>NW_017259305.1:427918-480098 GCF_001594045.1 Atta colombica | reverse complement strand
GGGGGGGGGGGAGAGTGTTTGAAGTAAATCAAAGGAAGGAAATGAATTTTTATCGAGGACAGAAGGCTCTGGGTTTGTCTCGGAAAGCAATGCCAGCTCCTTGCTCGACTGTAAGAACCAAGTAAAATCTACGAAAAAATCGGCGAGAAACTGCGGCGAAACGATACGGTGCTCCATACCGTCTTACTCTCGTCTTCGAAAAAGTACTCCAAGAAAAATTCACCAGCGCGATAAATTTACGGGATCCTTCTCCCTTTTCCCGGAACGCTCTTATTTTTCTCTTCCCGGTGGCCGGTTCTTCACCGAGTGATTAATGGCATTAATAAGAGAGAGTTACCATCGTCATACCGATTGCCAAGATACAAGACTTCTTATCGATGATAACTCAGCTTAATAATTTCAACGAATAATATTTGACGACAGTATAAAGCAATAATTTAACATGAAATTAACAACTCTTTCCTAATTTATAAAAGGTAATAAATATTAAGATTTGTAAACTAAATTTTTATGGTTTATACTGTAAATATATAGTCTTGCTACAATTCTCTTTCGTCTACAAATTCACCTATAACTCTAATAACAATTCAATAATTTAACACATTCATTAATAGAATGTATAATTTAACAATTTTCTGTAATTTACGTAATATAAAACATATTTATATAACGGATACACTTTTTCTTATAAAATAATAAGATATTTTTATAAATTTATTCTTTCAAAGAGATGGTTTATCTGTTTCTTTATCTCCCTGAAATTGTTTACAATAATTACTCTAAACTTTATGTTCTCGCTTTGTATTACGTACGTGGTGGGTGAAACCACACTATTCATAGAGAAGTAGCAAATGATTGTAGTTAGCAAACATGTGATTAGTAGAACGCGTCGGATGCATCTACGTGGCATAGAGTTTCGCGTTTGCTTAAAGACAAGAGAGAAGGAAGAGGTGTCGCTGGTAACTCTGCGGAAATGTACACGCAGGTGTGTGCCCATAGTATCTCGGGGTTCCGTGAAGCTCGGTCGTTAATGACTCTCGGTCGTTAGATTGGTTTGCGCGTAATATGCTCGCCAACGCGACGCTATATGCTCGATTAATCCACAAGATCATTTATTCGCGTGATATTAAGACCACGTTCATGCAAGAAAATTTTCCGAGAATACGAGAATAATTATTAATATTTATCTATGTAAGCTTTTTCGTATTTTATTATATATTCATAAACAATTTTTTTTTTTTATTTTTTATTAAAGATAATCTTTATTTTAATTAATCTTATACAGATAGAGAGAGAGAGAGAGAGAGAGAGAGAGAGAGAGAGAGAGAGAGAGAGAGAGAGAGAGAGATCCAATAAAATCAATTTAAAACTATTAATAAAAGATTTATTGTATTATAAACAAATAATCAGACATTATGTACTATTATGTGGAAAATATCATAGATTATTTATTATTAGTTCAGAATCATTTCTATGTCATTAAAAATCTGTGAAAAACACCGTTCAAATTTTTTATTTTGATTAAATCAAATATCGAAATAAGCTAGCGAGATTAAACGTTGCTACATTCAATGAATATAGGTATATGTTATAAACTATATAAAGTATATGTTGTAGGTATATGTTATAATTTAAATAGATTTTCGTCATTAATCTGTAATGCGATTAAAATAATTTAACAGCTGTATCTTTATATACTTTAAAGATGGTTTTAAAAAAGAGAAGTATTATTTTTGTATCAGTAATGAGAGGTAATTTTAAAAATAGAAGAAAAAAATTCGTATTCTAGATATTAGAATATATTTCATTTAAGATAGACGTAATGTGATTTATATCATTTGTCAAGTTATACTTGATGAATTAAATAAGAATTGCATACTACAAAAATATTACATTCGCGCAAATATTTTTGCAAGGAGGCAGGATTCCCTCTATCCGTATAAACCTTTAAGAAGTGGATATTGCTCGTTTCGCACCTCTTATGACGTTGATCGTAAGAGGATTAGACTTGGATTTACGATTCTTTCGGTAAAAACGACAGAGGTACAAAATAGCGTAATCTTGGAACATTGTGAAACATCGCCGCGTCGGTATGAACTTTATGCACACATATTTGCATTTAACCAATTAACCAATTTTTAAAATAAACTGCACACGATTAAAGTGACTAGTCTTTAAGCACATAAACTTGTTTTATATCACCTTGCATTCTGATAATAAATATCTGATAATATAATAAATTATTTGACATTAACAGAATATACATTAATCATTAAAAACGTCTTCTTTATATTTTATTCTTAAAAATGACGTTATATCCATCTACTGCAATATATAGATATCTGTAATATATAGATTGTAAAATATATATAAGCCGGTTCATAGTTGGATCTTGTATTTAAGATCGTCTTAAAGTGATGTCTTAAGATGCTAATACGGCCCTCTGATTGGTTCGTGACATCTTAAGATTGTACTTAAGGTAGTCTTGAATATAAGAAATGACTATGAATACCAGCTATAGAGTTGCTATCCGTCCTCTTTTTCTCGGTCACCGTCCTCTTTTTTAGAGCGCTCAGGGACAACCGAGGGAGGAAATTTCTAAACGCGTCCGGGATAATTATGAGCGTCCGGGGTTTTAGGGAATCTTTTAAATTTTTTACTTTGACTCTTCTCCCGCGTTAGTCTGTATTAATCCTGATTTACAATACGTGTAGTAATTCTTAAACTTAAAAAATTTACCAATCACAATTAAATACGAGGAGAATAATCGATTATATATGATTGGCCAATTTCTTACATTAAATTAGAATCACTAATGAACAATTAGATGTAAAATAATTATTCGTTTATGGTTCCGATCAATTTTACTAATCTACACGCATTTTTATATCCGAGATTTCCGGGATTTTTAGCTTATAAGTTCTAATTTTGAAAATTTTGATATGACAACCCTAAATACGTAGAATTTGTTTTAAATATGTATTATAATACGTTAGAGAGAGAAAGAGAGAGAAAGAGAGAGAGAAAGAGAGAGAGAGAGAGAGAGAGAGAGAGAGAGAGAGAAAGAGAGTATATAATTAAGACATCCAATCAATAAAAAAGAAAATTAATCATACAATTTCTTATAACAAAATATCGTAAGATCAATAAATGTCATTCAATAATTCGTCATGTCGTTGAATATATGAATTGTTTTCTGCTGGAAATATGATTTCACGCGCATTTTTCGACTATTCCCGCAAGTCAAGAATGAAACTCTATCACAGATGAAAACACGATTGTTGAACGACACATCTTGTATTTGATGCGCCAATGATCCAGAAAGGGAAGTAACGTGCACGACGGAATCCCCCAGGTTCGTTACAACGATATCGAGTCTATTTCATGCTCATCAGCCGCGCGAGCGTCTAGAAAACTTGGAAACGAAGAGGAAATCTTGTCTCTGTTCTTCTCTGTTGCTCTCATCTCCGGTTTTGACGTTGACTATGGTCCCGAGCTCTCTCTGTAGCGTGCGACACAAAGAGAAGAGATCGTGAGTACAGGGTGAAGGGAACGTGCTTGAGGGAATACAAGAATGGCTGGAAAACCTAGCGAGAGCATGAAGGGGAGAAGGCCATCATAACACCACACGCGACTTTTTCGTAAAGCATAATGAAACTGTCTGGTAATCTTAGAAACGCCACACGCCGCGACCCGTCTCGACATAGTAGTCGAATGGGTTAAATGTCTCGAAATAGATATTCCTATTATCTCTCTATGAATAGACGTTACATTCTGTAACCATGTGTGCGTATTACCATTTCAGATATTAGACCATATCCGCACCCATAGTTGAAACCTCGATGCGTATTTCAGCCAAAAAGCTTAATTACCGGGCGACGAAAAACAATAAAGAACACTAATACTCTACTGTATACTCGACTCAATTTTAGAAATACAGTGAGTGCAAAAAGTATTTGTATAAGGAATTTTTTTATAAAAAAAAGTCTTATTTGTAGTAAATAAACATTAATTAGCAATTTTATACAATGAATACATTCTGTTCTAACGTAAACAAACGAGCTTCGCATGTATTCCTGATTTTAAAAGCTAAATTTCTCGATTGTATGAATACTTTTTGAGTATTCAAACAATATGAATTTTCATTTATTTTTCAGATGATTTATTTTCTATAATTAATACATATCTTTTTAGTATATTTAATTTTAAAAAATATAGTATATAGTAAAAATACAGTTTATTTTATTCTTTATGAATAAATTATTAATTAGCCAGTAAGAAATGATCGTTAATTAAACGATGAATCGACATCAAATTGGTGTTGAAATCATCATATCGATATCGATTCGATTCTCATTTTTCGCTGGATACTTTTACTTTTTAAAAATAAAGTTTTTTTAAAAAATATCTTCTCTGCACGAATACTTTTTGCACTCACTGTAGCTCGTAAAAATTTTTATGTGTTATTAGTGCTTTCAAAAATTAATTATTATAATTGGTACTGATAGATCGATATTCATACTTAATTCTTATATTTAAAACCATTTTAAGTACAGTCTTAAGATGTCATAAACTAACCATTGCAAAACCGTTATTAGCATCTTAAGGTACGTATCACACAGAAAAACTTAAGTAGTACAAAAAATAAACATATTGAAGTTTCTACTATTTATGTACTATTTATGGCTTTACAGTTTTTACTAATTGGCCAATTCGCTTACTATTTGACTTTTTTATGTGTGATCTTAAGATATAACTACTTAAGATGTTCTTGAAATAAGAACTGACTGAACGCAACCATAATCCGTTTTTATTTTAAATAATGTGTTAAATAATGTCTTAAGATGCTAAGACTGTGAATGGCTTATGATATCTTGAGATTGTTCTAAGAGATTTTTCTTAAGGGATTTCTCTACAATAAATCATTACTTAAGTTTTAAGCCATAAAAAATTGACCAATCACAATCAAATTTGAATAAGAAGAATGATCGACTATGATTGATTAATTTCTTACGACTTAATTTCTTAAAACTTAAAATTTAGTAATGGCTTCTTGTAGAAAGTATAAGAAGCCTCTTAGCCTTAAATATAAGAACTAAGACCTGACTATAAATACCGATCTATAATTGTATACGTTAATTTTGCTGTTGTGATAAATTTAATTTCGCATTAAACATATAATGTGTAATATGAAACTATTAGATATTATAATAACATTCACTTACAGTGGCAAATATTAATAAAATATTGATAGTATCATCAACATAATACTTCTGTGTAATTGTCTTCAATGTAGACATTTCGTTTGCACTACTTACGTCAGTGCACAAATAAATACTTCTATTTTCGAGATTAAAGATTTCGCTGACGTTATATTTTTGTTTCAAGATATTGCTGAGTGTCGCCGAAGGAGAAGCGCTCAAAAAGGTGCAAAGAAAGAGGAGATCACGTCACAAAAAAGCTCGCGAAACATTAGTTCGTATTCTCAGCTCTATTTAACAGCACTTTCAACGTCACATGCAGTCGTTAAAATTCGTTATTAAAAGTCGCGTTCAATCTCTCACGTGATATTAAATTTATGCTGATGGTACAAAAACATATAGATAATATATAAATGATAATTATAATTCCGATATTAATATATTAATTATCGAAGAGGTTTAATTTCGATCTTAATTACATTATAATGATTTTCATACAGTTATAAATTCATTTTATATATTTCTTTTTATACATTTCTGCTGACGTATTTAAAGCATAATTACAGCAATTCTCGTGAACATTGTGAAAACTCTTCGTTATGCAAAATTTAAATTCGAATATAAAAATGTTTAATTTTACGACATTTTTGGTTAATATTAGTTCTCGTAATATCGAGATGACTGTTTCAACTTATCGTGCATTTCTGGATGATCATTTTTAGGGCGGACGCGCCGAATCGATATTCGATCGACAGACCGAAACGTAATCGACCAGACTGTAATTAAGAGCGCCTTCCTCGAAACGCGACTTCGCGATCGGCAATGAGTGAGATAAACAGGAGCGAGACGGTCGCTTTAATTTCGAATTTCTCCTTGCTGCTTTCACACGGGAGACTCACCGATTAAATGCGCGATACGAGCCACCGCGCCGCCGCGCCGAAAACGCCTTTTCGATTCTTACCTGCAACAAAAAGCCAACGAGCATTTTAATCAAACTGTCGTCGAGCGAGATAAGAATAGGGCACGTCTTGCGTTGGCATTTAGAAAGCGATTTCTTTCATTCTGTCTCGTCCTTCGAGCCTCCCTTTTTTTTTCGAGATCCATTGATGAATCTTATAAATAAACCGTATAAAAAATAATTTTATTTAGAAAGTACTTTTGATGCACTTTATATAGTAAACAAAATGTTTCTTCTCTCTCTCTCTCTCTCTCTCTCTCTCTCTCTCTCTCTCTCTCTCTCCCTTCTCTTAAAATTACTTTATAAATCTCCATTCAATAAATCTTTCTCACATAATTAAAAGTACACGATACTTTTGCAAATGTCGTAAAATAAAGGGATAAATTTCGAATGCAAGACGATCGAAAGTATATAATCCACGGTAGACTTAAATTCACTAAATTTATATTCGGTACAACGACGGCAAAAGTACAGCGGGTCGTAGCCGATCTCGCCAAAGTGCCCTGTACACAATCAATCTGTTAAACGTACTTATTTATCCTTGCCTGTCGAGACGACGAGGCAACATTGGGACATCGGGACGTCGGTGTAGCTATTAACTACGGAGATATATTTGGCAATGGTCGAGCGGACGTACTGTGAAACTGATTTTGCCAGCATTAGTTAGTCAAAGTATATCCACTAAAGATCCGAATTATTTGATCCTCTAAACTAAAATATAAAATTCCCAATTAACGGTGGATCCAATTGGAAAATTTATTAATTTAATCCGTTTATACAAGCGTAATATATAAATTTTGAGATAAGCAACAAAACTAGTAGAATGAATGTTTCAACTGAATGAGTCAATTAAGTCTGACTGGTGCCTATCCAGCGAGTGGACACAAAGCGTGTCAGAGATGGCTATAAATCTCAACGGGTTTCTGATCAAACGATCAACTAATACCGGACCGTGAGAGGTTCGCTCTTTCCCCCGGAGCTGTGTCAGTGCTCCTTGCCCCTTCGTCAGGAACCCACTCGGTTACGGGCTAATCCCAGCTGCATTACCTTGATGAGCTCCGGAACTCCGCCTCCTTCCCATACCCCACTACGAAGATCCCAGCTTATCCCGGCGTTTAGGCAGACGTGGCCTAAAGATCGCAATGCATTACTACGACCTGTAATACGCATGTATGCGCAAATATGTACGTATACATGTATAGAGGAACATACAGGCACACGCGTAATTCTGTAACCGGCGCGGCGGGAAGACTGGCGTGTACATGGCGCGATATTGGGCGGATTGTTACTGCTTTAAGACGCCATAGCAGCAAACACGAGGACGCTGCGATATATCGCACGAGAAAGGTACAAGATCCCCGAGAGAGACACCTTCCATTCAGACCGAAGCGAAGGGAAAGATCGCCTGAGCTGGATCTCGCGGAGAATTCTGACGTAGCTAATATATCCTGCATCGCTCCACCTCGGCTCTCAGGCTATCTAGATCTCGGTATCGCAAAAGCTGATTTCCGGTCGGACAACCTTCTCCCTCAGGATTACCTACGGAAATTGCTCATGGTCAGATAACACGGCTAATCGACTCGAAAGGTAAAGATGTAACGGCGCGCCAAAGGAATTCCTGGTAAGACGTATTCAAGACCGTAAATAGAACACTCGTTGTATTATAACACAGATCAGAAATGCAGTTTCCTAAAATACTGTACACAATACAAAAGTAAGTGAGCAATTAAATAAGTGAAAGATTTAAACTTTTTACTACGGAAAAGGTACAGCGATTTAGAATACAATGGTAAACGCTTCTTGTAAGTCGGACGAATTAATAGGTAATTAGAAGAGAGATAGAAGTGAATTAACAACTGGTTCCTAAATTTAACCCTTAATCGTATTCAATTGCTCTCCTTGTACTCAAACGCTTAGGCCAAAATAGAATGCGACAGAGTACGACCGCCGGAAAGTCAACTGCAGCTTGCAAATTTGATCACGAAATGCAGCAGTCGAAGTTCTGAGCGCGAGACTTCTAATCTCGGCAAAGAAGGAGAATAAGATAGTGGCGGAAGGAAGCTGCTAGATTATAGAATGGGGGCAAGGGAGGGGGAGGGGATGAGGGGGAGAGAGAGGAAGGGATGTCAGGCATTGGGCTCATCTTAGTTGTTCGTCTGAATCTCTCTCTGAGTAAGTCTCCAGTGGCAATACGTAACAACTATTAGCGAACCGACATTCATCTCGTTTAACTCGAGTTAGCGGCCGCGCCGTGTAAACCAAGTCCAAGCCGCGTTAGCAAGCCGCATTGCTTAATACGATCGTTGCAAGCGAGAATCATTTCGCTAATTTATACAAAGTGGTACGACCTATCCAAGCGCGTTAATCAATATTTGTTCGTCGCATATTTCATTCTCTCGCCACGTACGATGGACGTGGTGATGTCAGAAAATCAGCAGCATTTTTAATGCTGTATATAAAATACAGAGAAATAAATATATATATAGAAAACCAATTTTAATTTTTCAACAAGAGCAAAATGTATTAAAAAAGATGAAAAAAATTTTAATTATATTTATGAAAAAATTTATCAATGTCATTAATATCGATATAAGAAATGTAGTAAATATATAAGGTAAATATAAATGTATATGAAATATGAGTAATACGATATTTTAACAACGTACACGTTTATTGTATACCTAATAATTATAGATATCAAAGAATTCTCATAAACCACAATTGAATTTCTGATCGAGGAGAAACATCAAAATCTTTTTCAAAATGCAAAAAGAGAGAGAACGATAGGAAGGTTAATTTAACCCGAAACGCTTCGCTCTAGCTGGACGAGACGTCAAAGACGGCCAACAATATTGCGGTATGCACATTCCAAGAGCATTCGGCACTCATTCTGTACACGTCCGCGGCGTGGTATTATGTTATTAGCCAGATCAACGAGCGTAAAGCGGTCAGAAACGGTCAGGAAATACACCTGGAGAACATGCTTCTCGAATCCCGAGAACCCGGTACCGACCGGAGGGCATAGGGGACATAAGCTTGTTAACAAGTGTACAGGATGCGGGACAATTTGTGGAACAAACCGCGCAAAATAAACGGTCAAACGTCAAACGACTTTTCACACATTAACCATCCGAAAGCACGCCTCTTGATAAACGAACTCTCTGTACGAGGTAATTAATGGTAACAGCATTAATTCCGTTCGACAAAGCGATCGCTTAACCGGTTAACCAAATACGGAGAATGCGGTTTTTGTATTACGCTGGGTCCTTCATTAAATTTTTCTCGTTAAAGAGACCGTTACCGAGCGTAACTGAATTAGCAGGGATAATGGAAATTAACTTTTTATGTTCGCTCCCTTTATTATCGTCTTCTTCTTTTGCTCTCTATCATCTCTTACGAGAACTTAGCATAAAGAATTCTTCAATGAAAAAAATTATCCTTGTCCTAGGCCTTTTTGTCCCTTTATTATTTCGCGCTTGTGCTGTATACATCTTTATCTCTCCTCTGCCCGCAAGCCTCTTTCCTTCAATCCTTTCCACTTCGCTCTCCGGACAGAAACTCCTTCGTCAATCCCCAAAGGAGACACAAGTAATGCCGGGATTATGTAAACGTCACTCTAGCGAAACACGCATCTGTTCGGACGCATTCAAATTATTCAACTGACAAACAATTGGAAACTCTTGAATAATTCTAATCGGTGTAAGAATCGTTCTAGATAACATATTTTTCTTAACTTTTAATTATTTTTATATATTTTATAAATGACGCAAATTGAATGTTATGCTATTTTTTATTAACCATTTGTTTATATAAAATTTTATTTAAGTTATTATATTTAATTTTATCCTCTGATGAAAGACGCAATAACTTATTATACAGTTTTTTATTATACACTTTTTAATTTATATTATCATTTTTTTATTATTACACTGACTGTTCTTCAGTTTTTTAATTTAATGACGTATTATGTTTGACTGACTACATATTGTCCACGATCGGTACGTTTTTACCAGAATAAAAATTGATTCTTCTACTTCTTAGACAAAAAAATGTGTTATTAAAGTCGTTAGGACACTCAGATTTCTCCACGCGGTCTTTTAACCGTCATGTGAACAGTTCTCATTATTCTAGAAACTTATCAAAAAGTGGTTTACTTTTGAGAAGATGAACTCTAGAAAATGAATCTTATTATATATAATTCAATTTATTGACTTTTTCTGAAGAGGGCTCGTTAAATATCTGAAACATGTTAAGATTTCTAATTTATTTAGGATATGAGGTTTGAATAACAATTCAATGAGTGAATATTCGAGAGAATGTATTTCACGCAATAACTTTTGCAGTTGGCTCTTAAATCCATTTTATATTTTTACTTTATATTATTTAGAGCACTTTATTATTTTTATTGTTTAATTATTTGTAGAAATTTTGTCGCAAATTATAAGAGAGAATAGAGTGTAGAGTAAATATATTCTCGCGGGTATCAGTCAACTTGAAACTTTCTCAACTTCCAACGTGCGACGATGTTACATGAAAAGACGTTAATTTACGCTACTTAGTGATTCTGTTTTGCACATGTGTGTCGCAAGATCTTTCGCAAATCTGCGCTAACGAGCAGCTCATCAGCGCACATCACAATATACGTAATATCTAAAAATAAATACATGCAGCGGGATGCATATGATGAAGATACAATCTCGAAAATGCGTCGCAGCAATCTTCATTCTTTATCAAATCTCCTTTAATTCCTTTCTTATCTCTCCGTTAGGAAGTCAAAATCTATACGAATCCTTGTAATTGGTATCCGCCATCCTCCATCGCCTTCGCCGATGCACCATACACTTGGTGCCCCAATTTAATATGACTTATGCATATTCAATGGCTTTCCTTCGTCCGTGTCTACATCTACACAAGAGAACGGTGCGCACCGCCCGCCATGAGATGAGAAAGGGAAACTAGTCAAGTTTTGTGACTTCCTAGTTTCTGCCTAATGTATGCTAAAGTGTTAAATGATTAGAGACAGGAAAACTTTGGAATGGAGATAGCATAAAAGATTGTCGAACCTGATTTACGCAAATGCAAATTTAACGAAATTTTTTTAATTATACCACATTATTTTCTTTAATCATTATATATTTGTATCTATATATACTTTAATCATCGATAAGAAGCGTACAAAAGTTAAGTCAAAATTAAATGCAAATAGAAACAATATTGAATTATTACTTTCACGTCAAATATAAACTGTGCAATTCTCTCCGTGATCAAAAATTATATATACAGATAACATACTAGTCAACAATAATTTTGTCAAATAGATGATACTAGCTGATTCTTAAATATTTTTTAATACTGATTCTGAAAATAAGCTCTAATTATCTGTAACCAATATATTTCTTTTTAAAGATTTATACATTTTATTAACAATAGCTTGTTATATAAAATTTTTCTTAACAATTCATCAAATAATAATTAATTTTTGTTTGAAGTCTTTTATAATGAGTGAAAAATCATGTTAAATTCAATAACTATTTTATGAATCATTTAATTATATCTAAGCAAAAAAAATAAGTATAGAAGAATCTCTTAATGTTAATATTACTCAAAAATCGTACCCATCATATAAATTTGACAAATAGATTTGAAATAAAAAAATACTATAAACAAAAGAAACATCAGATCAGTTAACGTAAAAAATGTAAAATTTTGACTATCAGTGTAATCGTTACCAAATAAATACTGTTCGAGATTGCAATGATATCCGCGGAAAATTACGTGAAATAATATTCTGAGAAATAGAATTCGAATAACGGAAAATGAGGGCGAAGAAGAGAAGGAGGAAAAGAAGAACCGGGAGACAGACAGATATGGCGCGCTGCGTAACTTTTCCCTTTATCCGCTCATCCCGACGTCGTCTGCCGGGACCCGACAATGAATGGATGTCAAAAACGCAGCAATTAATTCAGACCTGCGGGGAACAAAGGCGTAAGAATACCGTCGGCCGTCGTCTCGTACTCCAGAGAAGTTCTTCCTCGGAGACTCACCAAAGAGGGATGAGATGGTTGGTTGGGGAGAGAGAGGGGAGAGGGGGGAGGAGAGTAAGAAGAACGGATGTAGGGGGGAAGTATAACTGGCAGTGAGGTAGCAACGAGCGGCAGGGCACAATAGTCGGATCATCCAACTTTACTTTGCTTATTGTAATTCAATTTCACGGGGCGTCCGCCTGTTCCTCTCGGCGCACTCGCTTGCCCGCGTTCCCTTCCTTATTTCCCTCTTTCCATCCTGATGTCTTCCTCAGCGCGAGAGAGAGCCTTGAATTATAGTGGGAAAGAGTGCGAGCGTCTACCAATCCGACGCGGGAGATGGACTTGACAACTGTTTAACATCCTCGCTTACAATGCCGATCCCGTGTGGTCGCGATCGTGCCACGCTATTCTAGAAATCGGGAGAGTTCGCGGTTCAACTCGATCTCTCACGTTCCTGTAATTTACGACGGCGTATAACGCGAAGCGTTTCTTCCGCCTCTCTTTCATTGTCGCGAGCGTTTTACCTGTCTAATGTGATTTTCAGTGGGATTATTCAGAATCTAACTATGTGATATATATATATATAGTTTATTTAATTTGTATATATAATTTATTTAATTTGTTTCTGTGAATTACAACGTAATACGTAAACTACATTTTCTCTTTTCCTATTCTCTTGAAAACAATGAAATGTTCGATTTAACGAAATCGTAATTGTCCGTAAATCCATCACTAATCAGTAATTAATTGCAATACAAATTCACTGTTTGAAAAATATAATCTCCAAACTTTTACAAGATTAGTGAACGTTCCAATAATTCCTGCTCGATTAAGATACCTCGAATCGAAAACAGATGTATGAATCCCTCACGGTGGTGCCGTCAAGCATGTAGGGTAAACATCGGTAACTGCTTGGGTGGTGAAGGGTAAGAGGGTTGCATTCCCGAGCAATATCTTGCACCAAATTGTGCACGGCACGAGACATCCCCTCTCTCTTCCAAGCTCTTCCACTCATGTTCTCCGTTTCTCACTCTCGATTCGACTCTCTTTCTCTCATCTAGTTTCTCATCTCTCTCTCTCTCTCTCTCTCTCTCTCTCTCTCTCTCTCTCTCTCTCTCTCTCCCTCTCTCCCTCCCCTCTCTCTCTTTCTCTTCCTTACCTGATTCACCGACTGGGCTTTAACCTAGGATAGCTTCGTAGCGATGCCACGGCAAATACATGAATGTTGACTCAGCCAGCTATCAGACTCGGTACCGGCGTGCTTTATTCGAGCTGACTAAACATGCCAACTTAGATTGCCATAACACTGCGCGAGCTACCTGCCACCAAGACCTCCAATTTCCACCTCGGTAACGCGCGCGACATTCTCCGATCTGCGGAGACTTTCGAACGATATCCGCTCTGATAATATTCCGATGATCGTAATATCGAGATTACAGTATCGCATGAGACGATCAAACAACATCTGAATGATTTTTATTTATGAACAATGACTTAGGAAATTGAAATCGAAAGTATTTTATATTATTGTATGTGTGAGATTTGATTACATTTCAAAATAGTTCTTAATCTACTCAATTTATTAATCTTTACAAGTTGGAAAAGCTATTATAATAGCAAAATAGTATCATATTTTGAAATAAGGAAGACGATTTAAAATAATAAATTACAATAAATCTTAAGGAAAAATTGTAAGATTTAATTAAAAATAGACTCCCGTCTTTTCTTCTAAAAGTAATTGAATACAACAGTCCATTTTGATGTGTAGCAATTATGAAAAAATGGATATCCACTAAAATGACATTTCTTTACAAAATAAAAATATTTTAATAATATTTAACCGAACACTGATCCAGCAAATAAAGTCTACTCTGAAACTTTTAATTAACCTAGATAACGAACAATCTATGTACTAGGCGAATGTAAAAAAAAAAAAAAAAAAACTTATATTAAGATGATATAAATTTCGCGTGCGCGCGCCATTTGGGTCGCTCCTGAATTACTTTCTCGCACTTATCAGGCGCGACTTTGATCGAGCGCGACGCAAACGTTTATCGCCATCAGACACGGTTGGCTGGACTCCAACCGACGCAAGCGACGGCTATTACGTAAACAAAGGCAAGACGAGAAACCCGATATAAATCACACGGTGCATTATATCAGGAATTAGCCGGGCAGCGCGTAGCTACGTAGGAAGATCGAAACCGGTCCAGTGGCCGTAGATTCCAGCGGAGCGTGATCCTTTTTGAGTTACCGCTTAACTCCATTACACGGCCTTTCGCTAATCTCTGCCCGCCCGCACTCGTGCGAGCAGGTGCATCCGCGCTCCGTTACCCACGACTCGAGTTATCTCCGTTACACTTCAATCAACATCGAGAGCGATCTGTGCATTCGGGTACTGTGCGGGTTCCATTCTGACGGCGCGATGCGGCGTATATATATACGTATCAATCGAGCTCTCCTTATTCGCCGCGCTTACCGCCGAAAGCTGCCTTTTCATAGTTGCGCATGGTCTATCCGGTCTATCGCCTAAACCGCAAATAAACGGGAGACTCCTGATCGACTGTATCTTCCTCTCCTTCTCCCTCTCTCGTTCTAATGATAGATAATACAGTATACTGTACGAACAATTTCTAAGAACATCGACATGCTTGAAAGAACATGATAGATTAGAAATCTAAACAGTCAAGATCTAAATTTTCAATTCAATTGTTTATAAATGCCAAAGAATTGCGATATTTGTGACGAGCTGTGATTAAAAAAAATATCTTTGAACATTGCATATTTAAAAAAATACCTTATTTGCGCTTACTATCAAAAGTCCTTCATAATTACGTATAATCCAACTCTAGATTATTATATAAATAAATAAGATATTCCTAATCGCGGGATCTTTCTGTAATGATAGAGCAGGAGTGGGCAAAATACTCAAAAAATTGTATTTAAATAGAAAATACAAGGTCGATAAAATTAATGTTTTTTTTAAGAATAAAATGTATTATGTTTTCTTAAATATCTTTTTAATGCTTCGAATATACTAAACAATACTATAAAAAAAAACATATTTAATAAAACATATTAAAAATATCAATTAAGCATGTTTTAAACTGTTTAAAACACGTTTAAAACATGCTTTTTATCAACCCTGACAGAATACAAAATACTCTCAAAAAGTATTCAAATACGAAATACAAAATACTCTCAATAAAATAAAAATTTAAATGTGTTTTTAAATTTAAAATTTAAATTTAAATATATATTTTAAATACATATTGTATTTCAAATACGCCCATTCCTGAGATACAACGCTAGAGATTGTTCACCAATTATAAACAAGGATAAATGAAGCATTATGCACATTATGCGTGAAATAGAACTTTAGATTGAGTCAACCAATGGTTTAAATTTAACGATTTAAATTTTCATCAAAAAAATTTTTACATAATTTAAATGTATTTAATTTGTATTTTAATTTGTATTTTTAAAACGTATTTTAAATACATGTATTTCAAATACTGCCCACCCCTGTGATAGAGATATAATATAGTATATTTTCATTTTTAAGAACGTCGATATGCTTGAAAAAAAAATGGTAGATTCGAGGTCTAAACGGTCCAGATTTAAATTCTAAATTCAAATTTTTTTGTAAATATAAAGAATTAGAATCACATAGAAAAACTTAAGCAAAAAAACGTAAGCAGTAAGCGAATCCAACATGTTAATTTTTTACTGCTTACGTCTTACTACTTAAGTTTTTCGAGAATGAACCCTCTCTTACAATATTCGCATCGAATTGAAAAAAATATTTAGTCTTTACATATGCATAAATAAGAGAATGCCTTATTCGTCGCGCTTATAGAGCTGCTGCAGACAAAATTTCTTTAATAATTCTTAAAACTTTAAAACGTGAACCATACGTAATCATGAAAGAAATAGCAGTACTTATCCTCAAATTCGCTTTATTACGAAATTACGGATAAGTTTACTGTTATTTTCATTTCCATTCGATTACGTAGACCTAAAGCAATATCCTGATTGGCTCATCGACTTAAGTTTACGTCTTATAGTCACTGTTGTGAAATTTTGTATGCGGCAGTCCTTACTGCCTAATTTTTTCATGATTACATATGGTTCAACCTTGATCGTAAATAAATGAGATATCAATGGGATTTCTTTGTAATAATAGATAATATAGTATGTATGTCAATTTAGAACAACAACGTGCTTGAAAGAAAATGATAAATTCAAAATCTTAATTCCGAATTTATTGTTTATAAATGCAAGAGAGTTTACAATATTCATGACTTGCGATTATTTAAAAAAATATTTCTGAGCACTACATGTAACAGAATGCCACTTTTAAAAATAAAGATTTCTAAATTTTATAATGGTATCTATCAATAAGACATAATTCAAATATAATATATTATTATTTACTAAAGAAAAAAAGATATATAATATTTTTTAATTAGTTCCTTCATATAATAGATATCATATAACTTTACATTTCAATATACGCAGACATAAGTTTATTTTTCTCGAGTTGTTTGCGAAGCAAAGTAAGACATTGCGTATTTTTGTCACGACTGGTTGTCAACCTCCCGAGATATCGTGTTAAATATATGTGTTACTGCATTTCTTTTTACGGGCTTTATTCGAAACGTCAGAAGGGAGGCTGTATCATCGTGCGCGGTTTATAACGGGAAAATTGTGGCCATTCGTTGTTATGATTCCGACCGTGATACGTGCCTCGCGATCGAAAGACAGGACGGAAAGCGACTTACACGCGACATACGGCCGGTTATGATCGGGCGTAGGTACGCGATATAAGATGTCGTACGGGCAGCCATAAACCTGACGGACACGAGCGGACATTCCTCGCTTTATTATCTGCTTTACTACTTTAATATAATAAAAGTCGAACCGCGTGTGGTAACGGACTCGTCGCCTTTAAACATCTGAACTTTATCGGTCAAGATCTAAATTCCGGATTGCTCCGTTACAGACTTTCTTTATTTTGTTATGCCATCGCTTTGGCGCTGTATCCTCTACACTATGAATATATTATACTGAATAGTCCATCATACGGAAATTACTTTAATGCCGGGGACAGCCAAGATAAGGAGAACGACGGCTGTTTCAATGCTAAATTATAAATAGTTATCAAGATATAAAAGAAGGAGATTGAAACTTTTCGATCAATTAAGCTGTACAAAGATAGAGTGCTTTATTGAGCCACTTAATCAGTTAAAAAAGTAATAGATTTTTTTTATATGTATGCGTAAAATTTCTTTAGGAAGGAGCGTTAGTCTAATTACTGCGGACTTTATGTCCTACGTGAATCTCGATTCGGATGCTGCAAGTTTCGCAGAAATATCTAGGTACAAACTGACGTTTCACGTCGGATGTCCTTGTCATAGGACACGCTGGCACGAGTTGGAAGACGGTTAATTGCGGTATCCCACGGATGAAACGTGCTCCGGATCCTGCAAAGGACAACATGGAACAAGCTCTAGACTTCAGAGCGTTCCGCTTTTAAAAATAACTTAATTCTTGTGATAACTTGTGATATCTTTTGATTTTATTATTGAGACGATGTAATCAAAATTTTTGATTATAAAGTATCAAGTTGACATTGATAAATCTGAAGTGGTAGTTTTTTAAATTTAATTTTTAATATTTTAGAAAAATGCATGAGTTTTTGACAATATATCCGATATATGGATGTATTAACTATTTGTATTTTGTAGAATGCTCAATTTGCAGTTTTCAAGTATACGAAAAGAAATTATTGCTATGAGCGATCTAAAAATTTATTTAGAGAGCTGAAAATAATGTTGTTGAAAAATAAATACGTACGACCAAAATAAATATCGTTGAAAATTTAAGCATGATGAATAATGCTTCAAAAAGTTTGGACATTCTAACAAACAGTTTGAGCGTCCTACATAATTATTTTGAAAATCCAATAAAATTATTTGGAGATGTAGCTAAATTTTTTAATATTTCAAAACCATCCTTTCTGTGTATACTTTACAAAATCAACAGTAATTGTAATGCTACAAGTAACTGAACACAAATCATTGTATATATTATTACGCATTCATTATTATCTTGTTTTTAATTACCTTTATCATTTTTCACAATAATATCTCATAGCACAAAATTTTATGAAATATGTATCATTCATTAATTGAGACGTCAATGTTTCAATACTTAAAACCAAAACTATATCATTAGTTATAATTCTTCCTTCGTAATATTTACACGATTTCGCGCAGTACGTAAAATATTTTATTACTATACATTTTCGGTGGCACGTACATTTAGCGCAATTTTCGATTGCATGATGAAATTACACGCAATGCACGCGATTTGTAAGCGTGCGAGACTGATTCAATGCGAATTTCATATACAGGAATAAGTCGAAAGGAAAAGAAGGGCGTAAGAAGATAGGAGGAACACGGGCGTCGGTACTCTTGCGAAAGGGCTTCTCTCTCCCCCAACCTCTCGTTTCTTTATTCCTTCCTTCCTTCCTTCCTTCCGCGATGCGATATGAGACCACGCGGTGTATATTTCCTCTGGTTATTACATGCACATTCTATTATCTTGTATTCGTTTCTCCACCTTACACCGCCGGATCTCTCATACTTCCCTTCCAGTCTCTACTCCCCCAATATCCCGTGCCTATGCCATATTACACGAGCGCGCATGCAAGTTTAACTCTCCCGCACACCCCCACAATTCCCCTCGCTCACCATCACTTTATCCATCCTCCCCCTCCTATCCTTCCTTTCATTTCTGCCGGTTTGAAATCCAAACTCTTGGAGATTGGTAGCGGAAGGCACCGTTCCCCGCCTATCCCACAGGGAAATACATAGTCAGTCTCAATTAATGCCCTCGGAATCGAAATCTTATTTTGTGCACTTGCATTCCAACTTCCAACGGATCTTTCACTATCTCGCCTTACTTCTTTCTGTCTTTCCTCTATCTTGTCATTTTTTTTTTGTTTCTTTCTCTCCAACTTGTTCTGTCTTCGTTGCTCTTCGCGATACTAAAGGAAATCACAAATGAATACGTAATGTTTCCTCGCCTGGGCACCGCGATCGAAATCAGTTCAGTTACTTTTGAGGTCCTTTGTTTTATCGGTAGTGTATTTTATTTCCTTCATTGTAGCGAAGACATCTCGCACGAGCAGAGAAAGTCACGAAATTACAATTGAAATAAAAATACTCTGCCAAAATCTGTGTCATTGGTAATCAACATGAAAAGTATATTAATAATTCTTTCTTAAGAAATTATTGATTATTATAATTATCTTATCTTAATGCATGTTATATTTTTATTTATCAAAATTAATTTCCTGAAAGCAACTATTTCCATATCAATCAAATCTGCTTTCAGCCAGATATTAAAAAAAATTATTGTGTCTGCAACAAAAATTCATTTATAAGATGTTCACTATGCAATAAATAATTTATGTTTTTCTTATTTTTATGATTTATATCATCCTGTACAATGTACGTCTACAAAATATGATTAGATTTTCTATCATTAATAAATCGATTAATGTTAAGCAAAAGATTACAATCATATGATTTACTTATTCCTAATTACAATTTCCCATTTCTAATTTCAAAGTACTGATATTTTTATTAATACAGAACGTTTTTCAAATTACAATAATAATTATTTAAAAAATCGATTTCTTCGAAACTATGGACCAATGGCTGAAACGGCCGGACACATATCGTTTTTTTTGTTCGTTCAAGAACAGCCTGTAAAAAGCACATCAAAATCTCTGATTCTCCTTCCTGGTGTTTCCCTTGTTGGTATATTTAAAATTAAAAATATTGGTTAATAATCTAAAAAAGAATTTCCTCTTATTTGAGACTTAGAGCAGTGCAGCTTTTCATTAACTATATCACTACTTTATCATTTTGTTCACATCGACGAACTAAAGATCATTTCTTCATTTTCTTAGATTGAAACTATTATCATTATTATTGTCAATATTATCGTTATTATTAAATTTAGTGCGGAAACTTGTAGCTGTAACAAATTTATAGGTGTAATTCGTTGTTAAAATAAAAAATGATGCCATTCTATCCAAGATATTACAACAACGATTGTGTAGGCCAGTTTATCGGTACGTGTCTTCACGGAGCCTCGACTTTCTGACCCAGTTACGGCTTCGCGTTCAAAAGCGGAAAAATATTGTGACATCATGATCAATAAAGTTCAGGCTACGATATACTACGTGGGTAGATTTGATTGTTTTTTTTCTTCAGTGTTATTCGAAAATTTATAAGTATAGAAAGTAGAATTGCGGGGTAGTATATCGCAGATATTACTACGAGTATTATGACATTCATGATCAAACTACAAATCATTAGCAGATAAATATTATAACGATGTCGTCATTGTTTGATTACTTTGATGATTAATATTAACAATTCAGCGGTTGCAAATATAAAATAAAATATATACGGCACCTTGTATCCTTAACACTGCTGATTCATGCGAATTCATCAATACTATTAATCTGCGAACCCTATATATTGTATAACCTCGAATTTAATAAAATCTATCCTATTAATATCTTTTTCGCAAAAAGCGATACTGGTAAAAAAAATCGCAGAAAATGCAGATAAAGTACGTTAACATCTGTAAATAATCTGCGAAAAGAAAATAATACTCAAATACATATTTTTAAATGAAAAAAATGATAATAAATCTAGCTATATGGATAGTTTTGCGAAAAGGCTTAACCAAGTTACTCGCAAGGTAACAAACGCGATATTACTGTCGAAATAATCAAAAGTCCGCGTAACTAGTGCTATGTTCGCGTGCGATTCGCATAATGTCCCAAGTATTCTGCCGGTCAAAGAGAACGCGAAGAGAACGCCCTTTACCGCCGCTTACTTTGGAAGTCTTCGTATCCGCTCGTGCATAAATAAAGAATATCCTCAGTCGCCCACGACCATTTCTATCGCGATCTCTTCCTACCTTCAACTTCACTGCCTTCCCTAGCCGAACTCTCCCGCTGTTCCTCCTCGACGCCTTAAACTCTCTCGTCGGGTCTCGAGTTTCCACCCTCCGGGCGCCTCCACTCTTAGAAACAATGAGGCTCCCAATCGCATTTGCTATTCCCCGGTTCCATCGTGCGAGCCGAACCCACATCCTACTTCTTACCTCTCTACCCCTTCTCTAAGTCCGCGAAAGCGGTTCGCTCGCGAATCCTTTTACATTTTTATAAAGCAGCTTAATTCGCTGCCAAGACGAAATGGCACACTCGGCACTCGCACGAGGAATCGCGTCGTGCGGAACAGGACAAGGAAATTGGGAAGAAATGAGAAAGGCAGTCCCTTTAGTGAATTTAACCTCGATAAGGGATTTTGCAGATTTAATGATCGTTGATTCGTATGGTTTCGTCGTCAGCAATACAGTCAATTGCGAATAACAAAATGCATAAAGAATGCAAAATGCATAATTACCGATAAATCAATATTAACTGTATGGCCCAGTCGGAATAATTTTGGCTCAAATTTTAAAAAATGTCTAGACATGCACATCCATAATTAGGACATAAGATGTCTTTAAGATAATAGATCATTTCATCTCAAATTCAAAATTGTGCATTTTTAAAGGCTTTAAGTTTCAAGTCTACAATCTTCTCAGCAATAAAATATAATTTTAAAAAGTAAATAGATAACAAAATTGTATTCTTTTCGCTTTCACATTTTTAAGCTTTAACGAAACTCACATTGTAATTTTTTATTTAATAATAATTTTTACCGAAATGCTAATTCCTCAAATTTTTATGTAACTTTAGTTGGATGGGCACAAACGCAACTAACAGAAAGAGGAAGATACAATGGAACGGCGTTCGGTAGGCGAATGAGGATATGATAAATCATAGCCGATTAAGAACGTTAGCTACGGCGAAACGAAGAGAAAATCATCAGAGAATTTATTTCTCCGCAAAGAAATTATTACTGCTATTACATTACTGAACGAACATGTATTTAACTGACCCGAGGTTAGGCATTTTCACGCCATAACGAGAATTTTACAGCTATAGAATTGTACAAATATACATTAGCACTTCGCACAAAGAAGATGCCACTTGCAGAATTTTCTTTCCATAAACGTTAAAAGTGGCTAATATGAAAAATCAAGTTCCAGTGAAATGAATTAATTTTCACATATAATATAGTTTATAATATGATGAACAAAAAAATGTTATATGTATACAAGGCTCAATAATGGATAATTTTTTAGAATTCCATGATGCTAATCAAAAGTACTCTATGAGCACAAATTTTATATCTTTGATGTACTACCATAGTTCAAAAACTTATTGAGTCTTATGTCTGTGTTATCTTTTATTCATCATATTATATGTGAAAACTAATTCACTTCATCGACCCAATTTTTTATACAATTGATGTGAGACTCCTTTATTATCAATATTTTATTTGTAATCTTCGAATTTATATTACTTTGCAGTGTAGCTCTGAATCTCGCATTATAACTTTATTATAATAACTTTCACTTGCCTAAGGCATTTTATTTATTCGCATCTCTGAAACTTAATTCGTGATTATTACATTTATTCCTCAATATCATATAATTACATATTCGATGCTATCAACGTTAGATAATTATATCCCTCAATATTAAACATCATCTACCTTTCGTCTCCTCGTGTAGTTCGCCGCGCCTGTACTAAAATGCTGATTAATATTAACCGTGTTACTCTCGCTGTTGTGATTAATACGACGTATCGATCGGCATTATCTCAGCACGTAATTAATTCGAGAGCGTACATGGGCTTACCGTAAGAGTTATTATAGTTAGAGTCTCGTGTCTAGGTCGTTTCTGATCTATGTATCACGCCTATTTTACATATATTTCACTATGGTTATCACGATCAGAAATCAACATAGGTAATTAAACTATCTTGTTCTATATTCTCAAGAAATGCTATTAATATTTCGTTTCATTAATGAATGATAAAATCATTTCAACAAATCATTTTATATTTGAAACAACTACAAATTTAACGCAAGAAATTCTCTTTTTTCTCTCGTATAAAAATGATTTAATGTTTCCCCAACAAAATACTTTCATGATAGTTTTACGTAGGCTTGTGCATTCAATATAAGGAGCATCAGTTTGATATCACTCTCCAGTCGGATTTCTGCTGACGTTATACGCATTCCTTGCTCTATCGACAAGCGTCAAAGTGCATCTGGTCAATTCCTGTCGGTGGGTGCTGGCCTACGTCATAATGTTTCGGAGGTTCTCGGAGGCAAGCGCGCCGTGCTGCGCCGCGCCGCGCCAGTTCGGTTCGGCAGTCGCGGTTTTTGAAAGCTCTCTCGACGCAAAACAGACGGCGAGGTTGCACACGAGGTCCAGGCTATCCGCAACCGACAGCGCAGTAGAGACTGCGGTTACCAAACCGCAAGCTACTACCGCTCCAACGGTGGCGAAGGGTCAGCAGGGAACTAGCGGTCCAGCCAGAGCCAAGGCGCGCACCAGCGATGCTGTAAACCCTTTAACGAGCTTACTTCCCCGTAATATCTGAGCGTTTTAGTTCAACCCCGAAACGCGCTAAAGATAAATTTGTTTACGATTAATTCCTGACTCTGACGCGCCAGTCCAGGAATTTTCGCGAATTTTGCACAATAAAATTGAAAAGTTCTGTTTTTCTCGGCAAATTACACACAGACGTATTTTTTGCATATCTGGCAACATCCTTCTGTAAGAATAGAGATTTGCAATCCACTTGTGAAGGATTAATTCAAGCATAAAGATAAACGAGCATTCAATTTCATGTTTGTTCAACGCTTTAAGATAATTGGCGGTATAAGATATATGTCGCGGATTTGGAATATACTTATATACTTAATTCATTACTATGGGAGCCTTTATAAAACGATTTCTATATACGCATAGTAAAAAATGATTAGTTGAATCAACTCAAATTGAGGTAAATCAATTCAATCTCAGAATTAAATATGACAAACTAACTGTCGAGTTGCGTCAAAAAATATTTTAATGTTCCTTTAATATTTTCCTTGTGTTAAATAAACATTGAATTTAGTTTTATGAAATATTTATAAACTAAACTATTAACTAAACTATTATTGATAGTACACGAACGTAATTGTATCGTCAATTAAAATAATTTTATGAGCATGATAAAATAAATCTGCAGTAGAATAAATTGATTTTAACATTTGATTGGACTATTCTACAAAGTAACGAGAGCAACAATAAATTGTTGATAGTAATAACTTTGAAGTAAATTCTACTTTGTTTTCGAGTGAAGTAAATTTAATAATTTATCTAATAGGATAATTCATTAATTTTTTTTATTTGATCCCGTTACTTTTGCAAAATAATTTAATTAATCAAAACTTTCTATCAGATAAATCGATTAATTCGTAGCCGTTGAAAAAAATGTTTGTCGCCACGATATAGCATGATTCGACTATCCTCACTTTATACAGATAGATGTCGAATCTCTCTTATTACGAGTATACGCGCTGTCTGTTGATAGTTTCACTAAAAACACTCTCTCACTTTAAATCAGAGCGAAGTACCGTCAATAATTTATTGAGTTCCTGAGTTACTTTTACATCCTGTTACTTTTACGTTACATTTATGTTCATTTACTATCAATGATTCAATCCACTTTGTAAATACGCTTATTACCACTCCATCATTAAATTACCTAAATCATTTGATGTACCTTTTTTCGTACGATTGATTTGATCATTCATGTAGACGCACAATTATTAATACACGTAGTTCAAATGATCTTTCCAGTAGTTGAATAAATGTCTAATATTATATTAATATACTTAACAGTTCAGATCGGTCACCTAACCTCTGACTGTGACTAAATTTTTGAGTATATTATATTACATTCATATGTGATTCGATTGTTATTCTTTTTGACTTGATTCGAGTTCACCTAACTTAAACTGCGCATTCTTGAGATTCAGTTTTTTATACCTTGAGTTTTTTTTTTACATAATAAGTGATTTTAAAGCCCAACAATTGCATAAGCGTAGTTGAAGATGATTATAGTTGTAAGAATTAATCAATACAGTCAAATATATGAGGAAAATTTTATGATTAGTCAATTCTTATAATTACAATCACTTACAACTACTACTCCATTACTCAATTGTAGAATGAGCTTAATCTCTCAATGCATAGCATTCACAATTTAAGTAACATAAATATAATATATCATTCTCTTACTTTAAAAGTGACATAACTAAAAAGATTAAAAATAAAAAATTATTAAATTGCTTCAATTCAGCGTGCAATTTGCTGAATCAAATATGTACATATACTTATAAATTGACACAAACATATCTAAGTACTAAAATCTGCTTTGACCAAATATAGAATTTCTTTTATTTAAATAGATAATTCTGATTCAAATTCATATTATTGTTAAAAAAAAATTAAGATTTTTAGAATAGGGAAAACATTATTTTTCAACAATAAGATTAAAAAAAAAACTATTTTTCGACTAAAAATTGATTGATCAAATAATATTGATAAAAAGAATATATTCTTAAAAACATCAAATGTCGTTTTTGTCAATTTATTTCACAATTCTTAAATATTATTCTTTTTAAGTTATGACGATTTTTTAATATCCTACAAAATTATAACAAATCTGGAACAATTAATCAAAATTGACATAATTCGAAATATCAACATCAGTTTATATTTATTTAGATCAACTAAATTTAAAACAATTCCATTTTTAAACTTAAAACAATCATCAAAACTATCTTTTAACTTTAATTATTCTCTAAAACGATTCTTTTTATTTGCAAAAAGAAACACAACTTAAAATGTGTCATACATTTTATCAGTATTGCAACACTTGAAAACTTATTTACTTTATGCTTGATACTTTTTTTTTACTATAAAGAATAACAATGTATTAAACAGTAAAGTATAATTTAGATAATTATTTTGAAATATGTACGCGACTTGTACAGCTGTACCGTATACATTTCGCGACAGAGATGGTCGTAATGAAAAGATTAATAATTGTGTACGACATGAAACGCTTAAATTGTCGCGACGGAAATTCATCCTATTACGCAAGTCAATAAATACGGAGAACGGCACGTGCACCGATTCATTTAAACGCTTTGACTTATATTTCCCTACGACCATGGAAATTGGCCGTAGAATATTTACGGTATGGTTTCATCTGAATTCTCTTCCTTTTTTCTCGCGACATCCATCTAAGGAAAGCTCGCTTCATCAAGTCTCCTCGCGTAAGTGCGTGCGTAGACCACATAGTACCAACTCAACCTCGCGATCTCTCGAGTCGAGGAAAAAAAGATGCCCTTTTATCCTCGCACACTTACAAAGCCTGTCGTCGTCGATTGTAATAAAAAGGGGAAAAGTGGCTACGGGGGTGGTGGAAGAAGCGAAACGGAAAGGACGAAAAGGGGGGGGGGTCGAGGGGAGTGGGTCGAAGTTGCTGGGCAAGGAACGCAATCGAGCGGGATTAAACCTTCTCGATTGCTTCCAACTTCGCGCGAGTTTTCTCCCTTTTCCCCTTCCCCCCCCCCCCCCCCCCCCCTCCTCCCCAACCCCTCATGTCCCCTCTACCGCGTTTCGTTGCGGTGAAAAGACGACCGACGATGGTGTGCGGGGTCGAGCCGATTCCATCTATCCCCGATGCTCCTCGGGGTTAATTGGACATTTTTTATTGTCAATTTGTGATTGAGATCGCCAGGGGTCTTTGTCGCCTCGAGGTGGGAATAACGGTGAGGCAGAGAGGCGAGGGAGTAGAAGCGATCCTGAAATGGCGCTTTGTCGGCGAGCTCGCATTAGGCTACCCTTTGTACCTTATCGAGGTCCACGGATATAGTCGCTCGTCTTGGGAAAGCCGTTCTGCGGGCGATTGTTCGGGAAGACCACAAGGCAAAATCTTCGATGATATCATCTCGCATTATTGCGAGAACAGTGATAGCTAATACACTCTAAGCGTGCATAATATTTTAAATTAACTTAAGCTATCGTTTTCCTATTATTTCAAAAGAACAAGTAACTCATAACGAAAATTATAAAAAATTATAAAATAATAAACTCGATACATCATTAGTATCGGTTTCAAAATTAATAAATATTTGGAAAGTAAATATTAAAGATCATGTCAACCTTGGCGCAAATTTTTTAATAATTCGAAACTCGAAATACGTGAACAAGAAATCGAGGTGAGAACGAGATAAGAGCGAAGGATAGTGAGAGAGGTAGACGCAGAACGAGTGCGCTTGCTAGACCGGCATATTGCAACTAATAGACGGCCGAACGCAAGACGAAAGATGAGCGATGAAAGGCAGCGAGACAGGATCCCTAGCTAAATCGCGCGGACGCACAATGCGCGCCGCGGAAAAAGCTCTGAAATATTAAACGCGCAATTACCAGGCCTATTCAGAGAGATGCATCCCACGCGACGCGACACGCGCGTCGCGACGCACATATGTGCAGAGAGGCGAAGGGACGAAGAAGGATGCCATGCTGGTGGACAAAGGTAGAGGAAAGAGATGCGAAAACGCGTGCGGATAGGATGCATTCCTTCTATTTTACCGCGCGTCGATTCAGTGAAAAGCGCGCTTGGCGAAGAGCTTTCGAGCTAGATGTGGAACTCGCGTAGCGGAAAAAATGGCGAGCTGCGCATAGTTATCCTCCCTTGTCTCATCTCCCTCCCTTTCTCCCTCTTTTTCTTTCTCTTTATTGCTATTTGCGTCGAGTCGCGTCATTGTTTCCGTTTTTTTGTTCACTGTAATCCATTGCGAAATGTTATTAAAATTGGCTGTTAAGTATATTAGAAGATAGGATATGCGCTTTGCTATTAAATGACATACAAAAGATTTCTAAAAATTGCTACATTACGCTTACTCTTCAATTGTCTGCAATGGAGATCTTAATTGTAATGGATTATACGCGACGTACATACGTTCTAACTTATCTCGTTTTGATCCAGCTTCGCTTAGCACTTCCATGTAGAATTATTTAATCTACATAAAATGAGAGAGTAACCACTAACTGAAATGTCCTACCAGATTTGATAATTTTAGATTTCATACGATTTGATTGACCAATGATTTCATCCGGTTACAAATAATTTTTTTGATTCAGGTTCTAAATAACTACTTTTTATATTATTTTTAAATCCAATGTATAAAAATCTATAATTTTTTTATGATTCCTTAAGGATGCGCCCAAAACATAAAACTCTGATCTAAAGAAAGGAACAAGAAAGGATAAGAACGGAGATAAATCTGTTTATAAAGATCTGTTTAAGCACTTCCGTCGTAAATCCGTCGGCAATCAAATACAGATTTCAAAGCAGCATTCTTACTAGAATATTTTCGGAACACCCGTTACATATGCGTATGCATACGCTCATAAGACAGAGGAGACGAGAGGTCGACGGCGCATCACGTATAGCTATACATTATCTAGCAGCCATTTCGGTGGCATCATGGCGTGGCCGTCCAGAGTTTACGGGCTGCTCCATCACGCGGAGCTTAGCTTATCTCAATGTGACACAACATATCTGAGGCTTCCGTCTCCCGTCGGCAGGAAAACTACTGTCAGCTGCGACAGGTGGTGGATTCGGAACAATTCGCGGTCAAAGTATACGCGGGCGTAGTAAGTGCGCGGTCGTTCGTTTTAGGAAGTTCCCTTGAAGATTAACTCGGCGATTTATCGCAAAGGAAAGGGCAGGTTCGGACAATGTAACTTCGGAAGCCGATCATTATTGCGACCGTCGCAGTCATTTCGCTCGTTTGTAACTTGGCCACGGTAATTTAACAAATTATTCTCTTTAATTTTCGCAAAATATTCCCCAGTGTTGACTGTTTGAATCGAGGATTGCATAAGTTATTTTGCATAACATTATTTTTGTGATGTAGAAAATAAATATTGAACTAAAGTACTATTACGTTGTATATTAATCCTGGTTAACAGAATACATCAGTACAGATACCATACGTTAGCACATTTTTAGAAGCAATTTTGCAAGAGAAAGTTAAGAAAAGTGTTGACTAATATTTTCTATTAATATTATCCCGAAAACCCAGGTCACTTGAGATATTTTTATATTCTAGCAGCGAAAAAATATGAATTGTAAAATATTGCTTTATATATGTATATATTATTTAACATATTTTCTTTTTTTTAATAACTATTCTCTTGTATTTTTTAATAACTATTCTATTGTATTATAAATTTTTAGATATGCAAATTCATCAAAATGACTTGCAATAAAAAAAGCGTCATATTAATTAAATCTTAATTTTTTTAAAAATACTGTCGTAATAAGTTTCTTAACGTGATAATTTAATATTTGTTTGATTTATTTATCTTTTTCGGAAGATTGTAACTAAATCCATATCCATAATATTCCTAAATATTATAATAAATCAGAAAACAATTAATAGTATACAATATAAATATGTTGTTAATAATAGCAGTTTTAATTGAAATGTAAGGATACGTTAGATCGTTTACGTAAAAAAATCAGATGACTATTTCCGAGTCCATCTTGGAAACAGTAAATCGATACTAATCTGACACGAGTCAGTCAGTATACGAGTATCTGACATATCAGTGTACGTTTGTGGCAGATTAAAATTGCTTTACGAGTTGTATCCGTATATCCGTATATCAGAAGTACATTTTGCTAATAGTGGCGAAAGTGATATTCTTCGTATTCCAAGCGTGACCCTGAAGCGACGTATTTTTTTCTGAGGAACACATAAACTCCCCCGGGAAGCTCCGCAATCATAAACGCACTCGAATAGCACAAATAGCGTGAACAATCTCTGCTCGAGACTGGGGAGACCTTCGGGGACGAGGAAAGACATTGCACAGAGTGTAGAGACGCCACTTACGCCACGCAAACATTCTACCTCCGGTTCACGTCATCCTCCTTTCTTCGTGTTTTTCTCGCCCGTATAGCCGGAAGATCAGCGAACGAAAAGGAAAGTAGGCGCGGAAGGAGAAAAGGCTTCGGCGGAAGGTTACGTGAAGGACAAGGGGATGGGTTCCTCGGAGTCAGCCTGTGTCCACAAGATGCTACGTGGAAGTGAGAGGACAGGGGAAATTGTCGTAGGGTACACAGCCGCCATAACCGACGAGTCGTTGCGCTGAATGACCCGAGCGCGTATAAAATGCATGGGATTTCACTCTAATGCCGACCAGGGAGTTTGCCCGGGAGCATATTTAGCTCTGCACAGATGTATGTAACAGGTCCCTTTTGAGCCAAGGGACGCAAGCACGAGATGGGACCAGGACTGGCCAAAGGATATGCACACATCTGTAATCCTTGCTCCGGTCAGAATTACGAATAGGCCTCGTGGGAGAACCCTTCAATGACGTCGGTCGATCCCTTAACATTCAACCCCGTTGACGACTCTTGTGTCACTTACGTACGACGTGCCGTTGTGCAAATTTATGTATTCCAAAGTTATTGCATTTCTTTTTCAACCTCGTATCTTAGCTAATTATTTCAACTTAGAGTTTTCTTTTACATATTCATTGCGCATTCTAAAGAAGTTCTTTACCCTTAATATTTCACGATTCTTCATTCTTTCATTATTCCAAACTGATTAAATTTTGTGAAATGACCTTCCGCATAGCGTGGTAGGTATAATTGGAGCACAGTATAATTAAAGAATTATAACAAAAAAATCTTCTCTGCAGTTAACTTTAAATTGCAATGATATTGCTCTAGTGCAATTACCTTCGTGAAAATTAAAAAAAATATTGCAATCAACTACGAGAGAATATAACATAAGCTGTAATTTAAATATTTATGAAATTTGCTGATTTTACTACATAATATGCTAAATATTTTTTATTCATTCTTAAAGTTACACTACAAAGTTAATCTTTAACTGGTTGGATTTATATCCACAAAAGAACTGAATACAATAGAATAACTAATTATTTTAAATCCCCTAGAATTAAAAGTTAAGATTTGATTTAATTGTACTGGAAGAGCGTCTCAACCAAGCATACAATGTTTATGATCTAATCTATAATCTGTTACTTAATCTACTATCTAATCTATATTTTATGTGCTCTTCTTTATCTGTTCTTTTAACTATACACCTTAATCTTTTTGTCATTCTTTTTAGATATTTGTTGTATATAAATCGTAAACGTAGCCGAGCAGTTTTCGATAGTTTGAGGAAAAAGGATATCGTTTCGCGATGTTTCGAAAAAGTTATTTCCGCAACGTGTAAGTTCCACGATTCGGATTGCACGCGCGTGCTCGTTGGAGAAGAAGAACGAAGGCGTCACGGGGGACGACAAGCCGGAGGGTTTCGCGAGGCAAAGTCAAACAAATCATATAAGATAACATTAAAGTACGACGATGCGGCGCGGCGGAGAGGAGGCTGTCGCGCGATCGGGGATTGCTGCGTATCAACGATATACTTGGCGCCCCGTTCGATTCGAGTGAGTGGATATCTCTCACTCAACGGACAAAACAAAACGAGTTTGTGAAAGAAGGAGTGTGCGGTATGACTGTAAGGGTACGTAGGTAGAGATATTGCTATGGTGGACAAAGAGAAGGGAAGACAGAAGAAGAGAAAGAAGGAGAAAAGAGAAAGAAAGAAACGAGTGAAGGGAAAACTGAACACCCTGGGGAGCCGACAGCTCGTTACGCAAGACATGGTGCAACTATCCCAGCTTTTCCACCCTCCTTTCTTAGATTTTCTCTTCTTTCCGCATCTATCTTCCTTTCTCTATCTCTCTTCCGTCTCTTTCTTTACTCTTACTCTTCTTGTCGGTATCTCTCTTCTTCCTTTTCGTTTTCTCCATCTTTTCCTCCCTCTTCTTTGCATCTCCATTTCTTCTTTCTTTCGCGGTGCCTCTCGAGTTCACAGCGATTGAAGTAATATCCTCCGCGTATGTATACATATATACAACGTCTGCGTATATATATATATATATATTACTACTCAGTAACAAGTGGGTATTATACCGGGGGTTGGCGAAGCCATTACTGTCCCGAACAGTCTCCCGACTAAGGGGACGACGCCACACCATCGATGGCTAGCGCGGTTTATGCGTTGCACTAGTTATCCGTCCCTTATCCTCGAGCTTGCTATAGTTTTCCAGATCGTGGTTACGACGGGTTATCGTGTTGTACTATCACCGAACGAGAACCTTCCCTGCTTACCTGAATTATGTTATAGTTCAACTCTCACATTTAAACACACTGAGCACACTCATGACGTTTGCGTTTGTAGGATCAATGAAATAGATCAAATAAATTGCACCAAACAGATATATTTTTAAAAGCTGCTATTTATGCTGCCACAAAATTAATCCGTTTTAAGGATTTTAATGTTATTTCTAATATTAATATTGAATTTTGTTATTATCTCAATCTTGTTTTACCTCAAAAAAAAAATACTTTTAAAATAGATTTAGCAATCAAAATATTAATTTATCTATAGCAAATTTTTTAAAAAATTTCAACTCCTTTATTACCAAATTTCTAAATGCTAACGAAATATTTTGTTTACTTAGCATTTAATATATATCAAGTGTATATGCAGCATTTGACACTGTGATATTTTCTCTCAGATATAAGCGACATTTATTTTTGAATGTTAATTTCCTGCATAAAAAGAGAAAGATTATATGATGTATCCTTGATTAAAAATGGATCTCTAGTTGCCGCGAGCAGGTCTGTGCCTTCAATTCGTTTCCTTGGCTACGAAACTTTCAGACAATTATCTGAAGTACTCCTCGCATTTTCCCAAAAAGCGTAAAATCCTTGCCGGAGTCTTTTTTCGTGCGTTCACCGTAAAGGAGCGGCAGCAAAGGACTGAAGCAAAGGAGCGGCGTAAAGAGAGTAGAAGGGGGTAGAGGGGCTCGGTAATGACTGTCGCTACTTTTCCGCCGTGTCGGAAGAGCATTGCGCCATTTCCGTCAGACCGGAAGTGCGGTAACAAAGCGCTTCCGGCATGCGGTCTCAAGGAGGTTGTTACGACGAGCGCGGGAGCACTCGGTGACATTTCAATGAACTTTGCGGTGGGTACCGTTCTCCTAAAGTTCAGCGGGTCTAACGTAGTAACGTGCGTTTCGGGTGTTGACGAACCGGCGGTATTAAGTGTCCTATTGTGTGCCCTCGCGAGTGATATTAACTTGACTTCCAGGCGAAGCGGAATCGCATCGTGTGTAGCCGAGCAAAATCGCGGACTATTAACCTCATTCTTATAACAAGAAGAGCATTCGTTAGTTGAACGTGCTACAGTCGAGTGCTTAGAATCGAGTAGACTTGTTTCCAGACTATACGCGTTATACTCGACGCGACGTATACGTGATTACAGATCACAAATTCTTGAGATTCATATTCAGATCCCTACTCAAGGAACAATAAATATGAAATTTATTTTATCGATTTTCTGAAATTACACGTTTGCAAGTAGATATTAATGCGTGTACGCGACATTAATAGGTGTATCTGCGCACGAATATAAAATAGAGCATATCTCCTCTGTAATATATTTACGGTAAGTTGCCGTATATCACGGAATCGCGCCAACACGTGCGAGTGGAAAATAATTTCCTGGCATAGTTTCCGATCTCGAAGCGTGCATTGGCACAATTTATTCAAATCTTTGCAACGCGAAGATGTAAAATAAAAATGACGCTTGGGGAAAAGCTGGCGTTATTTTATGAAAATTACATCTCTCGTTTCATATCCGGCTCCCAAAACGTTGAAGCTGTATACGTATGTTACACTCGTTACAAACATTACATGTAACGTACAATGCCAGTTGTATTATTTCGAGCATCATATGCATTCTCATATTAGCTTGTATAACCTGCAGAATAAATGTCGTATATTACATTCAGAAAGTTTGAAAATATTAGTTCTAGAAACTTCGATTATGAAGTCATCAATTGAATCATGTCGCGAGAGTTCGAATTATTCGATCTATATTAAAATAGTCTTATTATTCGTGACTCAGATTTTAAATCTAAGTTTCCTCTATCTCTAATAAATCAAAATTCATTACCCTATTTATGAGCATAAATTTTTAGTATAATGTTTATCACATCATCTTAAACGATGCTATATTAAGGATTATTCGGCAGATCTTTATATCATAATTTTTCATATTTAAAATAATCTTTATAATACCAATGATTGATTTTTACGTCGTAACGATCGTTTTACCTTATGACATAAATTTTAAACTTTAAGTCATAAGGTAAAAAGATATACAAATCAGATTAATTTTATAGTGAAAGAAATAAATTTAAAACCCCATCAGAGAACGAAAATTAATCATCATACACAGAATAAAAGATATATATGTAGGTTACTATCTCCGATATTAAATTGTCTTGAGGCCTTGTCGAGTTATCTCCGCTTTATATTATTTGTGAGAATATTTTATTTCTCACAGCCAAAGTTCCGAAGTTGGGATTCAAAATTTTGGCACTGAAACATTCTGCGTTTGTGATAGATGAGATTTAGTTGGAACTTCCAAGCAAGGTTGTCATACGCAACATAAAAGTGACGTTTGTCCTGATTTCAAGTCTGCACCAAAACGTTCTATTTCTCACAATTCAAAATTTGTTTTCCCGATTTCTGGCAAATGTTTCTCAGCCCGAGATTGCCAGACACCTTATTCTCAGATTGTCGAGACGCGTGATTACCGACGACATTCGCAGGTCGTAATTTCAGCCACACGCGCGTCGTAAATTATGTCCCTTCGGGTTCTGTCACCCAAATAAAACGCTGAAAGGGTCAGTCAAGAGGGATTTGTGAGTGAAGAAGCTGGCACGTACGTGTTATAAAAACATATAAAATGCAATGGTAGACAAAAGTTGCGAAAATAACAGTAGGATAGATACAGAATACAACAGAAGAATAGCAACAGAATGAGAGTTGAAGAGGAGCAGGAGAAGGAGAGAGAATGTGTCACCGGAAGAAGAGAAAGGATACAATTAAAATTAGCGCAATTCAGTCGCTCGCCGGTAATTCGCATGCCTGACATTTACATTATTAAGTCGCGCAAATTTCTCTCGTCACTCTATCCTTATCACTTTTGTATGCGTGCACTCGTACAACTATTCTATCCTGCTTGCCCTATCAGTTATTTCGCGTTTTCCACCTACCGTTATATGCTTTCCGCGCGTTTTCTCGGCGCGACTAAAGCCATTGCCACGATTATCGTCGCCGGCAAGGAAGTAATCCCAGGTTTCGAAGCGAATTACGTTTAATTACTCTTATTGCTAGGGTCAGTCGGCTTTATTATTCCCTCTTCAATCACGCCCTCTGAACGCGTCGTCATTTGACTTTTTAAGCTGTTCCGCCCGCGCCCTACGTCGACTCTGCCGACGCGTTTCCACATCCGTGCTTTTTCTATGCGTGGCAAAAACACCGCATTCCAAATGAACGTACGAGCAAAGCTACGAGTAATTCTCGTTAACCCGCTATTTCATCCTGCCACGTCGTAGGCCGAAAGGATTGGTATTATAAACGTCACCGTCAACTCGCTCGCAAATGGATGAACCATTTCAATTCTTCATGTTAGAATCGTTTCCGATAATGTCCGTAATGGTGATTTTCAGAAACGCTTCGTTTATGTCACTTTGTTATAATAATATATTTCTATCAATAATATTATTTTAAATATAAAAAAAGTTACTTTTATTTAATTGTTATTCGTTATATTCATCATCTTGCGTCGTGCAACTATATTATTAATCTTTAAGATCCATTTTCATAATATATGGCTACCTAAATATATCAAGAGATTCATCACTCAACGGAATTAATTTTGTGATAATCTTTAATGTTTAGGTAGCCGGCCATATATTGTGGAAACGGGCCTAAGTGAATAGGAATAACCACAGCATATTTTTCTTAAAAATTTATATTGGAAAGAGAAATGACAAGTATTGTCCAGATACTCAAAAGCTTTAAAATTCATTATTTTTACATTCCCATCTTCTAAGGCATAATTAAATTTAATCATAACATAATATAATCAAAGTAAAAAATATAAAACTAAAATTTTTTAAAATATTCTCTGAACAGCCTACATATCAATTTGTCATATTTTTGCTCCTTTACTTACATAAGGATTAAATAATACATATCATATATGATACATGTAGAAAGAGAAATTCAAATTATAATAATGCAATAAAATAATATCAATAAAAACAAACAAATTTTTCTTACCTTTGGGTGTGTTCTCCTAGGAAATGCTACCTTTGGGTCGATCTAAAACAAAGAAACATCGAAAATATTATATAACCTACTAAAATATAATTAATATAGAAAAATGTCATGAAGTAACGTATATAAAAATTTATATATATTAACTTGTTTAAGTTTCTCGATGATAAATCTCAAACTGCCTCGAAAGCTCTGAGTTCCACTGAGGATATAACCACGAAAAGAACATTATGCGCCACATGCGAATTCAAACTCGGAGACAAATCTTGTTCACCTGCAAGTTTTGTAGGAGAAAGGGAGGCAAAGGGAAGAAACAAATATGAAAATACGGCAAACAGAAGAAACAATATGAAAATAGGTATTACACGCAAACGCAGTGGGAAAACGTGCAAAAGAGAAGAAACAAGAATAAACGAACAAAAGGGGAAGCTCTCGGAGGACTATTTTCCCAGTTGAAATCCCCATTACAATTAATTACATAGTAATAAAGAGTAGGTGCTCGAGAATTCCTGCCCGAACCGACTAACCGAAACCTCGGCTTCTGCCGCCACTGCCGCCGCCTTTTTTTACTTCGTGGACGATCCCGAGGGGCATGAACAAACACTAAGTTGAACATAAGAGCACCTTACGTTTTGCGCTTTACTAAAAAGGTTGAAACTGTTCTGACCGCTCAACGAAACCACAGAATTTCCGGTGCGACAGATGCATAAATTCTAACGCGATGAATCGATTCACTTAGACGTGTCTATTGTTTCTTTAAAACCGACAAATCTTTAATACCAACAAATCTTTAAAACTAATATCTTCCTTTATTTAAGATTATGAAATGGATTTGATATAATCATCAAAAATATCATAATAATATAAACTAAATTTATATTATATTAATATTACATTATTTGTATTATTAGCATTATTGTGCGCATCATTGTATACTTGCATTACTTACAGTATTATGAGATAAACAACATCATGAATATTAAGCTCATGGAAATCCGCAGGAGTATTTATTATTAATACTAGAATCTGGAAATACCATCCTACTACTTAAACGCGGTGAAGGGATCAGCTGATTCTGCCAGTTGTTGTAATGCTAAATGAAACAACGTCTCTTGTCTTTCTCCTTCTCTTTCTCTCTCTCTCTCTCTCTCTCTCTCTCTCTCTCTCTCTCTCTCTCTCCGCATTCTCAATGCATATTCAGTGCTAAACGTGACTACTTAGTTTTGAATTTCATCATGCTATGTTGTCATCGTTTGGCCGTACTAGAAACCTATTTCATAATAGAGGTTCTTTCTAAATGTAAAATATATTTATAGAAAAGAAAAAAATTAATAAATATACCGCACATTCAACAAAAATATTAAAATAAATTAAATATAAGAAATTCTGATTATCGATGTAATATTAATGCAAATAACTCTTTATAGGAATTTGATTTACATATGACAATGTAAACATAAAATACTCTATTTTAAATCAGTAATGCAACAACCACGTGGTAATTTTCTAGAAATTTTCAAAATGGCCCTACCACACCGCAGTTCGCGGAAACTTACTCATGCAAGCTATAAAATTTTGACTGGACGAGGAGTCACTACAGAAAGAGATTTGATTTCGGAGATGATATTCATCAGGAAACAGATGCATAGTCTCGACCTGCAGACAGAGGGGTTCCCAAGGCCTATCTCCCGATCATAGACAAGCTATTATATAAAGGCTTGAGTAGTCACATCTAGTCAGTCAGTGTCGTTCATATGCAGTAGTGAGTCTTTCTGGCGTGTTTATCGATTACTTTCCAACTTTCTTGTTCTTGGAATTAACGCTTTAATGTTACATTTTTCCATTTGTTGTCTCGAAAAATTGTTAACTAAAAAACAAAAAATGACTCACTGTATCTGATGCTGACTGGTCAACATTATCAGGAATCGGTTCTTCTTGAATTATTTTTATAGTAATGTTTGCGATATGGTGCTGTGAGCATGGTGAGCATCCTTATATTTGTTGGATAATTAATTATAATTGTAAAATTATTTGATAAATTAGTTCTCCATATTCTATTTTACGATATTTCCTTTTTTTTCTTTTTTTCTTTTTCCTTTTTCTTTCACTCTTTTTGGTTTTAATTCCGATATTCTGGATGTAGAAGGAATTCACTATAACGGGATAACTTTTATTCACAGTTTTTATATATGTTAGTTTATGTTGTCTCTGAGAGGAAGGCTCAAAAGTGAACCGAAACATGTAAGCGCGTTTTAGTGAATAAAGAAGTTTCACACTTCAGATATATTATTTGCGCGACGTTTTCTGCGCTTGATTCCTATTGTCCGTATCCTTTCGAGTTTTATAAAATTTTGATTCTTTTGTTTTACACTGGGCATTTTCGTGAGACAACGATCTCGATTATTATTAGATTAGCGTGTGGTTTTTGGCGCGCGCTTGTAAGTTGTTTAGTTTTAAGAGCGTCATTGACTATAAAAAAAGTATATTTTGTAAAAACCGAGAGAATGAGTTTTTACAATTATTCTCTAGCACCAGGCTTCCTCGAAACAGAGAGCGACCGACACCCCGGGCGGTGGAAGCCACAAACGTGGTAATGACAAGCAAGGGAACCCACTCGCCGCCATCACCACCACCAGACACCGTCACCGTCATCATCCATCCCTACGCAACGTGGCACAGGGTTCTCTCTATCTATCTCTCTTCCCGTACTCAGAAACCACTCCCGTTTGCATAATCCCCTACGGCGAAGTTCACACCGGTCGCTCGCATGCTCCCGGACAAGAGAAGTGTCTCGACATCGACGGCGACGACGACGACGACGACGACGACGAGAGACGTGAGACGAGAGAAAGTCTTCCCGCCGTTCTTTCACTTTGGTAATACCTCTTCTTCTGATCTCGTCTTCCGATATAAGGGAAAAGCAGGCGGGGATGAAGGAAGTGCCTCTCAAACTTCACTACTGCACCCGTAGGAGCTATTTGCAACGGATTTCGTAATACACGTCCTCCGTCGTGAGAATACGAAGTTGCGAGCTATGACTATGGTCTGGATACATATACATATTGAAAAATTGGAATAACCGATGATATTCCTATTTCATAGACGCAAGACTAAACAAAACGGAAAAGTTTAGTTACTAGTCAAAAATTAATCTCTTTGTAATATTAAATATAAATTATTACAGGTTTTATCATTTATTTCTCACAACTTTATTCCTTTGCAATATTAACGTTTAATTAAATTTCCGTAGTCAGTTTGATTCGGTTATTCTGAATCGATTTTATGCTTGTATTTGACATATTTAAAAAATTTAATGTTTAATTTTAATTCAAGATCTTTTCCTTGTGAAATAAATTGCATTGCAAAATAATAATAAACACCAAAGAGATATTAACTGCTTTTCTCTATCTGATGTAATAGACGTCAATGAGACGCAATTCGTGGTCGTTCAGTCGATCAACGTAAGATTTTTCGATGTCTCATTCATTCGATTCGTCTCATCGAACAATGGTTTCGCGAGGGCAGAACAGAGAGTTGGTAACAAGGAGATAGAAACTGAAACGAAGAGCGAAGAAGACAGAAAAACATGTAGAGGCGCGAAGACACAAGTGTGAGAAAGAGAACGTTACTAGGAACGGAGAGGTAGCATTACCGAGAAAAATCGAGAGGCTCGAAGCCATTTTCGCAAACATAACCCAGTTACCCGATATCTCGCGAAATGATCGGCCGCCAACCGTCGTTGTCGTCATCGTCGTCGTCGTCGTCGTCGTTGTCGAAGACGATAGAAATTCAATCTGGTTGGCACGCCTGGAAATTGGAAGAGCCACCTACCCCTAGATGCTTCTACCCTGAAGCGGCGCGGTAGAAAGGAGAACCTCGAGTCGGATCGGGAGCATTTGGAAAAGTAATTCACGACGCCATTCTTCGCGATCCCCGTTCACCTCTTCGCCACCATCCCCTCGTCGCGACCGTAAGCGGTGGTCTCGCACCGAAACCTCAATCCCCCGCTCCTCGCCTCATTTCTTCCAGGGCAAACTGTGCATCCGCGGATAACGCGAACGAGAAATTTCACAGGCGAACTCGCACTAATTCCGTAGGAATTCGAATGCTGGTTAAACTGTTATACGAGGTATGTGGTCGTGCGCGCCCATATCAAAGACAGAAGAGACGTATAATGTTAAAGTTTCAATTATAACGCCGAGAACGAATGATTTCTGGCTCGAATTACGAGCAACTTCACCAAATTCCAAAGCCGACGGACACACAAATCATTCGAAAGCAATGAATATCTATTTTTGAAAATTCTGCTAATGTACGGATCTATTTTTACATGTAATAGCAACTTAATGTTTAATCCTAATCGATATTTGCAGGTGCAGTAGATCCGGACATTTTCTTCAATTGCTTTGTGAAAAATTGTTTACAACAAATAATTTTTTACAATAACGCTTAATTTTAAATTACATGATCTTATCCCGACAATATTTTTCACAATAAATTAAATGATTTCTTAGATGCTTAGATTAACATCAAATTATTAATATCATTCTAAAATTATCAGCATCAAAAATTATTAAATTACTTATTAATTTAATGTATAATATTACTACTCTAGTTCTGTTTATGATTGCGTTTTAAGACTAAGAAAGATTTCAACGGTTTGCAGAATTGAATAAGTATATAAATTTACTCTGAAATATTTAAAAACTAAGATCCACTTTGATCGAAAATAGATTTATTTTTCTTAATTGCTTTATTCTCGTCGATCTAACACGAATTAATTATTATTCAAATTGTGATCTTTAAAATTACGAAAAAAATCGTTCAATTACATTAAGCAAAGATACATTAATTAAAATGAACACTGGATTCGCGAATGTGAGTTAATAAAATTTCAGAGCGAATACCAATTAGGATTAAATCGAACAGCAATTACGACAATAATGTTCTTAATAATATCTTCAGAATTTAAGTGGCTATTGTCACCATTATTTCGATGAAATAAAAAGCAGCTTTTCCTTAATACCAAAGATAAATCACAAATCACAAAAAAAGAAATTTCTTTTAATTATCTCCTTGCCGAACACTCTTTATAGCGACAAAATTCTCTGGCTATTTATCCACCGCGTAGTTTCTATTTCTACGGCGGCGCGACTTTACCATTGGCTCGTTAGCTATTTAAACAGAGAGCGCGTTTATAATTTATTTCTACTCCGAATTTCCATCTCTGTTCGGACAACATCGAACTCGCGCAGAGAGGCGGCCAGTCTCGTTGCTGATAGATACAATGTAGAATTCATCGGCGATGTCATATTTGGTGATGTGTGGGGTTTTGGGAGGGGGAGGGGAGGGGAGACGAGAATTATTATTAAATTTCGGAGAGAGATCGTCGCGATTCATTTCTATCCTCAGCATCGATGATAACGGTGCGATATCGTTTGCCCGCCTCAAATACCTGGTTAATTCGCTCGGCAAATTAAAGGCAAATACGCGACCGCGATTTTGCAACTGATCATTTCCACCGTGCCGAACTTGCCGTCGCTTTTTCCCGTTTCCTTCCCATTATCTCATCGTCGACGTCATCATTGTGAGAACAGAGACATTATCTAAGTACATCCATGGGAAAAAGATAGTTAGTCTTCTCTTTGTTAATGTTCAATGAAGGATAAATTGTTCTTACAATTTTATTAAGATTCGAATACACTTTGATGGAAATAAATATCAACATTCTTCTACAAAAAATTCACACATTATCTATTATTATCATATTCTTTTGACAAAAACACACACATATACAAAATACTGATAGGATTTAATAAAAATTATATACAAATTTAATTTAATTTAATTTAATTTAATTTATGATTTTGTCAGCAATGTTTTTCGCGTTACTCACAATCAGATTTGAACGAAATGACGCTTTTGTTATTCGCGCGCTTTTTTCATAGTTCCACAATGACAGAACATCGTCGTTTCATTCCCATTTTTGTTCATCTCATCCCTCTACTTTTACCTCGATGAGTATTCTCTGAAAACGTGATTATACAGAAAATTTATCGCTAACACACGTCGAGCTTGTATCTCATCTGTTAATGATGAGTTTTAATGTGATTTTAAACAAATTGTCAAACACTTTAAACACAATAATCAATTTTTCTGAAATAATACTAGAATGGCGTAATCTATTTAACTTTAATACTTTTAGAATTAAATATCCTATGTTGTACTTTGCAATCTACATAGTTGTGGGAAGAGAATAATAATCTTTTTTTCTATCTCGGAGCTTTTTCATTTCCAATGTGAAGCGCTGTAAAATGCAATGCAAAGTTTTTATGTGAGTTTTCAAGAACTCTATAATAATCACAAAAAAAATTATAAATCTAAAAAGATATAATAGAAATAAGACATTTACTTACGCACTGTTTACACATTGAGAATTTTTAATAAATGGATAATACTTAAAGAAGAGTAAAATTATATCGCACTGATGCAAACAAAAAATTTAATTAAGTCTTCACTTATTTTTGAGTTTAGATTCAATATAGAATATTTAATTGAAGCTGACCTTAAAATCTGTAATACAATTATTAATAGCTAGGTCTGTAAAACCTATTTAATTTATATTATTGTAATTAAAAGATATTAATTAATTTCTAGAAATGCGGAAATGTCACAACTTATATAAAAAAAATTAATACCAATATTAATACTAATATTAACATCATTTATTTTAATAATAATAATTCAAATTTGCAGAAAAATTTGTAATATGAAAAATATAATTGAAAAATTTCTATAGACCCATGGCAGCTCCGGAGGATTAAAAAAACAAAAAGGGGGCTCGTCCGGGATTTGAACCCAGGATCTATTGCAACCGAAGTGAGAGGTTCGCATTCAATTCCCGCATTTTCGCATTCAAATCCCGGACGAGCCTCTTTTATGTTTTTTTAAGGATATTTTGTGTATACGGTATCAGCTACAAATATCAATCAAATAGTCAATCAAAAATTGTTAATATCAGCTAATATTATTCAATAAATTTTGACGATGTTAATCTGTGAAGTCAACTGCAAAAAGTAAAACAACAAATAAATTGGCTTATAATAGTTTTATGCAGCAAAATGACCACATTTCTCTACAATACATTTTAGATCAATAACTTTTAAATTAATGAATGGATCTAAATAAACTTTTGCACAAATATTTATTGTAGTATTTTATTAGTATATACAAGGTAAACCATTTTAATTAATACACGCAAATATCTCAAAAAGTAGAATATGTATTTCAAAGTTTAAAAAAAATGTATTAGATATTTGTTTCAAGAGGGAAAGAAGATAATGTTCTTGATTGAGGAGATGTCCTTAAGGTTAAGATTACAAAAATTTTTTTAATCGAACGTTCATTTTTTGCATATTTTTGTATATTTTTGTAGCTTATTTCGAGAACTTTTTAAAACGTTATAATAAATAATTTTTGGTTAAATAAATTTTGAGTTATGAGATTGTAAGTTATAGTACTGCTGGCATTTACATTATCCAAGGATATTTAAAACCTTTCAAATGTTATTTATGACTTTAATAACATTTATCAAGATCAAGCCTTTGGAGATTGTTTCTTTTATTTTCATTTTTACGCTAAAAACTGCTCATCGCAATTGCACTTGAACCTAAGCTTTCTTATCACTCTTTTGTGATTGGAAAAAGCGTGATTTTCCACTACAGAAAATTTATAGTGTAAAAATTAAAATAAAAGGAATAATCTCCAAAGGCCTTGATCTTAATGAATGTTATCAAGGTCATGATTCCGAACAATATTTAAAAGTTTTAGCCGTCAATTGGATTCACTTGAATAACGTAATGCCGCTAATAATATAGTTTTTAATCATCATATTTTGACATTTACTTAACGAAACAGTACTTTATTATAGCGTTATAATTGGAAAGCTTTTGAAATAAGCTATAAGAATATGGAATAAAAAATTGGGACTTTTATTTGAAAAATTTTATATAACCTCGATCTAACAAACATCTCAAAGTCAACTAAGGTCATTACCTTCTTTCCTCCTTGAAATCATAAAATTTTTGTCTGAAACATTTTTTCTTTAATTTCTACTTTTCGAGATATTCGCATGCACTGATTAAAATATATCCTGTGTATAAAAAAATTTAGAGATTGTTCTTACATGTTTTTAGAGTAGAGTCACTAAAATAATCCAAAGCTATAAGGATTTTAATTTGCAACAAATTTATTTAGTATACCTATTATCAAAATATTAGGAATTTAACAAAATTTGAAATAGATATTAAATAAATTCATTGCAAATTAAAATCTTTATAATGCTTCAGTGACTGGAATTTGGATTTCATTATAAGTATCTGAAAGTATGTAAAGACAATCTCTAAAATTTTTATTAAGTTTCTAATATTTAGAAATAGTTCATAAAACATCCTATATCCTTAATAAAATATCCTATACTAAATTCGAGTTCAAAGATAACTAAAAACTAAAACCTTTATACTTGTGAGCCTTGCAACACAACTTTATTTCTCTTTAAATATATTATCCGTTTATCTTAAAACTTTTAATATGTCTGAACATTGAAGTATAAATATTACACCTTTTGATTATTATTTTTTTGCGATTATTATAGAGTTCTTGAAAATTATATGAAAATTTGCATCGCGCCGTACAGCTTCACATTAAATAGAAAAAAACATGAGAAACTATTATTCTTTTTATACAATTGCGCGGATTGCAAAGCGTAGGCAAGTGCGACTGTACGCTATATACTGGCGGTCAGTTATTACGCGCGACTGAGCGATTGCTTTTAATATTCGCGCCAGCTGCGTACTAAGGTACCCTTTGCGACATACTCTCCAAGATGTATAGGCCGATAAAAATGGACTACCACTTCGATCCAACGCACATTACTTTTCGCGCCCGACAAATACGTCGTTATCGCGATTGGGGCGAAGCGAGGTCCGGAAAATCTTTACGCCAATGGAAATCCGTCTCGTTTGACGACGAAAGAGGTTCGCTTAATGCGATTTCATCATTCGGTTGCGCGATTTGAAATTTTTAATGGAATATGCATCGAAAACATAAAAGAGACGCTGATATTAATGAAGATTAGCTTAAATATATTTTCGTTTATTGGAAAATTTGCGCAATAATTTTAATAAATTAACACTAAGCAATATGCATCTAAGCTGTATTAAGCTGAATTTATTTTATATCTTTAAAAAGAAATGACAAAAGTTTACCGAGATAGTCAAGTTGCAATTCATCTTTTATTAGTTAAATAAAATACTGTTTTGCTTTCAAGATATGTTGATTTCTGTTTTAAATATTCTGCAAATATTTTATTCCAAGTTTTCAAACGGTAGACGTTTGTTGCGTTTCTATATAGTCGAGCTCACGATTCTTCGGAGTTTTAATAACAATGCTTGTCAGTAGTCTTCTCGACAGCGTCACCGACATTCGGTGCCAGCCAATATCACGGTGTACCTTTAACGGCTGCCATCTGGATGGCTCTTTACACCGACAGCAATAGAAAGAGATATGAAAGCAAGTAAATAATGATTAAAAGTTACAGAGAAAGTTACGGCGAATAAAAGACTAAGAAAATATTTAGTTATGCCGATGCAGAATACGTTGTTATACCAAGTATATGTATTATATATAATTATTTACCAGAGTAACATTTACTACTAACTTTAACATTTGCTACTAAAAAAGAAAATAATTCAGTCGACAAAAAAACATAATGTAATATTTAAGATATTTTAAATGCTTTGAGAGTCTCTGTGATATTAAAATAAGATTTTGAAGTAAAAACTAAATATATTACATTACAGAATTAATCCTTAAATGTTTTCTTTTGGATATGACATATATGTATACCCAGCTTTTCTTTTCCAATACTTTTTCTATTGCTTAACATTTTTTTATTAATAAAGATTTACTTGATATCGTTATATTTCTTAATATCTAGCGATTGAAAATATAAAGTTGTTTACAATATATTCATTTTTGAGTTATAAACAATTAAAATGTATCGGATGTCATATCCAAGTATGTGTTATGTAGCGTTTAAGGATTAACCTATATTCTCCCTCGATTTGTATTCCTCAGCCAATCAGGATCGCATTTTATACTTCTATTAAAAAGTCACGTCATAATAGAATAGTTTTCAACCATGATTTTACTTAATTTCAACCTTCTATATATAAAAAAGTGAAATGCAATAATAATAGGTTAAATTATGTAACTTTAACACATACTTTACTGACACGAGTAACCTCACGAAGGGAAATAAAAAGTCTAAGATTCTGAATCTAAGAAATTACCTTTATACTAAATAATGTGCCTGTAATGTTAAAATATAAGCATAAGTGAAATTTAACAATTTCTAATAATAAGAATTTGCATAATTAAAAAACATTTTGTATTTGTGTTGAAAACAATTCATTCCAGTCCTTATAAAAATTTTGTATTAAAATTTTAAAATAATTAAAATTATATATAATAATGGCTCCAATGAATACAATTCAAAATTATTTTAAAATGTATAGGACTATTCGAGTCTAGCTAATTATCGTGCATCGATTTTGTAAAATCTTATAACTTACAGTAATCAAAACAAATTCAAACGTTTCGATCTTTAACGAATGCACTTCAATGAATAATATAAAATACATTACATATAATAATATTCATTCCACAAATAATAAATATTCTTATATTCCATAAATCCTAACGTTAAGTTCAATTTCTTAGGGCGCATTCATATTTTGACAGAAAAATAGCAGAAATGCAGCGAGCAGAACTCGTGTTAACAATTTTGGCTTTCTGCTTATTATCAGCGTGAATTCTGATTGGCTGCTGTTTTTTTTTGCTTTTTGTTTTTCTATTAAGGTATGAATATGCTTTTACATGAATATGCTTCTTAATGTTCTCCGACTCAGGTGATATATATGTATTAAATAATTAATTAATCTTAAATAATTCTATACTAAAAAATTTTTTCTGTTATTATACAAAAGAAAAACTACATAAGAAATCAGAATAGATCTGCTTACAAATTATATCGATATTATCTTTTTTATATTATTTTTTTTGCTTTTATATTATTTTTTAATAATTCTGTATTACTTGTTAATGTATAGTCATTTTATGTTAAATTAATACAAAAATTTGAATGAGCCGTATATATTATTGTCGTGAAATGTATTAAATTTAACACACACATTTTTCAACTGCACAATGTAATAATCTCAGAAAGTTTAACGAATACATCTCAAGACTTCATCATCAAGACGTTGAATTACTTTATACGAGTCACTGTTGGCCTGCTACGATTATCGAGAACTTCGTCTTCGGCGAACAATGCAATCCTTCCTGTCGATATTGCGGACATCAGAATCTTCGCGACTCAAGTTATCGAGAGGCCAAGCCGACTCGGCTATTCCGAAAACGATCTCGAGAAACTCCGCCTCTGGCGTAACAGCAACAGCAACAGCAACAACGACAGCGACGACAACGAGGACGTTGCTGTCGCGACGAACAGTGACAAAACAATTAAGCAACTCATAACTGCCTAGCGCAGCCGCTCTCCGGACACCGTTCTCTGCTCTCCGAGCTTGCGTCAAAATGTCACGGGCAACGAGGTCTACCAGACCGAACCAAAATTACAACCCGTGTAGCGGGCATAATATCCTTTTGCAAACTCGCGCCGCCGTCGCGGAAGAAGACACTTCAGGAAACTCAGGAGTTCGCCAAATGATATTGAGGCATTGCACCAAATACTTTCACACGACACATTTTATATAATTTAAAAGAATGTGATAAAAAAAATCGAGAAATCAGAAAGAAATTCATAATATTTCCTGTTGCAAGTCCTACATTATGCTAGTTCTACATTATGCTACAATGTGAAAAGGTAATAAAATAGGTCTCACTTAAAATTTTATTATAATTAACATCTCTTGCAAAAAAGATTTTAAATTGTTCTTGGATGGGTATCGAAGTTGTACAACAATGCAGCTACAACTGGCGCGACTTTTTTACAGATAATTTATGTTTATCTATTACGAAATACATCAAACTTTTTTCATATTTTTAATGTCAAGTTCAAGTTTATAAATAACGAGTTTAACCCTAAATTAATTTTTAAGGTACTGTTCATTTTTAAAGAAATAAAAAAACTTCGATAAATAAGCTTAAATAACTATGTTTTTGCTGGAACATAATTAAATATAAATTCTGTCAATATTCTCAATGTTCCTATATCACTCCTTAACAAGTGTAATATATATGATCACAGGATTTTTTAATCTTTATGGTTGTCATTTTAAAGTAGTTTCAAGAAGTCTTCAGAAATATCTACCAAGCGGGAAAGAAATATACTTATGATAAATATTTACAAGGATATATTCAAAGTAAGAGTATTACTAGGAGAACGCATCCATTTTCAAAAGAAAACTTCTGAATCTGATAATATCTCAATACATTCAAAATTTTCTATAAATTCAAGCTATTTGAAGCTTACTTCATGGGAAATTCTAATAGATTTTTAAAAATCTGACTCTCTAAAAATATAGGGAAGACTTCATTTTACCATGGCACTCAGAAATCACATCAATATCTCTTTTCATTTAAACAATCTTTCTTATTTTCTTATTAAACTTCTTATCTTAATCATTTTAAGTATATTTTTTTATATGAAACTTAAATCAACAAATTCATTTGTGCTGTCATTCACTTAAATGTAACTACAAAATAAAAAATTGTACAAAAAGTAAAATGAAGGCCTATATTATCACCTTTGTTTCTATCATTTAAAGCAGATTTACTTGTACATTTCGGCCGACATTTTCAACTTGGTTTCCTGTTTCTTACTTCACCAACCCGCGAGCAGTCTAAATGCCAATCGACAATATAATTTGAAATTATAATATTAATAATAAGGATTATAATCACGTAGTACTCGATCTCATAGTACATTTGGTAAAAGCAGATATTTGACGGTATCACCTTGCGAATGAAATGGTACCGACAAATACCGCACAAACGGCAGCAAATGTCAGAAAGAAGAAAGGATACATGGGAACGAAAGCGCGCTGTTTCCCGTTTCTATCGGGAACCTCAAGAAGGGCTTTTGTGCAGGACTGAGGAATTCGACGGAGCTGAATCGGGTACGTAGTTGAAGGCGAAGAAACGAGAGAGAACGATGAGCGAGTCCTGGAAGAATTACCGAAAGCGTTTCATGCTTTCTCCACCGACTATGTCGCCCGGCCGCCCGCGCTGGCACGTCAATGCTCCCAGGCGATAAAGTGCTTTTCTTTACGAAGCCACCATCCGTCGCACAAGCGCGGCCAATCAGGCGACAATGGCTCGTAAATTCAAGCCAATCAGAAGGGAAGTCAAGACGTGACCGCGACCACGGCGCGATATTGCTTATGAATTATTTAAGCGGCCGGAACAACAACGTTTCTGTCTCGCCCGCTTCTGTTTTGATTTCGCGGCAGAATATTTTACGCAATGATAAGAATCCTATTTAGTATCGTCAAGATTTCTCGAACGATGGATGATTATAAGACTACATGTATTTAGTATAATATTTTTCGATGTTCGTTTTTGCGATCACTTATATGCAATATACGCATTTCACGCAATTAAGCTGCAATCAATTGTATTTCTTTTTGCATAAATAATGCATGAGAAATTAAACTCTTAAATATCTGATGTTAAATAATTTAATTATCGGAGTTTCTATTATGATGTTATCAACAATTGAAAATTACTCAAAATTAATGGAATTCAAAAGTTTTGGTATCATTTATACATACTGAGAAAAAACATACTTAAAACTTTATTTATAAGAAATATATTTGTTTCACTGAAATATTTATTTAAATACTGCAAAAAAATTTTATTCCTAGTACAAATAAGCAGTCTATTTTATTTTATTTTTTTCACAATTTCAGATATATTTCATAGAAATGAGATACAAGACAGGTATATTTCATCATCAGTGTTATCACAATCAAATTTTTTCAAAACTAATAAATGTCGAAGAAAAAGTTAACTTTTGCTTCGCAATACTTTGACATTTTTGTCTCAGTGTTCATCCCGGTAAAAATTTTTTATTTTCCTGTATATTTTAAAATATTATATTGAACAAGCATCACTGTTCCTTGAGCTTTAGTTACTGCTATATACAGTCTTACGCAATAATTTCTTAAATATTATATAATAAAACGCATGTTTCGGAGATAAAACCTGAACTAAATGTATATGAAATACTAAAGATTAAGAGAGGAAAGCTCAAGTCCGGCCAAGTGTTCCTGACAATTTGGATGTTTGCAGGCAAGAAGGCGAACTATGCAATTAGCCGACAAGTTCCAACTTCGATGATGGAGGACATGCTTCCGCGTTTCCAGCACGTTCCCCGATTCCCTACTGCCTAACCGCTTACTTCGTGGGAAAGCCTGCAGCCTCTTCGGCTTTCGAGACCGTGGATTATAGCACATTGTCCGTGAGACACCGCCTGAGAACTCGCCATTGATTTTCTAACGATTACTTAAGACTTTCCCTCGCTCTTCGTTCTCTAACTTGTACAATGGATTATAATGTTTCTCTTTGGAAACTGTCTCCTCCATGTTGTATGTATTTTCTGTGCGCCATTAAGTCCAACATTTGGACCAAAGTCACCAAGCACCATTGTATTAACTTTCAAAAGCGAGAGAGAACTGTATTTCTTCAACAATTAAATTCTGTCACGTAGCATTTATTCAGAAAGTCTAACACTGTGTGCTATTAATAATTCGTAATCATTTCTTGCAATTTTTCTATTTCTTATTTTTATCCAATAGAGACCTTATCTTTTTAAAAATATTATTTAAGAATACACTTGTCAATTTCTCTATTTACAATTGCACCGTATTTCGTTTACTTTCGGACTTTCAATGAATGAGCTTCAGTCTCATTACATAAATCGGCGTAGTGAGATATCATAGCGTGAAAATCCCTGGCAAAATCTTCCCTTCGTTCCATGCTGAAACTTTTATTCCACTCTCTTGCAGGGATCTCTTGTCTACGTTGCGAATCCGTTCTTCCTCAGAGGAAGAGGCGGCCAACCGAGGTGAAAGCAAAATGCGCGATTCAGGAAACTCTCGCGCGCGTCGCTGATTACATTCGTAATTATTATGACGTGTTAATACGCGCGTAGCAGCCGCACGATGAGCTCAATAGATTCCACCCTGTATCTCATCCTACCTACCTTCCGTGAGTCAAGCTATTATTCCCTCCCTCCCCCCTACAAAACATTCTCGGCACACTGACGAGCTTTGTGCTACAAATGCTTCGCACGCGTGGTTTTGTCCTTCCCCACGTCGATCCTCCCTTCGTACTTTCCATTTCGACGTCACGTCCCACCTTAAACGATAACGCTTGCCTCGGAATATCTCCGTTCGCGCATCCAGCGCCTCGTTAACATCGTTCTCATCGATCTCGGCTGACCCTGACCTCGCCTCGAACATGCCCGATAGCCGGAAATTGGTCCTTTAAGGAAACAGACATCGCGCCAATAATTTCGATAAGATCGCATAGCGGAAGTATCATTACTTAATAAATAAATTCATCCTTAATGTATCTATTTATTAATATTTATTTATAATTTATTATTAATATTAATATTAACGTTAAA
>NW_017259305.1:415418-422918 GCF_001594045.1 Atta colombica | reverse complement strand
TTTGGAATAATAGAACTTACATCATATTTGAATGAATTGACTTCTGTCCTAAAATTTAAAACTCACTGACTGAAACATCTGAGATATAAAAGATATATAAGATATTTACCTTTGTAAAATTTATTTCAGTAGAAGTAAATAAATAAAACTAAATAAGACATTTATTATTATTATTGATTACTATTCTATTTAGCAAAGTTATTTTATTAAATATTAAGTCGTTAACGTATTTTTAAATTATTCTATTAAATGTTAATATTCCTAATATGTTTTTAAGTTAGTGAAATTAATTGTAGTATTTAATATATCAACGCTAGATAAAAATACTATATTGCAATAAATATAAAAGTATGTATATGCATACAAATTTAAACATAATAAGTATCTTCGAAACTGCGATCTATTTTATAAAGCTAGCAAATCAAAATTAATAAGTAATAAAGGAAACATAAGCATTCTTAAAACTTTGATACCTTCTTTGATAATTAGCCTTCTCATTTCTTTCGATCAAATCGAAGGACTCATGTCGACAAGCGTAAAGAATAATATTAAGAAAAACGCGAGTGAAGAATTCTTTCGAACCACACATGTTCAATGACATTGATAGGTTGAGAGAGGAGAGTAGTATAGATAAGATATAAGGTGTAAGTGATGGGATAGATGGTTTGTATTTCAAATTTAAAAGCATTCGACAATGAATGCTCCTCGTATTGTTGACTTTCGAAAAAGAGAGAGAGAGAGAGAGAGAGAGAGAGAGAGACAGCACAAAAGAAGTAAGATGGAAAGAAAGTGAAGAGTCGGCCGAAGAGAACGACTACTGAAAACGAGGAGAGGGATAGTCCGGAGTTTTGTGAGGGACTGCAGACAATTTCCGCAGGGCTTAGTGGCTTCAGGCTCTCCAAATAAATTATTCCGCGGATGAGCGACGCTGCTTATTTTTCAGCATTTTCCGAGTCACCGCTTGAAACGTACGCAAGGCGTTTAAAAAGCATCGATCGAAAGAAAAATAAAAGAACAGAAAAGAAAGAGAGAAAGAGAGAGGAAGAGAAAAATAAAAATAGGAAAACAAATTTTATTATACCTTTGAGCAAAACCCATTTAGACATGCAATATTGAAGAAATACTGATCGACATGATAAAACTATATGTGAATCATTTGTTTTGAAAGTGCCGTTAGTCTATCACAATTTAAAAGAAAATCTTGCTGATATATCTGATTATCTGTATTTCGCGCTAATCTATGGTAACTTATTTTCAAAAGGCTTATCGTAATAAGTAAGTCGTACATACATATTTGCAATTCAATAGTGTTTTACATAAAATATGTAAGTTAAAGATAAAGACTGCGAAGCAGGTGAAAAATAGATTGCAAAAGCTTATGTAGGTAAATATCTCATAAATGTGCACTAATACTTAACATTCAATATTTAATCGTTTCCAATGCATCTTTAAAATAAGAAGCAAAAAAAGAGAGATCGATTTTCCTCTTTCATGCTTTAATCTATATCGATATAAAAACTGGTATTACTGTGAGTGATTGCAATGTCGTTACGAAAAATATTGATTCCTAATACTATCTTTATGAAAAAGCTCGTTTAACTACATTACGACATTGCAATCAAGGTTTGTGAGAATTTCAATTTGCGTAAGTATGGAAAACTGCATTCATAGAAGTATCGGAAAACCACGTTTCAGCATTATATCGACTTATCGTTTCGGTTAATTCCCGACGAAACATATACACTTTAATACGTACAATCCCGCAAGGATTTTATTTCTCCGATAACTTCAATAAAAATATTCGATTTTATTTTATTTTCTTTTCACTTTATAGTTGATGTAATATTCCCTCAAAAAATTGAACAAGTCAGCGTATTATAAATCTTTGAAATGTTGCATATTTAACATTCAATGAAAGAAATTCAATGTTAAGAAACTATGAATTTTAATCGCAGAATGTAAAGAAAATGTTAATTAATGTCAATAAATATTAAAAATACAATGACAAAGTGTGCATTTATGATGAAATAGAATTTTCAGAATTATTTTTTCAATTTTTTTATCTCAAAAATAAATCAATTTCAGTTGACATATATTTTGACAGAATTTTAATTTGATGCTACATTACAAATGTTGTAAAAATAATATAAAAATATTACAAATAATGAAAATTATTAAATAATGAAAATTAAAAAGATTGTTAAAAATAAATTTATAATTTAAAAATTATAATTAACGACTGCGTGAAAAAAATTGCAAGAGAACGTCAAAGAAACTACAGAGAGAACGTAAATGTGTTCTGTATTTATAACATTCTTTTTGGTAATAAAACCGGTATATTTTGAAAAGGGTTAAAGCCCGTTCTTCTTTAAAGAAGAAAGGAAGTCAACGGATGAGGAAAAGGAGACTCGTTCACCACGTGCTCTCATACGATATATTTCTAAAGCGTCGAGACGTCTGAAGGTATCCAGGAATGCGGGCCATGCAGAGAGTTCTAAAGAGCTTCCACAATTTCGCGTGCATCCATCCTTAGAGGTTCCTTCGCTTTCATGATTTCTTCTTGGACCTCATCACCCGCATCTGTTCTTATCCTTTATATCATATCATGTCAAGTCACCTTTATCACATATAGCTATAATATATCACAGAATGAGGTTAGAAAACAATTAGGATTTATTATATCTTTAATGCGTAAGTTAATCTTTATAAATATTCATATTAATACGAAAGGAATATTAATATTAATATTAATATTAATATTAATATTAATTAACATAAAAAGAACATTAATATTAATTAAGAAATTTAAATTTATATTGCTTGAAATAAAATCATTTTTCTAAAAAAATTTATACAAAGAATAAACACTTTGATCTAATAAAAGATAAAAAAATTACATCATGAAATAGAAATGCGATATAATTTTTGTAATTTTAACTTAATGCAAATATAGAAATTATTTTTTCTTATAATCTTTCCATACAATATATTCTTTTTGCAATTAAAAATCGTTTTTCTTTTCATGAACAAATTCTTTAGAGAGATATAAAAGTTTTTTTTCAAAAACTTTATTGACTATATTCTTTTTGAAGTCTCCTCTTTCTTTTTTTTTTATAATTTATATTATAAAAAATCTTTGCAATTGAAAATTATATTTTTGATCGTAAAATTGAAAGATTATTTAAACAAGATTTATTAAAAATACATTGGAGAATAAAGTTAGTGTACTCCCTCGCGTTAATTCGTTAAAAACATTTAATTCTTAATCGTTAGCGTCTCAAAACCGTGTTACTATAATAATTGCTGTCTCTCTAAGTTCGCACTCTAACCTATAATTCTGCAGAGAATCTGTACTACTAAATTTTTGTGAGAGAATAGAGAACAGTTCCGCAATCTCGTATTACGGAGCGCTATCATCATGAATGAAACATGCGCGAGTACAACCGATTTGGCTACTTCCACTACACCTGTCGAGACCAAACGGGACGTAAACGAGAACGCGCACATCCGATCCACGTATTTTTTAATCAGCATCAAGCCCGATTAAGCGGAATCTGCTAGCTATTCTGATCGGTCAGCATTGTGTCGCGGTGAGTGCTTACGCGGCACGTTGCGAAAATCATTGTTCATGCCAGATGGAGAGAAATGTTTGGCATATCGACCCGCAAAATCATTCTTGCGTGAACTAACTCACGTTGATTTTCGATAATGATTATATAATCAGAATGAGCCAAGTGGTCGACTCACATTCGTGAAAACTTTGCTTCTTTTGTTAAATTATGCATTTTTTTAAATAAAAGATATAACTGTAAGAGAGATTATTTGCATTTTGCAACAAATATTTTTCTATATTTTGCAAAATTCGCATTAATTTAATCGGAATTTTATGTAATAGATATCTTTTTTAATTCAATTAAATAAAATATATCATTAACATTCGATAATTAATTATTCAGAAAAATATTTATATTTGCTTTACTTTTCATACGTGAACTTTCCGAGAAGAAATATTATTGACATTCAATCGATATTGGATATTTGTTACAATTAATATTTGTTACAATTAATATTTGTTACAATTAATATTTCTACTCTATTCTCTGAAAGTTCACATATGAATAGTAAAGCGAAAAGAAGAACCTAAATAACAACACTTGCTGGTAGAATATCGTATATTTCGCTTTTGTTCAACTGTATTTATATTCGCGTGTTAGCATGAGTTAAGAGCCTCCCATTCGTTAGCGCGAACAGGGATGAAGGCGACATTAATTAATGCAGCGATACTCGTCAGCAAATCAAAGCAACGCAAACGAGCTCTTCCACACGTTTGCATTCCTTGTACGTTCTTCGCCTCTAATTTTTTCCTCGATGAGAGAAAGAGAGAAAGGTGAAAAGGGCGAGAAATGGGCAGATAGAGTGCTAGAGGGTGAGGACATCTCATCCCTTAAGAGGAAGCCTTAATAGGATGCGCCGGCGGTTGGCCTATACGCGCGATATTCTCTTCCCGCTATCGGGAAGGTGTTAGCTTCCGGATCCGTGCATTCGCAATTTGCATTAGCAGGAGCGAATTACGCGAAATTTATGCGAGTCGAGGATACGGCCGGGGTTGCCTTCGCTTAAGCGTATTCGGGGCCACTTAGGTGGCCGCTCCAGCGGTGGAGTCGCTCTACTTATAGCACCGTGGACAGCTAATGTCCGCAACTATTTCTCTCTCGTCGTACAGCCCGCGCTTGCCGTCTTACAATATTATTCCACGAGCATTGTGTCTTATCCACAGAGAAAGACAGACAGAGAGAGAGAGAGAGAGAGAGAGAGAGGGGGGGGAGGAAAGGGAGAATAGCACGTTTGCCAAACGACTATGTCAGCCCACGATTAATCATCGTACCGTCGACATCGCGTTTCGCTCGATGCTATTGCGCGTGTAAGGCGTCTCTTAAGAAAAGATAAGAAACGATAGAGAAATATCATATTCTCCTCGATAAATTATTACAAAATAATTATTATAAAATTTTTTACAAGTGAGAATTCAATCAGTGATCTACAATTATATTAGAAAAATTTTGCCGCTTTACGATTATCACTTTTCAATGTGAGACACGTACAACTTGAAATAAAATGCAAATGATTTTATTACGGTTTTGGCCCATATCTTAAGTCACGAATAGCTATAATTCTCCTATCCAATGCAATAAATTATACAGTTATTCTTTCGGATATAATGTCATAATTTTTGCTATCGATAAAACGTAAAAGTGTAAATATTTTGTATGCTATTTGAGCTATGTATTGTCACAAATAAACTGGAAATGTCAGAGTGTAAACAGAAAAGAAAAAATTATTATTTTTCAATCCAAAACAGGTTTTATTGTAAAATAATTCAATTTTAAATCTGGTAATAATCTAAATTGACATTAACAAGTTGCACAATCCAAAAAATTTATTTCAGAAAATAAAATAAAATAATTTGTCTATACACTTTTTCTGAAGTATTCATAAAAAACGGTGTATTAATAATTAAACTAATTATTAATACAATTGCGACATATAGATGACGAATGATATACTTCTACATTGTAGTGAATGGAACAAAATAACATTTGACGCTAAATTAATGAAGTTTTAAATGCGAAAAATATTTTGCTCCCAAAATCGATGATACAGATGCATCTCGAATCGGGATATACCTGTGGATTATAGCTACCAATCGGTTTGATCAATCGACTCGCGGCATGCTCTTTCAATTATCTCGGGACGGCAACTCCGATCGGACATGAAAATTAATCGCGTGACACACATTTGATCACGGCAATTTGTATCTTTTTTTATAGCTGTTCTTTTCCGCGGAGCATCTCTTCCGATAATAAGCCTAATGTTTATAATCATTCAGTAATTCGATAGAAATCACTCTTCTAATGTTAAGACAAGTTGCAAAAACATTAGTAAACAAAAATACATAGAGGAGAAGATAGTATCAATGTATAGATATATTGTGGCTTCTCTTAATATCTCCGCTATTACATGTAGAGAATCCTAACTTACTTATGGAATTAATTGTTTAGTACCCCGCCGTTACACCATGACGTTAACATGCCGATAATGCTCAATAACTACTCAATAAGCACTTATTATAATGCATTTTTAATATTTCGAAACATTTCTTCAGTACATTTTAGCATTTAATTACATCTACTTCCTTAAACTTAAAGGTACTATCACACAAATGTATGTATATTTGAGTGTGTTGTTTGCTATTTAACATTTTATTTGACTGTATACACTTTGAATATGCAATTTAAAGAATAGTATGGCATTTTGTAATATCCCCTATGGCCTGATTTTTCATTATCTGGTTAACTTGTGGTTAACCTGATGTTTCACCCAATAGGCTTTGTCCATGACATCATCATAAATAAACTCCATTGGATAAAGCATCATTAAGCCTAACCACAAGTTAACTAAGTAATGAATAATCGGACCTATTGCGTATTGATTACTTACGACCTCTTTTTGGAAGTTTTCATATCAAAATTTCTTTTGAACTTTTCATATCAAAATAATTATTTAATAATCGATTGTAGTTCTACTGTTAACCAATAGTTTATATTACATCTACTATTTTTAGTATTGAGAATTTTAATACTGAGCAGCTATATATAGAAGTTATATGTACGTATATACATTTATTTGCATACATTCTAAAATGTTTTACTTTTTTGTTAATTTGCAATCAAATTTGCAACCATTGTGTTTTTTAAACAAAGCCTATTTTTTAAATCTATTTTTATAGGAGGCCAAATTACCATCCCTGTTTTCTTAGAGTCATTAATACAATGTTGCCATATTTTTATAAATAATGTCCTATGTAATAGATGTTTCGTAACTTTGAGTTTAAAATCGATTGAACAACACTTTAACGAATGTCGTTAAGTTTTATACTTAAATTTTTATTATTAACCAAGTTATTATATAAATTATAAATAGGAAGCCGTAATACTACCATCTCCTCTATATACGATCGAATAATTTTACAAGTTACAAAAATCATTAAAATCATATCTACTGAAAAGAATTAATTGTTAAAAAATTTCGCACATAAAATTATGAATTCGCGTTAGACAAGAGCGCACAGTTAAGGGGTTAAAAAGGCTAGAAACTTTAACTCGGGATGTGATTGTGCACTGTTAGAATTAATCTGGTAGAATATGATGATTACTCACTTTCTTGCCGTCCAGTTCGTGATTGCCCTGCGCCAACACTTTGTCTACGCTCGCAGGGTCTGCGAATGTGATGAATCCAAAGCCCCTGCAAACAAACGAAAGGAGGATGTTTAATATGAATGTATGCTTGTCGTTCGGGACATTAATTAAGCAAGCATTTGCTGATAGTAATAGTATTTCCATCGTGAATGCGTCTAAAGATAGCGATTGTAGTACAACGGTACACGTTGCAAGATACATATCTCAATGTAGCGCATACATCAAAGCGCGATCATAAAAAAGC
>NW_017259305.1:351116-415318 GCF_001594045.1 Atta colombica | reverse complement strand
TCTCTCTCTCTCTCTCTCTCTCTCTCTCTCTCTCTCTCTCTCTCTCTCTCTCTCTCTCTCTTTTTCGTGATCATAATACATTTTCGTATTAATTCATTCTCGTAAATCACGAGATACGATAGTATTAATTCTCTGAATGAGGTAATTTCCGCTCTTTTTATTTCCGCGATTAAAAGTAGTCATTAAAAAATAATTGATTACTACCGTTTTTTTATTTTATTCTTTAAAAATTACGCCAAAAGAATCACTTTAAACAGTTTTGAAATATCTACTTGTGATATATCGCGATTTTATTTATTTTTCTAAATCTGAATCAGTGGATAATCACTGATTATTATTATTAGTCACTGGTAATCAATTCACAATGAAATTCAACTAAAATCTTAATCCCTTAAATGTGGAAATCCCTAATCCAGCTAATTCTGCTTTATGCATTCAGTGTATGTATATGATATTGGAATTGAGAGCAAATATCGATATTTTAATTATATAACACTCAAACGCTCAAATGCTTCCTTTCTTTTCAACTTTTCTCTTTTTGAATCACTAATTACGCAGTGGCATATCACTAATTCAAGTTTAGATTACAAACATATCCATTACAGTATTGAATTAAGATTAACAATGGATTAATTCTTTGTCTATAACAATAATCAATCAAAATAGTATATATTTCAATTTATAATATTATAGATTTTAGAATATGTGCTAGTTACAGAAATAACAATAAACTAATACTGGAAATATGATCATGCTATATATGATTATAATTATCATAGATTAAGCTTCATTAAATGACGTACATATAATTAATAATAACATATTTGATAATAATGTTTCTTAAGTAAAAAAAATTTAATTAAACAATTAAATTAAACAATTAAACAATTTGATTCAAGAAAATGTATTAAATTTGACTCAAAAAGTTTATTATTTACTATATATATAAGTGTATACATTTAGTGTGGACGTTATTTACTTTGAAATTATCCACAAAAATAATTAACTTAAATAATTAACTTAAATAATTAACTTAAATTTTGATACACATGGAAGTTAAAAATAACAAAATGTTACTTTTAACTCAAGAAATTAGGTTATCATTGCTTTTTAGATATCTAACAGTTTAGATATCTAACAGTGTATGGTTACTAATTCATCAGAAACCCATGCAAATTCATAGAAACTGCCAGTAACATTAAAATCTAAAGGATTAAAGCGAAACGAATATTGGGCCTAGCGCGGTCCGTTATGTCATAAATTTCACACCGGACATCGTGTACACACGGATATATTAAAAGACAGTTCGACGCCGTAAGCTAAGGGGATGGATACCATCGGCCGATCCACGAACAAGGGATGAGCGATACGACGATACGAGGGAATGCAACGCGCCGAGAGCCGGACGCAAAGCGGTTTGCATTTTTCATGCCGGAGCCGCCCCGGCAGTTATTGAAAATATTTACATGTTATTTATGGGGCACACATGCTTCAAGAACCAAACGCGCCACCGAGCTATCCCCGTCAATCCTCCCCGCGTGTTTCCTCTCCTCGTCCACCTTTCGCACGCAAACCCCTTCTTTTCCGCCTCTTTTCCTTCGACTGCCTCCCTTTTTCTGTTTCGCCGTTCCCTGCGGAACGTCGTATTCCCGTCGCTCCCCCCACACATACACACACACACACACACACACACACATTCCCTCAACTCCTTCATCCGCTCCCGAGAAGCAACCGCTCCCGAACCTGCCGGCAACGTCTCGAGAATTCTACAAAACGTTTCACGCCTCTCTTACTGCTTCCGCTTTCTTCCCACCGACGAAACAACGAATACTCGTATGGATTGAATTTTTGATGGAACCGACCCCTCCGAGCCTTCGACCCACCCTCTTCAACCATTCCGCTTTCCGTGCGTCGTCGCTTTCTTTCGTCTGCTTTCATCCGCGATGTACGGTGATTCTGATGCGTCGAGTGCGAGCTGCATGAAAGTATCGCGACAACTTCCTCTTATATCGATTTCTTCGAGTACGCGATATCTTGAATCAAGTCAATGACGAAAAAGGTGCATACTTAAGAAAAGTAAAGAGACCGGCGGCAACAATATGTACATTTGCGTACGCGAAATCGGAAGGTAGTCGATTGTTATTCCGCATCGGTGACATTCGAAAAGGGCACAATACAATGTTTCGTGTTTCCACATGGCATTGGAAAAAAGCTAGTTTCACTCCCTCGTTCATTTTATAACAGCGAATTGCACCAGCGGCCACAGTTATTGCAATATCGCTGTATCAATACACACGACACGTATACACGAATATACGAGATTGTTCTTCCTGCAAAAAATTTTGCCATTTACCCACCGTATTCTTCCGTAATTTTCTTAATTCTTAATATTAATTCCACAAATGTACAAATATTTCCTAATGAAATAAAATATGCAAATAATGAGATCATCATACATATACAAGATATCCTAGAATTTGCAAACAATTTTTTTATTGATTCTCTGAACCAATATAAAGTCGATTTTTCTTTGGCTACAATATTGAGAGCGATTGCAAGTTTTCAATATTTCCAATATTAAATACCTTTTAAATACTGTCGCGATTGGCTAAAAAATAGATGAAAGACACAATATACATATAATACACGGTTCATAGCGGTTCATAGCGTTCACGATGCCATCCGGCATCGTACATACATCACATAGTGAACTTGCGATTTGCTCATGTGGCTACGACAACTATATACGTATCGAATTTTGGAAGGTTTTTCACAGTACGCACGGCCGAAGCGACAATCGCGGCAAACGAACGGCCGCTGAATCGGCAGTCGTCCAATCAGCATTAAAACGCCAAACAACACGAGCGAGAACACCACGGGCAGTTCGCATTTGCATACAACGAAACGAGAGTTCGTCCGGACCTTCTCTCTCTCTCTTTCTCTCTCTCTCTCTCTCTCTCTCTCTCTCTCTCTCTCTTTCTCTCTCTCTCTCTCTCGCACTCTCTTTTACAACAGCGCATTTATGACGATGTGCGCGCAATGTACCGAAATCATGAACAACGACATCGGAAAGCCACGCGAATAATTCATTTTTTTTCCATCGAGCATCACCGGAATTTCATTAGAATTTATAGGTTCACTAATAATCATTGGAAAATTATTAATTGAATCATTAATTGGATCAATCATGTATAGTAATAGTAAAGGAAGCAGAGACTTATTGGCACAAGAGGCAAGTTAATATTGTGTTCCGCGTTTATGTATTTATCGCAGAAGGAATAATGGAAAATTATTGAAAAATATCTCTTTTATATCATAGATAGCTTTCTTCAATTTTTATTTCAATTAAATAAGTATTATTGGGTTGTCCGGAAAGTTGGTGCCGACTAACTTATATAATTTAATAAATGTATACTAAAATTTAAATTTTCTGCGTTTCAATTTTCCTTCAACATCGGCACGAATTTTCCGGACAACCCAATAAATACAATACAATAAAAAAAGAGATAAATCTGATTCAAGACAAGTAAATTTTTGAGTGTTTCATAATTTTATATTTATTAATGTTTTTTGAGAGACTAAATCTCAATGACGTAGTATTAATTCAGAAAAACAAAAAAGTTTTTGTTATTATACAATATATTATTTGAGTAATTTGTCATAATAAAACGATAAAAATCAAACATATGTAAAAATGGAATAGGTTGATTTATGTTCAAGCAAGTTACTTTGCCGTAAGAAATCAATATGTTAACACTCAATTTTAATTTAACTTTGATAAAATGCTTTGTATTTAATATTTCTATTGAAGTAAGCTACATCTAAAATAGTTTGCAAAAAATTTTATTTTGTGACAAAAATCTTACACTTAAAAAAATATATATATATTATACCATCTTTTTCTTTATAAGTACATATGTGCGATCTGTTTCTTTAATTTCTATTAAGTTTTAATTTAATATGAAGTTTATATAGGAACCTATATCGTCATATGTATCAATTTACTTCACTATCGGGGCAAGCTGGCCACACTGCAGTGTATTCATATTTTACTTACTACAAAGAAACTACACTGAGAAAAAGATACTTAAAAATTTATTTGTGAGGAGTATATTTATTTTACTGAAATAATTCTTAAATACGACAAAATAGAATTTCATTCTTAGCAAATAAATCATCTATTTTATTTTTTTGCAATTAATGAGATTTATTTAACAGAAATGTATATTTCGTAATTACAATTAAATTTTTTATAACTAATAAATATCGAAGGAAAATATTATAATTAACGTATATTTCGCAACATTTCGATATTTTTTCTCAATATATAATCTGTTATGTAGCAAAATTATACTTAAAATGTGTTTTTTGATCGTTCGTACAAATGTTTTATAATTCCATACAGATATTTTTATGTATTTTTATATGAAGTTATTTTATATAAAATTTTGTGTAGAAGGAAAATTTACAAAATGTTTGTTGCATTGATTCATTTATCTTCAAATACATTTTATTATTAAACAAAGCAAATTGTAATTCTTTTTTGTACTGAAAGATTAAAATCGTCGCACATTTTCCTGTGAAAATTTTACGGAATGTAATATTGTAAACACTGTTGAACACCGTTGGACTTAATTAAAAAAGAAAAATTAAACACATAGATTGCTTAGTAACGCTATTACGTGCAATCTTCATTCCGCATTCCTGACTAAACTTGGTTCCAGACTCGCGGAGATTCAATCTTAATTTAAGGTAATTATTCACAATGAAGGATGAAAAAAACTGTATCTCGGCAAGTTACCAATCTTATGACGGTATATCAGAGAAGTCGAGAGCCACTCGAGAGTCGTTCCCGGGATAAAGAATGGATCTATCGCGGATGCAATGCGCCATCGAGGCCCTGCCATCGGGCCACTCGTCACCCCCGGCCATTGTACGTGAATAATCTATAAAAGGCTGAGTAGAAGGATGGCGGCTGACGTGTCCCTTGTCTACTTGAGCACGGTTTCCACGATCCTCTACTTTTCATCCTGCTTCTCTTACCCCGATCTTCGCCGCTCGACCACGATCGCTTCCCTCTCATTCTACCTTTACCAACTTAACCGACCGGTCTCATCGCCCTTTTCGCATGCTTCCCCGTCCCAGCTACGGAAGGGTGTCACACCGGGCTGATGCGGTGCATTTGTTTGTCACGGTCTCTCTTACCCTTACCTCGCGCCGGAAAATCGAAGCCTCTCTAATAAGAATATTCTAGACGCGTGCCGCAAGAAAAAATCCCAGCCGAAATCAGTTCACGATAATTCAGTGCGTGAAGTGCCTCAGAAGAATTTGATAAGATAAAACTCTGATGAAAAATCGTAAAGATATTCAAATTTCCGTAGGATATTCATCCATTATTGAAAGTTTCGACGGAAATTGCTCCGTTAAAATAAAAGGATAACTGCAAGATAAACTTCAAAAAGTAAAGGTGCCTGTTCATGCTGATATTCAATGCTCATTTTCAGCATCAAAACAAATTACATGACCAAAATTGATTGCCAGACAATGAAAACGCATGGAAAAAGTGTAGCACGACATCTAATCTTGAACTAAATAATTGACGCTGAAAGTTGGATTGAGATCACGAGATCACTGATGCTTTTCAACTCATAAAATAGCATCTTAATTCTAATATTCGTGAAATTACAGTTCTAGCTTCATTTTCAAATGGAATATTATGCGTACTCTCTAATAAAATAAATCATTGAAGCGTGAAAAGATCTGTTAATTAAAAAAAAAATCTTGACAATATTCTAAAAATGTTTTAAAAATTCTATACACAAGTAGGAAATTTTATAAATACTCTCATCAACTAAATTTAATATAAAATTAAAAATTAAAATTTACTAAGTTTAAGTAACTTTTTAAAGAAAATGTAATATATTGTTTACTATTCCCAGTAAAATATACGTGCTTAATAAAAAAATATTTATAAACTTAAAATATACATACGTATCGTTCAAATAAGATTATCTGCGAAGTATAATAGCTTTGTATAAAATGAAAAAATATTATTATTAAACTTCATCTGTCATTTGTAATTAAATCGCTACAAATCTGAATAGCTCAAAGATAATTATCAATTATAATAATATCAACACGCATTGTACGTCGTCATCATTGTAATATAATCAAAAACGGTTTTACCATTTATATCACAGCTAAAGACACGAGACACGAGAAAGGAAAATAATAAAATGCTAAGTAAATCAGCTCAATGCAGCTCGCGCATACCTTACCCTCGTATCGCGTTGAAAGGCTATGCTTCCAGCTCGAGAATTTACCGCGACGCAGGATAAGGCTGCAAGGCCGGGGAAGAGGAGACGCCCGCTCCGCGCCGGTGTATTAGGTGTATTTATGTAGGCGGTCTCATTGCGCGCGAACTTACTGTAAGTACCGGCAGTTACTTAGCCCGACAGTTTCTGCTATTGCAGCCGACTGCGATATACCTCGACCCGGGTCGGGTCGTAGCTTCGTAGCTGAAACCAGTTACGAACCTAGTTCGGTGAACGCACACTCCTCGCATTCTACCAACCATCGTTCCAACGCTATAGTTCAGAGTTTAGAAAACGACTCTCCTTTTCTCTGCCCGTTAACCCTTTCCTTCCTGCTCGTATTACGTTCGCTATCCCGTCTCACCCCGGAAGTTTCATCCACCATGTGTTCGCTGCTTTGTGTGTTCGTACCGACAATATAGTAACTGCTCTTTAACTAACCGCCTTAATCCGCTTTCCTCTTGCCGAGATGAAGACAATCAGCTCTAACGTCGAGGTGAGAAACACGCGAAACTCGCCGCGAGCTCGCTGATCTTCCGACTCGTGTCGCTTATTTCCCTACCATATCTCCCTTTTCGCATTTACCTGAAGCGTTTACTGTACCGCTGAAATCCCTTTGTCTTGGTTTGTACACATAAACTTGTATTGTAGAAATTGAAGAAGACAGAAAGAGATTTTCATTTTACATTTTAAATATTTTAAATGTTAAATAAAAATGACTGATGACTTTTTGCATGTTTTTTTTATATTTAATTATTTATATTTATAAAAAAAATTACATCGCGATATAAACAGAGAGAGAGAGAGAGAGAGAGAGAGAGAGAGAGAGAGAGAGAGAGAGAGAGAGAAAAGAGAATCGTAATTAATTAATTAAACAAAAAATTATGTATTCAATTCTTATCTAATACATAGTATATTCATTCAAGCACCGCGTATAAATACATGATACATATTAATTTATTTCATCAATAAAAGAAAATAACAAACTTAATTAAATAACATTATACGATGTTCCAAGATGTGAAACCGTGTTTTTATACCCGTAATGTTCCCCTTCAATTCCCCAGCAGGACAATAGCTTCTCATTTTGCGCCCGTAAAACTGCTCTCGCAGGACTTCCGCCACGACGTGGATTGAAATGTTTCCACGAGATTAACTTAACCGCATAATAATTCCGGATACAAGCTGTGCGGCTGCATTAAAAGCGCCAGTCATATAGTCACCGCCATTACGACGGTATATCGAATCGAATTACGACCAACTAGAGCAAGAACGCGTCAAGTCGAACAACTTTTATATAGGATTTGTTTTTTTTCTCTTTCTACGTAATCTTCTTCCTCTATCTCTCTATCTATCTTCCTTCTATTTTTCCCTTTTTCCACTTCTTCACTTCTCTCTATCCACGCCGCCTTAATGACCGGCTGAATATTTATAAAGCTGACATCGTCTAGGTGGCCGGTAGCAAGGCCGTGAAAGCCACCGCGCGTCCCATGGAGTCTCATTGTAATTGCCCTGTTCTTCTTGACTTTTCCTTGAAACGGGATCCCGTTGAATTGCATTATGCAAATCGCAATCTCCCTAAGTCAGCCCGCCCGGCCGCCGCAGGCTGCGACCAGGCGAGACGTTTAAGCCGAGCGAGAAAAACGCGAAGAAAAATCTGCTCAATAGCCTCTTCGTGCTGTGGTCGACGCGATAACGATATCCGCAATTGTAGTCGTTCGCTAATGATAAGGTAACAGCATTTATACGCGCGCGACAATACGAAATCGTATTATACTAAAAAATAAGTCTACGCGTTTTTAGTTTATAAAAATTGTCATTTTATAAAATCTATAAATGAATATCCTTCCCTTAAAATTAATTTAATACTAAAAAAATCCGTTAAAAAAACTTCTCTTCTTTATAATTATCTCTATAAAGAGAAAATTAGATAAATAATTTTTTTAAACATTTTACGAATATATATAACTGCAAGAAAAATTCCTCTCTTTAACAATACTCACTAAAAAGCGTCTTTGTTAAACCAATCTTTTCTTTTTGCAATAATGATAAAAATAATGCTATAATTTCAGCAAATTCATCTTAGAACTAATTTCAATGGTTAGTTTATTTATATATGATCGCATGATAACTATTTTAAATAGATATATATGCAAAAAGTTGGTAGTATTTCTTCATATCTTCTATCTTCCTCAATAATACAATGCTTTTCGTTCTGGTAATATTATCGTGCGCGGTTATATTTTTCTGTTATATTAATAACAAATCGCAATAAGTCCATTATGATAAAAATATTGAACATGATGAGTCATTAAATAAAAATGTACCAGCACATATTCTGTGTTATCAAATTAATAGAATAGATTATATTAATAGAATAGATTATAAAAATTAAAATAACAACGAATAAATGATCACTTCCTTTATTCTTTTTCTTTTATTAGAACCAAATTTAATAATAAAAATTTTGTAAATTATTAATGAAATCATGCAATTTAGTTAAATTCAATGTCAACATCAGAATATGTATAAAGTTTTTAAAGAATTGAAAGTTTTTAAAGAAATCTTAAATCTAACATAGTTCCATCGCATTTATATTGGATAATGAAACCTAATAATATTTCATTGTATAATAATTATTATTACAAAAGACTTGAGAATATTCAGCACAATAAAATATCAAATATTTTCTCTACAGCTAATGAGTTCTTTATATGTCACGATAAATTAAATAATTCCTATTTCCACAAACAAATGGATAAAATTGATAAAAAATAGACTGGTTACAATGAAAAAATTCAGAACAAAAAGAATAAAAGAAAAAATTAAACTATCTTATATTCTTGTTCAAATTTTAACAATGACACTAACGGTTTTTTTATTAGTTATGATGGCTCTCATATCAATTAATTGAAGGATTTAGTCATTTAATGTTCATATTTCAAATGAGTTTGAAGAGGCTTTTTCTCTAAATACTTTAAAAAACAATTAATACACAACAATTAGTAAATTTAAATGATATTGGTATTCCTGATGAAGTTTTCTCTTACAACTAGGTGAAGAATTTGGGACTACCAATTAATAAAAGCAATCTTGATAAAACAGTTATATAATTCATTAAAAATATTAAAAATCAAATAAACAGTAGAATATTGTTAATTTTATCAGGAATAATTCTATTCAGATTCTTAATAGATGTTACACTGATTCAATTCAATTAATTGCGGTTGAAAAACAAATTTTAGAGGCTAAATTTAACAACCAAATTTGTTAAAAATCATTTAGAACTTTGGATTACAAAATAACAGATAAGTGTAATGTCATTGTTGTTTTGAATAAAATTGATTATATATGTACATAATAAGAGAATTTTTCTGACAAGAATACATATATTATAATAGATAAAGATCCTACATTAAGTTAACTTCTGAATTACGTTCTTTATTAATAAGATGGAAAAAGAGTGGTTTTATTGATGATTTCACATATAGGAAATTACAACGGATAGTAATCTGTCTAAAGCAGATGGTTTAAAATCTATAAGTCTGGTTATTCTCTAAGAGTTGTATCTTCAATTAATAGTCCTTTCTACATTCTATCCTTATTCTCACATAACATTATTATCAATAGTATACCAAAAGCACATTACCTTAGTTACATAAAAAATGACTTCCATTTAATCGAGAAATTAAATGGAACCCATTTTGATTTCTAATTACATTTTTAATATCGCTTGAGTGACCTTGTTCACTAACATTCTAGTAGAACTGGCGTTAAATAATGTTAAAAAAAGATGGGATTATATTTCAAAAAAGATAAAAATTCCATTAGAGGAATTTTTAGCCTCCATCCGTCTGGTTTTTAACTCTACATATTTTTCATTCAATAATAAAATCTATAAACAAATTTTCGGCCCCGATGGACCATTGTCGCCAATTATTGTAGACATAGTTATGCAAGATCTCGAGGAAATTGCGATCCAAAAATTATCAGCTAATTTATTGTTCTACTTCCGTTATGTGGATGACATTATTTTAACAACTCCACTAGATAGTATATATAATACTAGAAATCTGTAATTCTTATACGTCAGACTTATATGTCAGACTGCAATTTATTATGGAGATAAGCAATAAGGGAAAATTAAGTTTTTTGGACACTATGATTATGATTGATAAGCATAAGATTATTTTTGACAGATACAAGAAGGACACCTGTTCGGGCAGATTTCTTAATTTTCACACTATCTTTTGTGTCACAAAAGGGATATTATCTTCTTTCATTAAAATAAAATAGTTAAATTGTCTCCTCGTTTCCATGAAAAGAACTTGGTTGATGCTATCAATATTTTTCTAAATAATAGCTATCCTCTTCCTTTCATTTTTTCAACAATTGAGAAAAGATTAAAATACCGCACATAGAACAATAATATAAAACATAATGTCCATATAAAAAGAAATTCTTTACAATTCCATATATAAAATTTATTTCTGAAAGTTTTTTACCTATAGCATATAAATGTAATTATAAACTATTCAATTCCAAATACATTAAAAAGCCTTACTGAAGGGAAAAATAGATTAGATCATTTAACTTAATCAAAATGTATAAAATTTATATATATAAATTTCTTATGATAACTGTGAAGCTAGTTATGTAGGACAAACCAAAAGAAAATTAAAAACAAGACTAAATGACAAAAACAAGACTAAACATATTTCGGATATTAATAAAAAGACTGTTCTCCATCGACGATCGTATTAACTATAATTTTAATTGGAATCATAATTTTAATTGGAAAGTTGTAAAGATTTTAGACAAGGAACCGTCGAACAATAAAAGATTGATCTCCGAAATGGTTCACATTAAAAAACAAAAATTGGGATCGAACAAACAAAACAAAAATAAAAAATATCTAATTCTTATCTACAAATTTTGCAGCCTCCTTCGTCTTCCTAATCTTTTCTTCTCTTCCTTTTTCTTTTGTTTCTTTCCTATCTCTATTCTCCTTCCAATCTCATCCCCTCTCTTAACAAGCTAATATAAAGCAACAGAATGTCGCTCACACTCAATAATACAATACAAGCAATTTGACTGAACTAGTTTCAATTTTTATCTCTGATCGCATTTGCTTCTTGCAAATAAATTGTTTCTCATTGTAAATTGTGACTCATTGTTTCAATTATTGATTATATCCTGATTTATCAATCGCAGTTGAGGTATGTGTACAATAATTTTATTTATTAACACACACTTTAATATAATTAATTAATAATTTATTAAAAGAAGGATCATATATATTAATAATTTTGAATATAATGATCATTTATTCATTGTTATTTTTATAATTTATTCTATTAATTTGATAACAGAATATGTTCCGGTACATTTTTATTTAATGACTCATCATGTTCAATATTTTTATCATTATGGACTTATTGCGACTGTTATAATGAAAGAATATAACTGATAATATTACCAGAACGAAAAGCATTGCATTCTTGCAGAAAATAGATATGAAGAAATACTATCAACTTTTTGCGTAACTATAAATTGTATAATTTGTATTTAACCATTTTATTAATTTTGCGTTTAATTTCTTTATACTGAAGATGATAAGGTCAAAACGTATGTTCTAAGAATTTGAAATACATAAAAATCTGGCTTGTAATTCATGCTTATTATTTATTGTTATTAAACCATTATAAGATTATTTTTATTTACATAAATATGCATTATATTATAAAATATTACTTTCATATTTTTACAATTATTTTAATAATTTATACTTTTCATAATCATAACTATTACTTAGAAAACATTTATTGATATGCATTCCCAAGGATATAGTGTACAATTCCTTAAACATAAAAAGGTTAAGGTCACGTAGTGGGCAAGAAAAGAGAATAGTAAAACTTCGCAACATTCTTGCCAAATGTCAAGCGAACATAATTTTATAATTTCATTGAGTTTTTAATTCCTGACAACTTTTTCTTTCCACGGTGGCGCCAACGAGAAACGCGAAGTACTACGGGAAAAGATATGAATATTCATCGGGCATTTAGGCCGCGACGTAACTCAATTAGTGACGGAATTATTGTCCTTCGCTCGATGGAAGAACGAGAACAAGCTAGAATGAGGAGAAATCTGGTCTGCTCTGTGTGATTTGTCTGCGAACTTCTTGAGTTGCACTCGAACATGATTTTTAATCCTTTTGGAAGAAAAGATTAAGTTTCTGTGTTTTATTTAAAGAAGATGACTCATTCAAATACAAACTTAAAAAAATAGTTGCTCGAACTGCAAACTCTATAATATAAACTCTATAATATAAATAAAAAAAGTTTAAAACAAATTCTTTTCTAATTCATTCAGATTTTTGTAATAAATACATATATTGTAATGAAACAAACAATTTTTTTCTTAAATATTTTATAATATTTTATTATAAGAAATCAATACTAATATACTAATTATCTTACAAATAAAAATAATATAATCTCATATTATCCATATTATTTTCGTTCAATTATCTATGTATCATTTTGTCATCATTCAAGTTAAATAATTGATGAATATTAATATTTAACTGTGTTAAGATATCTTTATAAAGTTAATATAAAGTTTATAAAGTTAATATAAAGGCTAAATATTCTCTCTCTCTGTCTCTCTCTCTCTCTCTCTCTCTCTCTCTCTCTCTCTCTCTCTCTCTCGCATCTTATTTTTAATGAAATCTGAATAATAAATATATAAAAAAATTATGTTCTCCTAATTTTTATTCAAATTTGTACGATGAATCAAATATATTATTGACATCTATTCTTGGCATTCCATATAATTAAAAAAAAGTGTATATAATTAATAAAGTAATATACTTAAACATGAAAAAAAAGTGCTTAATCTCAATTGATGCAGTATATTTCTACTTCAATAGTTAATTCGTCCAAAATTGATGTTTAAAACATTTTTGACTATAACTATTTTTATCGAAAAAATGCTTAATACGGCCTTTCGCGTTCGCTTCTCGATGGATAATTTATGTTGAGGCGTCATAGTAGCTCGTCGTGAAGCTGGAAAATTAATTTCATTCGCGGATTGTCACGCACACACCGCAGTCCAGTCCGTCCCTTTCAAGTCTTGTCCATCCTAGCACACCGGAATTCGTTAATATTCATGACCGTGGGGAATAACGCTTATCTCACAGCGCTGAAATAACTCGATAGGGCGCACTGATCCTGACTTGGCATTTTCTAGCACCGCTTTTTCGGCTCTTCCTCTCATAAAAGCCTTTAACTTTAGTTTGCTCTCTATTAATATGAATTGCCGACTATCATAATTTGCATTAGATGACGAGATGAACAATAACAATGGCGTTATATTTTAAATTTGCAATTTTATATTATTTATTAGGGATTTTAATTTCAATACTTAGTCTTTATATTTACGGTCCGATGTACTAATCTGCATTTTCATATACACATACTAAGCAATTTTTAAACGCAAAGTCTTTTTTGTGTTCAAAATTATTTTCTTAATATAATTAAAATTATAATTGCTTATATTCATGTATATATCATAAACATATTATAATTATAAGTATATTAATAATTATGTTATATCAATTTTAACGTCCAACAATAATTTTATATTTCGTATTATTTACTATTATTTACATGCTAAATACTTAATAAATATAAAGAAATCAAAGAAATAAAATTATTAAATTCTATTTCAAAAAAACATGTTTACATTGTCATTGTTCATACTATCATATCTAGTCATTAAAGATTGAATATAAAGCGATACAAAGAATAAAAGCATTGTATGTATGACTCACTTAATTAATAGAGATAACAGAAATCCATCAAATTCAGCGATGGTACGCAGAACAGTATACAATCTATCTCATGGAGCGCGTTTGAAAATATTAACTCGCCAGTCCAATGAAAAGTTATTTATGAATTAAACGATTCGCGCGTGCTAACCGAACACCGGATATACCAAGACTGAAGAAGAAGCATAGAGAAAAAAAGCACCACCTTGGCCACCTGTTGATACCGTCCTAAATATTCGTCACGCGTCTTGCTAACTGATTATTACAAATATTTAATTACAACGTGTCAAAAAATTCTAAACAACTGAAATCGTCTCTTAAAAGGTTTTACCGATCTTGGGCTAAACTATCGCAAAAAAAACTTGAAGTACGGATTTTGGAGAAAAGAAAGATGCTATTTTAACAGTTCATTCATATTTTCTGTATTTTAATTTTAATTTTTAATTCGCATGCTTTTATCTCCGCATTCAATTCCTCTAGCCAATTATAAGCATAATAATAATATAATTAATTACGAATACGGGATAACAAAAAAAGGATTTTAAAACTATTTTTGTGGATGTATTTATTTTACATGATTAAGTAAAAATGATCAGTGTGAACGCATATATTATATATATTAATTCAATTGCGAATTTTTAAATATTTTACAACATTTTAAATATGTTTGTGATAAATGACTAATAAATAATTATATACGATCAATCCTGATAATATAATATTTATTTAACGAATAACAAGTATTAGCTAATAATATAAATCTGCGATTGCTTCACCGCAGCTAAAAATTTGTTTATCGAGCTTAAATTAATTTTGCGTATGCGCATGCATATGCATCCAGAAATTAATATTGAATGTCGTTTGAATCTGTGCACTATCATGCAGGCCATCCATAAAATTTTCCTGTTCAAAGATGAATATTTCATTTATAGAAAATAAAAGTACAAAAAATGGTGCTTCCATTCATATTAAATTTTATGTTTTCGTACTTTTATGTTCGTAATCATATGCATTCCCCGAACTATATTGGATAAAACCGACATAATAGATGATGGATGATCACGATATCGCATACAAGAGTAGCGTCTATTTTTTTGTTCATCGGAAATTCTGTCTTCAAACGGAAAAAAATCGCGACGAGATCATCGAGCGCAGCGGTTCGCAACGATGTTTAAAACTCTGAAGAGCGATTGAAGAGACGACGACGCACAACGACCGCGAAGAAATAGAGGGAAAGGAATACGAGGAGAAAAAAAGGACAAGCGACAGTGGTGGAAGGCGAGATGGAAACTGCAGGATGGAGCAACAGAATCACTTGACGCAAAGAGAGCGAGAGATGGCGAAGCCGACGGCTCGCATCCGGGGAAATAGAAGGGTAGGTGCTGGCTTCCGTCTGTCTGTTGCCATAGCGACCTCGGCCGCCCTTTGGCTCGGCGAAAGGGCCGCAGACGGTAAATCTCTTGTACGTACAATAATCCCGCGGGTTGCCATTTTGCAATCCGGTCCGTCGAGAAGCGTCGTCTTGCACTCCCGGTTGCACACGTCGCGATGTTTTCGTTTGTCCTTGCATCACGTCGCCGTCCCGTCGTGTGCTGAAGAATCTCTCGTTGTATTACCGATTTTCACGTTATATGATGTAACAATCCAATAGAAGAGTGCTTACTAACGTTACATTCTAAAAGCGTTTCTGGTCAGCCCCTGTATTCTGTAACTCGTTATGACAGTAAACCTCTAAATACAATACGAGGCAACAACGATAAGAACAGCGATAGGAATACACATAGAATTCCAATTCGTCGAAAATTTTATCGCTATTGCCTATTCCTTGTTTTTCGATCTGCATTGACATATACATTTCCATATGTTGGATTCAACTGTTTCTATCATTATGCTTATTGCCTGTGTTGTTTCTGTGTTATCGCAGTTGCGCGTTGTGTTTAAGGTTAAGGGGATGTTGGATCGACGACCGAATTTAATCGAGGTCGATAGTACAGATAGTATTTTAATTCCAAATTCGATAATAGTGACATCTTTCTTATATTTATTATACATTGGTCTCGCTCAAATGCATTCATCTGTCTTTATCTAACATATTGCAACGTCAGTTTCTTAGAAGATTGAATACCTACTGCTAGACAATTATTGCTTTGTTTACCATTTCGAGTCTTCGTTCAACGTTCACGTCATTTGAAGATCGATATAAATTTTTTTTTAAGCTTTTAATCTTAGCTTCATAAACTTAGTATTGTTTGTGCGCTTAGTGGTACATTATCGTGTCTATACGAGCTATAAAACTTTTGTATTAAGGAAACATTTACGTCAGGTGATAGCTCTACGAGTTTAAAAAATGTAAGTTTTTAATTTTTTTCCGATTTTTTAGTATAAAGTCTATTGTAGCACTCCCAAATTTTGCGATTATTTTAATCTTGTAAAAGAATTTTTGATTCCGTTCAGTAAATTCGGAGATTTATCGATCGATCTGTGAAATCCCGACAATTTGGCCACTCCAGCATCCCCTTAACGATACCGTTATATATTGTCGTTGTGCAAATTTTATACATGGTAAAAAAGCAATGCAATGAAATATAATAATATCGTTACTGTCATAGCGAGTTATAGAATACAGGGGCAATAATGAAAGGGGGAATTCTCTTTAAGGAATTCTCTTTAACGTCTCTTATCAATGATTTTCACCATCGTAATTAATAACAATCAATGAAAAGTTGTTTTTCAAAATCGTCCTTGCCATTGATTGTCGCTAGTTGATAACGACAATCGTTGAAGACGTTAAAGACGATTGTAATTTCGCTACAAATTATGTTAGAATTCTTCAAAAGCTCCATTTGTTTAGCAACAAGAGTAATTAAATACTTTCCAGAATAATCAAAGATAAAATTTGTTTATCTTTTTCTACTTATTTTGTTACTACATTTACTACATTTAATTGCTTTTAGTTAAATTATAGTAAAATTCTCGATTCCATTCCAGAAAAAGTTTTGCAGAATTCTTTTAATTGATTTTTTGCTTAACGATGAATGTTTAACGATGAATGTTTTTTCACATGTTTTTATTTTCCTTAATTGACTTTTAAAACTAGCTAAATACGTAAATAAATATTATCCGCGGCCTCTCTTGCGTTCGCGTGAGCGCACGTATGAAATCTTATTTACGTATTTTCTTGCGCTCTCAATCGTGTGATACGAGAAATCGAGATTTTCGCAAGCGGCGACTTGCCGTTCGTCTTTGTAATCCGCTTTCCGGCAATCGCGACATTTCCGACGGGAAATTTTCATTCGTTCGTTTTTCACTCCTCCCTTCACATTATTATCCATTCGTTCATGTTCCACTTGCGCTTCGGCATCAACGTGATCCAACTTTTCTTCAACTTTCAAAACACACATTTCTTCAATAAAATTGGCAATAACTTGTCCAGTTCTTTCATAATGTAACATATCATATACTAGAAGGAATTTTGTTTGAATTGTGAAATATTTGCGTTACATAAAAAACATTGAAATTTTTGTGTCTGATGGGGTTTGGATCAGTCAAACTTTTTGTATAATAATAATATATATTTTATAGTTGATGTAATATTTATTTATTAATATTGTTTCTTCTTTTTTAATATTTCGATATATTAATAATCTTTATTTATTTAAAGAAGTTTTCTAAATTGTACTCTGTGTCTTGTACTTGGTGTCGTCTATCATGTCGTAAAGACTGCATTTATATCTAACATGTTGAATCTCTGCAATAATCTCGCGATTCTCATCAAGTTTACTTATGTAGGCATATACGTGTATACCTGCAACAGAGTAGATGACATGCTGCCGCAGCGGGTAGATGAAAGAGAGAGCTATAGATAGATAGAGGGAAAGCACTTGCTTGTGGAGCTTCGCTTCATTCCGCAGCCTAAATTCGTTTCACGGATGGGCTAAATTTCTAAGCCACAGCAGGGATTCGAAAACGAAGCGCCGCGCTGGTGCAGCTCGTGCTTCGATGATGCAACCTAATTTGCAACCGAAAGTTGGTCTTACCATATATTCCTTGTTACATCACTCATGGACGCATTTAGATTCCCGAGTGCCACTCAAATATCATTTCATCCTTGTCTAATATTCGATAACACAACAAGGATAAAATGATATACATATAGGTAACGCTCAGGTGAGAATCTGAACACAGCTCTGGAGAACGGAGTGGAGAAAAAAATACATGTAGGTTTTCTTTATTTTATTTATGCCTTAAACTTTTATCAAATTACAAGTTGATGATTACGATTTCTATTTCAGCCAATTATGATGGACTCGCTGGATCGTCAATCACATTAACCCATAATCTGATATAATACGGACTTCAAACTTAAGTTGAAACGACAGACACAGAGCTTATAAGAAAATCAACGTTTCTTATTTCTCAAGTTAAAAAGTTCTCGTCATAATAAGATAAAATTGAATGAAATGCAATCATCGTTTTATATAGTTTGTCTTCTATGCTATATGTGTGTGCTGGGAAAAGTAATGACGTGAGCATGCCGAAATATATGTTAACAATATGTCGGTCGTGACGAATGAAAGAAGGTGTAGACTATTCTGCCTGCAGTAGGGGGTATAGGAAAGCGAAAAGAGGCGGCGCTTACCAGACGAGTGCAAGGAATGCAATCTTCGGATTCTCAAATGTGCATGCGACGAGTCGCCCGCTACATAAGCACTCGCATAGATTCGGATAAGGATCGCGCATTCTGAGTGTCACCGGGGGCTATAGCAAACTCCTATCCCGCGAGAGCTACGAGCTGCATTAGCGAATACTTGCAATGTCCTGTACCTTTCATCCTTGTCAACATTCTGAGACGCCACCCGGACGACTCACAATTTCGGCCACATATTATCTGTTGACCGTCTTTCTTCTTTCCTCAAACAGATACTAATGATAGCTTCAAATATCTTTTACTTTCTTTTTAAAAAAATTATTTATTTTATCTTTGACCCAAAGTTTTTATAGAGAAATATGGGAAATATAACTTGTAAAATAAAAATCACTTCGAAAATAATTAAGTAGAACATGTAAATTTAATTATGTATTGAGAACATTTAAACTGGTTTCTAGAATATCAAAACTTTTTTGCAGCATTGCTCATCGAGCTCATCACCTATGTAATTATTTTAATCCAATAAAATTATTTTCAGATTTGTACCTACCTAAACTTTTAGATACTTCAGTAAAATCATTCTTTCCATGTGTATATTTATACATGGATTATTTTATCATACATTTGAAAAATAAAATGTTACCTCAAAGAAAATAATAAATTGTTCGAAAATTTGCCTCTTCTAAACATGTAAATAATTAAAATTTTATTTGCTCCAAATCAGGTTAGCCATAAAACTACACAAACATGAATAATATCGGTAATTTGACAAAATTTAATAAAGAATTATTATCAAATAAAATAAAATTGTTACAAATTACGGAATTTCTGGTTGTTAGGAATAACATTCTTGTTTATTTAAGCGCTGCATATCTCTCTCTCTCTCTCTCTCTCTCTCTCTTTCTCTCTCTCTCTCTCTCTCTCTCTCTCTCTCTCTCTCTTCGCTCACACGTAGAGACGCCCAGTGAATTCTGTCACGTAACAAGGTACGAAGTGCAGTGGTCCAAGCCGTAAATAGGCCAGAGCTACAGCTCGACTTCATATTCTGCGGGTATCCTCGAAAATATAGATCGCATAAAAGATCAGACGGACTGTATGCTGGATCCTTGTATATCCAAGCGAATATTTCCTCGTTTCACAAACGTCCATGCGGTACAAAACGCACTCGGGAAAGGTGGCGTCTATCCAAAGGGGAAAAACATTCGATTCATGCGACACGTGACGATAACGTGACAGGACTGTCGGCGACACGTGCGCGTTTCCGTTACCGATGGCTTCTTTTTATTCCCCTCGTATGGAAATATTATTCGGTGGATCTTATAGCTTACAGAAAAAAAAACGTATCGTACCTTATTTATCCTATTTTTTATTGACGTGGCTAATGGAATAATTGCAATTCCTTACGATTTTCTCTTCGATAAGAGAATATTGTAATGTAATATTTCATTAAATGAGAAATTTTCATTTTTATACAGCCTTGTAAAGAGTACACAGAAAATTTTGCTAAAGTATTTAAAAATTTACTTATTGTTAGATACAAATCTAAAAATAATTTTGTAAGAAATTGAAATAATTACATAAAAATATCAAATATAATGAACAATGCTGCAAAACGTTAACTTTCTAGTGGTTAGTTTAATCCTATATAATTATTTTGATAATCCAAAAACAAAATTATTTTTAGATCTGTATATCTAGTTAAATATTTAGATGTTCAGCAAAACCGTCTTTTCCATGTATAATACAATAGAAGAAATTATCGGATATCACACAAAAATATAACATAAAAATAATAATATAAAATAAAAAACAAAAATTATTAAGATAGTATAGCGAGAAGAATAAATAAAACAAAATAAAACAGTGCGTTTTCTGCATTTTATGCAAAATATTGGCATAATGGTCAGATCCGACTTCAATATAGTAGCCGAGCATTAATGCAGAGAAAATGTTTCCGAAAACCCGTACCAGATGAAGAAGGAACGCGAATTGAAGTTGGAAATGAACGAACAATTCGTCTCGCGTGCACCAAGTGCATTTATAACGACGTACTTTACCGAACTCTCCCTTTTCGCCCCCATCTCACCCTTCTTCCTATCGACTTCCGCTCTCGCGGCCGATGCGCTGCATGCTGTTAGAATTTATTCGCCGCTGAAATCATTTACATTTTATTTATCGTCCAGAGAAGCTCGCGTTGTCCGCGGGAATTTCCAAGGTAATTGCGCAGTACCAGCGTTTTTAACGCCGGAGGAGGAGCGATGCTCCAGATGGTGGCAATGTAAAAAGATGCGCTCTAAAATACTGCTGACTGGCTACACAAAAGAAAAGTACGGACTGAGAGTAATAAATAGAGTAAGCAGAATGCATTTGCGGGTCAATTATTGAAATATTTTATTGAAAAAATAAAACTAGCATTTTCATAATTACAATTATCAGCTTCGTTCAATACAAAATTGAATTCCATTCATATTAAATCACATTTTATAGAATAATTCCGGTATATACGCCGCACCTATCACAAACTTAATTTATTAAGTATTATTTACTATGTTTAAAGTAAAAAAATTATATCAGTAAAAACTTTGTACTGTCTACTATTATGAAAAAAATATTAAAAATCCAAAATGTTTATATTTCGTATTAAAAAATAAATTTTTTTAAACCCTTGCTTTTTTTGTCATATATCTTATATATCTCTAGGGGATATATAGCTACTGATAAAGGGTGGGTATGTATGACTCATAAAAAATTTCACAAATAATGCATATAAATAGGACGTAAAATGACACAATAACTTCTAAAATGCTTCTAAATTTATAAGGTTTTATTAAGGAATAAAAATGTATAATAATAAATAATATAATAATTACAATCTTCCCAGATGTATTACAAGTGTTATGACATGAGGTACATACAATATTTCATGTAGTGCGTTCATTGTATTTAGTGCACTGAATTCAAACTGCGCACTTTGTATTCTTTGGGCATAAATCCCGCCTGTTAAAAATGCCATATATCCCAAACAGATGGAATAAGATAACTAAACAAAGACTACAAGAGCAAAATATTTGTATTTTATTATACAACATGCTTTACTATTCCTCTCTACGCTCATGTATCACGAAATAACCACTAAGTTTACACCTACAGTAATCATTTTATGTAGATTATAATTTATGATGGCGCTACTTAACACAGTGACAAATCGATTCAACTCATAATAATTTCATTAATATTAATGGTAAGAAACTGAAATTATAACACAATATTATATATATAACATATTTACTATATATATAACATATATATAATAAAGAAGAGAGTAAATAACAGAGAGTAGTTGCGGGAAAATTCCTCCTTTTATTTTTTCTGACTTCTACAACGTAAATCCCAGCGCGGCATATTTGCCGGAATTACCCTAATATATTTTACATATTGCATATATAATTTACATTATATTAATGCATTATCTTATAATTATTTAAATTATACATAGAAATTTCGGAACATCGTGAAGATTAATCTCATTATCGTGAAATCCAGATGAATTTAATCTTAGTATCATTGTCGTTACAGGTATTCGTATTCCTGCAACATTTATACTTATTTTTTTTCTCCAAATCTATCATTATTTAATTGTTAAATAGTTATTATTATGTTTAATAGAATTATAAATTTTATTTTCATATAATTATATTGTAGGAATAAATTTACGAAACGTTAATTACGAGTCGTTAAATTTCGCAAACACACGAAATGCAAACTTGAATTGCAACCTGAGCATCTTGCATTATACGTAGGAAGCAAGAATCGCAATTCGCCATGGCATAATACTCACACAATAACACAGCTTTTCAAGAGTAATACAATAAAAGCACGCCGTTAATCAAGACACGGACAAATAATAGCTAGTAGACAATAGTCTATAGAATGGCGGGTTTCCTTGAACGGGCCGCAATAGGATTTGCCATGTGAAGGAGATAAGCCATCCAGTTGCCACCTTTATTGGTCACTTCAAGTGATTTTTTAATTACGTCCTCTCGGGCTCGGTTCGAAACAACTCTCGTTGCTCTCAGCGAGTTCTCTAACCAACCGCGTTTTCACGGTAAACTCAATTGTACGACGGTTTTCTGTATACCGCGCTACACACACGGTGACCCAGAACTATCACCGTTTCTTTAGACCAAGGATTCTTTGAACTATTTAGAGCCGATTCCTCCTTAATGAAAATTCTATTTTACACCATCTTCTATTAGCTTTTATAAAGATTAAATATCTTTTTAAAGTTAACACGAAAATTGTGTTAAATGCTCAATAAGAATTATTATATTTTATAACGACAAGTATATCTTTGATCAATTTAGAATCGTATATCTTTGATCAATTTAGATTATATACCGATATCACTAATTAAAAATAAAATATCACATTTATGATAAAATTCATCAAAAAACATCAATCTAAATTGAGGAAGTATGATTTTGTGTTATATATTTTTATATTTTTTTCTTATTATATATATTATATATATGTTTAATTTGAGGAAAAGTTTAATTTGAGGAAAAAATATACGTTATTTCTAGCATCTCGTATTAATTAACACCAAGAAAAGATTTTACACTTATTTCCAAATTTATCAAATGGAACACCCCATACATGGCATGCGAAATGCAGCGTGGGTCGGACTGCATGCAGCCTGAATTGCAGCGATGCCGCCCCGTGGTATAAAGCATTCTATTTGCATTTTATTGTTTAATATAAGTTTATGCTATCCTCTCAGCCAAGCGCGCGCGTTACACATCGCTGTCACGGAAGCTGGTGCACCAGGGCGACAGCAATGTCTCTTATCCGTCGGCGCTGACCTTTCTCCTTTCATAAATGACAGAATGTGAGACAATAATTTCGTCACATTAAAATGAATCTTCCACTATAACGAATTGTTATGTGATATAAGAAAAGATTCCGCAAGTTTTAATGATAAAAATGATACGAGAGATTCCATTTGTGTTGCGATAACAATTTTGTCCAAGAGTAAAATAAGAGATACTTTTTATAAGAGATGCTTTTTCAATTATTTCAAGTACAAGATATTTTTTAGAAATATATCTAAATTGTTATTATAAAGCGTTATATAATCCCATAATGGTATAAAAAGTGGAGAATATAAACATCTAATTGATACTATGTACTTTGTAAAATAAATATGTTCGTTAATCAATTTTATTTTATCATAATAATTATTTAGTTAATTTTGATCAAATAAAATAATTCATGTCTTAAGAGGATCCCAAATTCGTCTGTTTTACCGATTCAAGGACTCATAGATATACAATTTACGTGTCATCACTACATGCTATTACATTAATATCGCAATATGCGAATTTTTGTAATACATTCATATTGAATTAGATTCTAAGTCTAATTTTAACAATAAAAATTTGACGTTCTTTGTCTTTATATTAGTCTATAGCCAATTTCGTACGTATAAATTATAGAGCTTTTATATTAAGGCATTTCTAGACAATATGGCCATTATATGCTAACATTAATAAATGTCACACATACATAATTATTCATATTGAATGTAATCAATATTTAGCGAATGTGTACAAACAAAGTTAGCCTATATATTAGCCATATCATCTGGAAGCGATCTTTAAGCAAATGTTGTTACGATTTGAGTCAAAATGTCACATTGGATTAAAATGGTAGAGACCTCAATTTCAAAAGTTTGTGTCGTTCTCAGCATAAATTCCATGCTACAGTAATACTTTAATTCTGCAAAAGGATTTCCAAATTATTCCAAAAGTAAAAACAATATATGCAACATTATTCTAAAAAAATTATTACAATATATTTAATTGATAAAACAGACGAGATTTTGAAATCCTTTTAAATGCCTCACTATAAGATCAACAAACTGGTGTCTGAAAAAATTTCTTTGATTTGTGAAAAAATTTCATTGATTTAAACATTATTTTTTTAAATCAAATAAAATTTATTTGATTTAAAGAAATTATATTTAAATCCAAGAAATGACGTTCAACTCATGATTTCTTGGATTTGAACATAATTTTTTTAAATCAAATAAATTTTATTTGATTTAGAAAAAATAATGTTTAAATCAAAAAATTTTTTTCACAAATCAGAGAAATTTTTTTCTTTAACCGTAGCAAAGAAAATTTTTTTAAATCGAAGCAACCATTTATATCTGATATATATGGCATATCTGATTTATAATTCGGTTGCTTATAACTTTAATAAAAATAAATTAACATATTGTAAAAATTTTTTTTAATCGGTATGCCAAATATGAAAGAACTTAATAGCACCAAATAAATGTATATATTTTTTATTAATAAAAAAGATTAAAAGTAATGGAAAAAGTATTGTAAATGCATTGCAAAAAAGCTTATATCAAAAAAACATTTAAGGGTTTTAAAGCTATGCGATATACCATAACAATTTAGAGCAATTTGAAACGATAACAGCTTTCGTCAAAAAATGTCAAAACAGAGAAAAATTGGTGCTATTCGCAGGAAGAATTGTACGCATATGTCTATGCGTGCGAAAAAATCATTGGGTAGGGATGTGATCCCTGCCGCGGGCAAACAGCGGCTCAGATTATTCCCGTGACTGAAGATTGGTGGGTTTAAGCGCGCTCTTGCCATCTAAATCTGCCAATTTCCAATGGATACGGCTGCGTCATTGGTAGCTCGGATGTTTACTCGACGCTACCGAGTGAAAAGCGAATACGAAGGAGGACGAAGCCGACGAAGGCGCTCGGTGAGCGCACAGAGAAGAAGAAAGAGGAGAAAGCGGATTCGAATCTTTACCAACCACTCGTCGAGACACCTGCGGGAGGGAAAATCTCCTCCGCCTTTGAAAAGCGAGGAAGTGGAGAGGTTTATTGAGTCTTGGGACACGTAGTCTCTCGAGGACATGCCGGAAAGTGCGAGCGAAACCTCTTCTCGCATCTTCTCCCCCACTCTTCTCTTCGTAAACCGCCACGCATCTCCCTCTCGTCAATAGGGAATGATGGGGTAGAGTGTATTTACTGCTCGTTGCCGAGACAGGGTAACGTAAGGAGAAAATACGCTTTTCGCGAGAGCACGATTTAAAATGTAACGAGCGTGTTTAAGCGATCAAATGTCAAAATTCCTTGAAATTTTTTCTTTAAAATTTTCTTAGAAAATATAATTTCATGGTCCATTTTGCTTCAGGATATTCAAGAAAGATGAATAAGAAATTAAGTGTGTAAAACTTTTTAAAGAAATCTTTTTTTCTCTATAAACTTTTAAGACAAAAAGAACACTTTCCAGAACTAATTTCAGAATCAAACGATGAGAATTATCGAACCAAACCTCATTGCGCAAAATACGAACGTTCGTAGCAGTCCCGACTTTTCATGAATCATTTGTTACTGCAAACGAAACTTGTTCTTACTAAGAATGCAAACGCACGTCTTATCGCATTTCAATCCCCATTTCTGGTTCATATCACGAATGTTTCCAACCAACGCGATACCAGACCATCGTTGACGTTTGTCGAATAGGAACCATCGCAAGGATCAGCGACATGAAAAACAACGATCAGTCATCCATATTAATGCTAAAAGAAATAAAAAGAGATAAGGAGATTTTGAATAGTCCGAGCGATGAAACAAAATTTCCTATGGTTTTATTCACGTGCTTTTTTCTCACTTCGTTCTTCTCTTTTATACAGAAAGTTTTCAAGTTGCCATTAACATCTATCACACTTTGACACAGTTACATATCATTTAGATACAAATCATTCCAATTTACTAATGCGAATTATTCCATTTTTACATCGATGTCTTAAAGAAAGATTCTACTTAATACTGAAGATGGTACAAAAAACATCTTACGTTTAACGCAATTACATATTTTCGATTTAAATATCGAGATCGCTGCTCGATGATCGATAAGTTGATCGAAATGAAAAACTTTGCGAGACGAAAGGTAAAAAGTCCCAGGGAGACAGGGTGGTAAACACGACAGTTGAGAGATGGAAGTTGCATCGGTTGTCTGGTAGGACCACGAGAGCGTAATTGGATATAATTTTTGCGGGCCGGCTAACCGAATTAGACGGCGGTGTGTTTGCGTTACTAGCGGCACGGTTGGCGCAAGGGCGGTAGCGCGGCAAAGGGGATGGAAAGCCCGCAGGGTAACAACCGCTGCGAATTATTAACAGGCGCCGCTATACGCGCCCTACGAGTCATGCCGACTGGTGAAATAAATCGGCCCGCGGCAATCGCCAATGAAAAGGATGAGTACACTTGAACCTTTGCAAATCGACAAAATAGAGATGTTTATGGATTGTAAATTAATGGTCGAAAGCAAATAAAAATAGAATCTTGACTTATTACAATTGTTTTTGTTATATTTATATAGATAAATGTATTATTGATGAAAATATTCTCTCTCTTTATATCTTTCTGGTTCAAATAATAATCTGTATATACACACACACACACACACACACACACACACACACACACACACACACACATATATATATATACATATATATATATAAACTTCATAACAGAGAATGAAAAAGAGAATAAGATGAAAAAAAGTTGATCGTATATCGCGTTCCTTTTCCCGCTTCAAAATCCGAGATTGCTTTCCCGCAAATCGAATATCTTCTACATGCGGTTTTAACTTTTGCCTTGGATCTTCCGACTCCACAGAATTGGCAGTTAATCTCGCGAGAATAAATTTATCGACCAACGAAGGTCGGATTATTCTCGCTACGCGCCGCCATACATCAGTTCGGAATTTATACGTGCGAACCCATTGTAATTTTTAAGTTGCTTTATTCGCGAAATGTCCGTGGCTTTACAGTTCCTGAGGGAAGGTTCCTCCTGCCGTTAATTCCCGGCGTAAATTGCACCGCGCCCGGAATAATGTGAGCGACCACCGAGCAGTGAAACAGCACGTGCCATGTTAAAAGAGCGCAGGTGAACAAAGAAGAAACGGGAGCAAGTTAACGGGTTGGGAGCCGGGATGTCTCCAATCGAGAGGAAAAACGCGCGCATACCTGCAGTGGAATAAAATCGGACGGGTTTACGGGCGGAATAAAACGCAGTAAAACTAATTGTAAGTCACACCGGCGAGGAATTATTAGACACTTTTGCCGCTCAGAATACGAATGATGGATGAAGAGAAATTATTTCGTGCTTTCTCTCAGCTTTATTAACGCTCACATAGAGAAACTCACAATTCTTCATGAACATATGTAATGTAATTAGTATATGTATATTCGGTTTTCACGTCAGCATAGAAAGTAATAAATCAGTTTGAATAATATATGACTTACAAAACGATAATTCGATAAATATATTCAATAGCTAAAGCCAGATATTTTTAACTTAAATTTAGTAAAATTGTTTCATCTAATATAACTGAGGTACAGTTTAATTTTTTGTCTACCAGGTTGTCTACCAAATATGAGAAAAATTGAGGACTATTTTAATTTAGAGAAAATAAAAGTGAGGGAGGTAAGATCGCACAAAAAATTATTTATTTAATATACCGAGAACTTTATTTCATTATTTCTATGTGAAAACGATTCTTCATTTTCTATGACATAAAGATATAAGAGTGAGAATTTTTACGCAAGCATTTTTCAAGAAGCATTGCACTGTGAAAGACGTACTCTCAGAATCGACGAGACTGACTATGTAACGCGAGTGCATTCTCCATAATCTAAGCACATCGTAGCTGGCAGTTACGACCTCAGTAGTGTAGAATTATACAAAGGGGCGGTGTTACGTTTCCTCCAGCTCGGGATTCTCGTAACTTTAGGACATTTCATTTGTTATGTACCGTCCCCCTGCTACTTAATATAATGGGCTCTACGTGAAACATAATACGCGCGAAGGCGATCAAGTCTGAGGACAGAGTGAGTCAGCATCGCAGACCGCTCGTTTACTAACTATTTCAGTTATTAACTATACAAAATTTAATAACTTCATTCATTTATTTGATTCGTATATGATTCTTGAAAAGAATAATGAAAGATAAAAGAATGCAGCTGCAGATAATTTGAAAATAAATCTATGAAAAAATGATGATAAATAAACAATGACAGATTAGATACAAAATATCCTTTAAAAGTTCGTTAAAATTTTCAGTTTTGTATTATCATTATTTCCAGTTACTTCATAAAATATTCACAAGATCAATGTTTCAAAATGACTTCATAAATGTTTAGTTGATAATTTTCAAATCTTTTGCTCAAAGAAATATAAAATTAAACGAAAGATACTAGAATAACGAATATGTCATAAATGGTATTATAAAATTCCTTTCTTTCTGCTTGAGAGCAGCAGATGTGACTTGTCTCCCAGTTCCAAGATATCAATACAGAACAGAGGGTTCAAAATTGCAAGACTACCATAACCGGCTTCTCTGTGACCAGTGGTTACGTGGCTCAAGTGTTACGTGGAAACGCGACCGCAACACCAGGCCAGTAACGATGGCGTTGTTGTTGTTGTATCATTTTAGACCGTCATAAACGATCCCCTTCAGCCTGCAGCGCGTCGACTAAATAAACCTTATAACACCATCTCTGTATATATATATATATATAATATAGAAGGCTACGATATTTAACGAAAAATACAGCGTAGCTTAGAAATATTTTTCAGCCACGTATTTTTTCGTATTTGCACTTTAATAAAAATTATTTGATGAATTATAAGCTATAATTAGCAGTTTATATCACTCATAAAAATATTACTTCAAATATATCTTACACAAATCTTAGACAAATCAGTTAGTTAGTAAACAACATAAATAAATTCATAATTTCGAAGAAGTAGCATTGAAATGTGACCTAAAATTGCAGAAATGCAATCTGCACGAAAACAACGCAAATGTGTGTAACTGTTTCAGTACTATTATTTAGACGTTTCATTCGAAAACAAGACTTTTCAAAAATAGCACAGTTTTTATTATTTCTCGATTTCCTATTGTTAAAGTTAGTATTTTCAAACTGACCAATTTATATATCTGTCCATTTTCTTCATTGAAAACTTTACGTAATCCAGAGAGAAGATTAAAGTCTTTTCCAATGTTTTTATCATTTTATCTTATCCAATAAATGCACGTCTCATTTCATTTAGATTCTGGTGGAAGAATTTCGTGATATTCTTCTTCGTACTCCTTACCATTGAAAAGTTTACGCTATGACTGTTGTAATATCTAATAGATTATATTAATCAGCGAAGTGTTTGTAACATTAAAATGCAATAGAGAAGAAGTATGATTACACGAAAGTTTACACTATTCAAATTCAGAAGTAACAAATAATAATCTAATAAGATAAAGAAATCTAATAAGAATGCAGAAAACTATTTCTGATTGTTTTATTCCGTCTATCTAAATGAGTGAAATCTCATTCGAAGAAATTAAAAATTTAGCCTGTCTTGAAAAAAGAGTGAAAATACGACCATTCTTGTTGTCCGAAGGTATGAAATCTCAATCTTTTTTTTGGAGTGAGGTTCCATCTATCCTGATATTACACTCCAAAAAAGGGATTGAGAGTGAATCTCATTTCAAAAGAGTAAATCTAAAAAGAGTGAAAATTTGCTATTCTTGAACAAAAGTGACCGTTTTCATTCTTTTTTCAAAACAGGCTAAATTTTCAGTCTCTTCGAGTGAGATTTCCATGAGATTTAGAGAGATTATTATTATATCTACGTTATTATTATATATACACATATATATTTGTAGCTGTGATTTAGTGTTTTTATAATAATATAATTGTTATTTCAGCAAATTATTGTTACATTATTATTACATCATTACTTATTAGTTACATTATGAACATATAAGAATCCACATCCTTATAATTCCATAACAAGTTAAATCGTGTCATTTAAAGAATGAAAGTGCATAACAATGTTACAATATATGCGTTCAAAGAGATAAAAACAATTTTCTGAGATACCATCGCATAACCAATTTAGGCTTCTTCACCCGTTCACTTCTCTCAAAGAAAGCTCTCATGGTCAGCAGAAATTTAATTAAGAAACACGCACATTCTAGCCCTTTTCGTGGTTGCCCCCTTTCATTCTCTTTTCATTTGTCAGAACTCCGGCTCCTAAGGGTGCAATCCGTTGATTAGGAACGCTACTACCGTCAGTAGTGTCACCACTACAGTATGGCCCGTCCCAGAGGTTGTTGCACGACCAACGGGACGACGCGAGCGTCTCCGCAGTCCTGACTTAGCGACATCCCAGGGTTTACGGAGGACGCTGTAGGACATCCGTCATCATTAATCATGCAGGAATAATTAACGTAGGACAAGCCTCTAATTAGAGACTTATCGTCGATGCGCGAGATCGTTTAGAGTCGCGCCCGTCCTCGTGGGATAGCGAACATCACAGCGCCAACAAATGGGTTTCCGGATTTCTGCACCACTTGGAATTCCACGGAAGACATATTGAGCAAGTGAATCATAGATTCAAATTTCGCATGGTGTTCACACGTGGTGTACGTTTCAAAGTAGTCTTATCTTTAGTCTTCTCAATTACTAAAGATATGTAATTTTTATCTCAAGGTGCTATATTTCAATAACATAAACAATAATATAGATTTATTACTTCATTTTTATGCTGATTGATTAAACTCTAATTATTAAATATGAAATAACACTAAAAACTTAATATTTAGTATGTAAGTTTCAGTATTCAAACAAAAAAAGAATTAAAAAATATCACACGACATTTCCATATTCTTCTCAGAAAACATTTAATATCTTTTCAAATCACGTAAAATGGTAATTTTTATACTCATAATATTTTGTTTTCATAAAAAAGTAATACTTAGTCTCATTTAATTATCGATTTAAAAAAAATTAATTTTCTAGATAAATCAAAAAATTATCAAATTTTGCTTGGCAAACAATAATAATCGCACAAAAATGCGATGACCAATTTAATCGGCTATTTAGTAACCATCAGGTATCAATCGCGACGATAGAGACAGAAGATTTCGTCTAAAGAGATCCAGAATAATTTTTCGAAATAAATAGCAAAGTGCCTAAATCATTAATAGGTAGATAAGTTCGCAGGTATTGATGTTGCTGAAATGATGAAAAAGATGTAAATATGGATAAATGAAAGGAAAACAAAATAGAAGATCTTTTTCTTCTATTTCCTATCTTCGATTTAATGCATATTATTGAACAACATTTAGCATTTGATGTTGCACTGTCATTCTATTTCTACATTTGTTATGTATTGTCCATCCAGAGGATGCATTCGAAGATGTGTTAATGCCGGAAATATTCAACTGTCATAGCGATAACTTTCCAATTATATAAAAACAGATTCCAAAACTACTGCTTAAAAGAATGTATGAGCCTTATTTTGATATAATTAAGCATTATTAAATATAATACAATTTAATACATGTTTTCTTAAATAATAAATAAAAACAAGCGCAATGTAAAATAATAATTTTGTGAAATTATATAAAATAAATGTTATCAAATTTTTTATTTTTTAAAATAATTCATATAAATTTATTCAGAACTTATTAATATGATATTATTTAGTTACACATGTAATATCTAATAAGAAGAAATTATGCTCAAAAAATGACAATTAAAATTTAGGTTACTTTGAAAAAGAACTGGCTCTAGTATTGCTTTAAAATAATTAACGAGTGTCCACCTGTAGACCACTACTCGGATCGTGATATTTTGAATGAGTTCGCAGAGGAGCAACGCCTAATGAGCAGAAATGCCATTTCACAGACGCTTACTCTACATCATGTGGAGACTGATAAGCAAGCAGTAAAAAACAAAATAATTTTGTCAGAATAAAATAAAATTTCTTCACTGTCATTATAAGGATGTTTTATAATATCAGTTATATAATAATTGAGTTATATAATATAATAAAGGGGTGATATTATATAATATCAGTGAAAAGTATCAAACAATTAGCCAAAATAAGCTAATATTAGCCAATATCATTAAAAAAAATTTTGATATTAGCTCGCGAATATACAAGAAGCATTGAAATCAATTGCAAAAAACAAAACAATAAATAATTTAATTTTAATGCAGCAAAATGACTACATTTGTTATATATATAAAGCAATTTTAGGTCAATAACTTTTAAACGAGTCAGTGGATCGAAATAAACTTTTGTTTTTAATTTAAAAATTTATAAATTTACAAGTTACAAATTATAAAAATAAAATATAAGGTGCATTCAGCAACGCGTAGGATTCTTTTGCGAATGTCATTTAAAAATCTTATGTTAAGAATATAAATTCATAAACGTTTTGACTTATATCAAGTTATATTCAATATGCCGTATAATATATAAATAATATATTAATAACAATAATTCGTAATCTTTCATAAGATTAAAAGAAGAATTAAAATAAATAATATATCAATAATTTTTTGTTATGCATTCCTTCATAAGGAATGTTAATATTTAGTTGAAGGTTCCCCTGTCAACTAAAATAATTTTAATCTCCTGCATTCAGCTTCTCCATTAAGCTTCTCGTTCCACGATGGGTATAAATTCTGACACACTGACAGTCCAGAGATAACACATTATTTTTACAAATAGAAGTAATTCTGTTTCTGGTCATCATCTTGTCTCATATATAGAAGAAAAGTCTCAGTATTGACAGAGGATAATATAAGGATCATTGTAACAAACACAGGTACGTCCATAAAATATAGATATTATTTATTTTAACTCTTTTAATCGTATGACTACGAATTATTAATACATTATTTATACGGCATACTGAAGACCTGGATATAGGCCGAAACGTTTATGAATTTGTTAACGTAAGAATTTTAAATATATGACATTCGCAAAAAACATCCTGCGCGTGGCTAAATGTTTCTTGTATTTTATTGTTGTACGAATATTTATTATTGTTGATTAGTACATGTATACAATTTGATTTAATTCTTAACGTTATTTTCTCATCAAATTTACAATAAATATTACAAAACACAATTTAATATAAAAATTAAGACAAACAAAAAAATTAAATAACTTTTGAATTAATAAAAGAATCGTGCTTAAATTTTACACAGATATCCAGACGTAATAAAATAATCAATGAGATTTTTGTACCTTTGGTAATATTTTGATTGGATGACTCATATATCTAAATAATTTTTCTCAACAGGTTGTCTAAATATTTATTCGCAAAACTTTTCATACCCTATCTTATATTATTAATTTTACATCAACAATTATAATTATTAATAATAGTTATGAACACACATTTATTTCGTTTTCGATTATACATACATATTTGCTCAGATGTATGGTTATTTATTAATTAATGAAACGAAAAAAAGTTTTCGATATATTTTATAACAAGTCGATTTTATTGATTGAAAATGCCATCTATTGAAATATATATGAAAATATTTTACTTAATAAGAATCTTCTTGAACCGTACATTTTATTTAATTTTATGCAAGAATTTTAATTAATTGCATTATTTCACTTCAGACAAAATACGATATCAGACCGCATCAAATGGCATCGAATGACACTGGACGACACCGGAATGAGTCGAATGGCGCTGGAATGAATCGGAATGCGCCGAAATGAGCCGAATGGCACCAAATGGCATCGGACAACATTAAACTTCGAGCCGAGTAATACCAAAATATGCCTTACATCCGTTATCAGAATAATTTTTATTATATTTTTTTTCCGATATCACAATCTGAGGTAATAATGATAAGTGGAACAGTAGCTAATTATCTTTTACTGCATGTCTACTATAATATTTTTAATAAATCATTTGATAAATCTCACGATTTCTGTTATGCAACAATATATACAATATACATAAATAGAAAACAAAAAAAAATAAATAGAAAAAATGAACATAAAACTAAAATTATAAGTTTCTTAATATTTAAATATTATTAAATAGAATAACTTTTTAAGAGGTACTTTTTAAATAAAAAAGCATACATATTAGCTAGGAGTGGATTGCTATATACAAAAATTTTAGTAAATATTCTGTTTAGAAAAGCCCCCTCCAATGACTTTGATCTTAACATATGTCAAGGTCATGACCTTGAGTAACTTCCAATAGGTTTTAATCGAGAGCTCGTTATTCGTTAAAAAGTTATTAAAATGAAAAATTTTAAATATAATGTCTTTTTTCTATTGTACTATATGAAACAAAAATTCTCTGCTTTAAAAGATTTCTTGCTTTAAAAATAAAAATTTTCTTTGAAAACGTTATTTTCTCATATAATTTTTGTTTTTATATAGTAACGCATAGAGACGCACGACTTTCGCGTGGAAAATCATGCGCCTCGTAGCAGGGAGGAGGAAGGTGGGGTGAAAGTCGTTTCGCATGAACAATAAAATATATTTTAAAACAGGAAATTTTTGTTCTAGTAAGAAAAAACATCATTTTTCAAACTTTCCTTCTTAATAATTTTTAAATGAGTAACGAGCGACAGCTAGGACCTGTTGGAGGTTACTCAGGATCATGATCTTAACAATATATGTTAAGATCAAGGTCATTGGCTCCCCTAAACAGGACATTTACTAAAATTTTTATTCTATATTTACGAACTTGTAAAAAATGTAATTTTATAAAAATATTAATACGTAAGTGTAAATAGAAAGAGTAGATAATAATGTCGTGCATCGCACCATCAATTCGACAACGACAGCTCAAGATTGCTCAAGAATCTCGATATCCTATTGCTGTATTTAGAAAAAGGAGACAGCAAATTGCCAACATAATTAGCGTTCTTCTACCGCCCAAAACTGGCCGAAACGTGAATGCATACTGACATGCTCTTGCTTTAGAACCGATTCCAATATAAGATTAATCTTTAAACTCGATTTTATTTACTCTGTTTATCTTTTTCTAATTCTTAGCAAGATTAACTTACATTGGTGGAATTTTAGTGAGTGTTACGTGACACAGGCATTTGCCGCTGTTATCACTATTGGCCGGTCGCCGTTTAATCTGCTACTGCAGACAAAATTCCGTAATAATAAGCATAAGGAGTAAACAATGTGCCAATCGGGATATGCTTTAAATTTAATCTACATAATCTAACGGAAATAGAAATAGCACTTATCCGTAAGACAAATTTCGATTGATCTTACGAATAAGTTTAGTGCTATTTTTATTTCCATTAGATTACGTAGATCTAAAGCAATGTTCTGATTGACTCGGCTTAAGTTTACGTCTTATGGTTACTATTAGGGCCGTAACAGAAAGGCTTATAATCTTAAGTCGACAGTGTCTTAAGTCTTATGTCTTTAGCAATGCTAAGAACCATCTCATGATTTATGTTTTAAAGGTACATAAATACGAGGTGCTTTTAAAACATAAATCATATGACATTTCTTATGCATTATCGCGGATTTACAATTCTAAGCCTTAAGCCATAAGAAATGGACGAATCATAGTTGATTATTCTCCTCGATAATTGGTCAATTTCTTTCGACTTGAGGTTTAAAACATCTATTGTAGATCCAGAGTTCGTAAAGACTTAAGTCATAAGACATTGTCTTAAGATTACAAGTCAGCTTTCTGCTAAAACCCTTACAGAAATTTTGTCTGCGGTAGCCCTTATCAGCTTCTCCCCTCCATATGACGTAACGTCTGTGAAATGGCATTCCTGCTAATGGGATGCACGCGAAAGAGGCATCGGTCTCTGTATACAGTTCGCTTTCTCTTTCCCAGGTTGAAACGTTCTATAAATTCGCGAAGTGCGCCGGGGGGCGATCGACTGTGAGAGGGTACATCTATCGCGGGCAACAATATATAGATTCGTATCGGCGGCAGTATATCAGGTTTTATGGGCGCGGTAGTTATTTACGCGATAGCTAAAAATGCGCGCGGAAACGGTGGTAAACGCGCACTGAAGACAAAGAAGGGGTTGGGTTGGAAACGAGGTTGCGCGAAAAGTTTCCTACGAGGGTGAATTGGAGGGAGAGAAAAAGACGTGCCTCGCGCCGAGTATCCGTGCGATTCCGCGGGTAACAAATTTATACGGGATCGTCTGATTTATCGGCCGCAAGTTTAACAACGGCCGGCCGAACAACTCCCCGGGTTGAAGGGTGTGAGTGGCTGCTGCCGGGAGGACGGGGCGAGAGGAACTGCCTGCCGATGGTAAAATTTATGACGCATTCGTATGGGTTTCCGCATCTCGAGCGAAGTCACTCTCGACGATCTTCCAACGAGATATTCGATGCACCAATCGTCGATTCATAACGCGCGTAGTGGTGCACTCGTCGGTGAAAATTCTCGTCGGTTGTCGAGTGAGAAAATGAAGTGCGCGTTACGCGCGAGAAAAAAAAGAATTTAAAAAATTTTAAGAAATAAGGATAGATATAATAGATACAATAGATGTAATTTTAGCACTATTACATATACAGTTTTAGTATTATTTATAAAAAAAGAAATTGAGTTAATAAAACTGTTAAATCTCAATTGTCGTTTCTTTTCAAACATTTCTACAATAATAAAGTTAAATATATAATCATACACGCACGCGCGCGCACGCACACACACACACACACACACACACACACACACACACACACACACACACACACACACACACACACACACACACACACACACACACACACCAGAAATTTTGTAAGAAAAGATTAATTGATATAATATAAACTTCTTTGCTATTCAAACTAAATATTTGAAAAGATGACTTGAGATTAAATCAATTTATATTCACTTTTGTGGAATAATGAAAATAAACATAATTTATACAGATTTATATATTTTATTACAGTACAAAATATTATTATATGAGTATTTAAATAAAATCACAATACACTATCCTGCATGTCGTTTTATATAAAGCTCTATTATTCTTTCGATTTTCTTAATATCGGATGATAAAAGAATAAAAAAAGGAAAAAAGGAAATAATTCAACCTGTATATCTATGTATTGTCATTAAATTAACGTTAATGTGACGATAATGGTATTCAGTTTAGAATTGGAGCAGCATGAGGCAGAATCGATCCGCTGTCAGATTATGCTTACAGCGACAGTGATCGATAACTGTATAATTTCAATGAGCCCAATATCAGCTGGCGCAAATACCGTCGAATCAAACTTTCAGCGCATCCGATCCGCAACTTTCTTCACGCTTCATTTAGTGTCATAAATCTCGCCAAATCCACCTCCCTTTCCGTCCCCACTCTTTCCTATCCGAGGTAATTTATATCGACTATGAACAACATTATCTAAAAATTGCTCACGGAGAATTAATCGTGGCTTATTAAAACATGTTTCATAATACATCAATGACGTATGTATGCAAAATTAGAGAGACATTTATATCACATGAAACTTGCTTTTTCGTTAGAAATAGTTGGTTGAGAGAGTTCTCATTTGAAAAATAAACTAAATGTTAAAATCACTTTTCAAGTTGAAATTGACTTTTTCACACATAAGGTATGCTAAAGTTAATACACGCGATGACAGATTTCTGCAGAAGGCAATCTCAGATGTAGTACTGTAAATATACTCTCTTAAAGCTTTACTTTATTGATATGTGAAAAAGTCACAAATTATTTAAAAAATCTGTAAAATCTTTTAAAAAACAATTTTATGAACAATATAAAAATTATATAACGTAATATTAATACGAGGGCAAGTCAATAAGTTCTTAGAAAATCTGTAAGAGGGCATTCGCAGTGTCATGTCACATTACTTTTTGACAAGTAGCATCTCTCAGCTGATTACTCAAATTTTGAGCGGAATTTATCGCGTGGTTTCATTTCTATAGACGATTAAAGCGAACAATTTTTGTTTTTTTTGCAAAATGGAAAAAAACGAGTTTCATGCAATGATTAAACATCTACATATGAAAGATTTAACACTGAAAGAAATCAAAATCGAGTTGGATAATGTTCAGCACATCTGCACCAGCGTTTGCGACTGTATACAATTGGGTGAATGAATTTAAACATGGTCATACATCCACATGTGATGCATCTCGTTCGGGATGTCCAATTGAGGCTGCTACGCCAGAAATCATCGATAAAGTTCACGATATTGTTTTGACTGATCGACAAGTGAAAGTGCACGAGCTTATTGAGGCATCACATGCCACAGTGATTTCAATTTTGTACGAATAATTGAATATGAAAAAGCTATCGGCAAGATAGGTGTCGCGTTTGCTCACTGTGGACCATAAGCGCGATCGTGTGACGATTTCAAAATATACAATGTTTGAAGATGTTTTAACGTAATCCAGATAAATTTCTGCGTCGTTTCATTACTATGGATGAAACATGGATTCATTATTTCACACCCGAGACAAAGGAACAGTCAATGAACTTGGGTGAACCGGTGAACAGTTCCGAAGGAGGCGAAGACCGTAAGTCGGCCGGAAAGGTGATGGCCACAGTTTTTTGGGATGCACGCGGTATAATTAATATCGATTATTTTTCTTTGAAGCGAACGATTAATGGCGATTACTATGCAACCTTATTGGACAGTTTCAACAACATTTTGAAGAAAAAACGTCTCCATTTGGCGAAGAAGAAAGTGCTCTTCCATCAAGATAATGCACAGGTTCACACATGCTCGGCACCGATGGCCAAATTCAATGAATTCCGCTACGAATTGCTTCTCCATTCAGCATATTCGTCAGATTTAAACCCCTGCGACTATTTTCGGTTTTCAAACTTGAAGAAATGATTCGGAGGAAAGAGATTCACCATCAGAGAGCAGCTCATCCGAAACAGAGGCTTATTTTGAAGAATTGGACAAATCATATTATTCAGAGGGCTTGAAAAAGTTAGAAAATCGGATCAAAAATTGGACCTGAAAGGAGACTATGTTGAGAAATAAAAATGAATCGATCAAAAAAATGTGTTTTTCTAAAAACTTATTGGCTTATCCTCGTACTTCCAAATAATATAATTGAAAATATGATATTCAATTATAAAATTGTACGTAACGAATTATGTATATATATATATATACACACACGTACATATACATATATGTATGTATACATATAATATATATGAAATTATTATGTATCATTTTTGTAATTAAAATTTAGGAAATGATAATATGTCAATACAATAGTCTATAAAAAATATACATATCTAACTGATATACTTTAAACTATAAATAGAAATTATCTCTCAAAAGATTTACAGAAATGGATTTTTAGCTAAATTAAATGACTATTTCAATGATGGAATAAACGAAATGGACAAGAATAAGAGTAAAAAAAGAGGATTTCTTCGGTTTAGAGGTTCACGAGGAAGGTACAGGATGAGGCAAACTAAGATCAGGGATGAGAGTTGTTATTTCAGACTTCGAGACGACGCCGAGATTCTCAGTTAAGAATTAGCGAAGTAATTAAGAGTCCGGAAATGGAGCAAAATAAGGGCGGGAAGCTTATATCCAGAAACTTATACTGAACTTGCTGGGAAAATAGTCTAACTTGCCGCGGACGGAGAAATGCGCCACGGCTCTTTTCCATTTAGAGAATCCGATAATATTCTTCTCTTCGTCTTCGTTCGGAGCATTCTAGAACTATCGTTACTCCATTAATATATCAATACTCTCGATAACTCGAGAAGTTGATCAATTCTTAATCTAATCCGAATATTAGATTGCTTTTAACATAATTTTTTCATGCACACACTATTATTTTCAATATTAAAGTAATTTAAATTTAAAAAATCTATTAAGAAAAATTTTACTTTAAATTCACTAAAATATAAGACTTGTAATCTATCTAAACTTAATTAGAAATTTTATTAAAAATTAATTCGACAAAATATTATGATATAACCAATAGAATCAATGCCTTTAATGATCTTAGTTGAATCTTAAGTGCTTATTTAATTTTGTGTGAATTTATATATTACGTATGTAATATATAGTCCTTTAAAATGCACGCCGAAATGATTTTTCAGTCTTGAAACGCAAACTCTACTAAACTATCGTAATAATATCACGAGTTAAATTGATTAGCAATTTAGCAATTTAATACTTTTTCGCATCTTATAAAGATTTTAATAATGCTGAGTGACACATCAAAATCTGTAAATAATTAAGTCTATTGTGAAAAATATTATCTTGGCCGGGATTCGAACCCGGCTCTTGCATTTTGTGAGCGTCTTAAGCCTTTAGACTATCGAGACCTTAATAATATTCTTCGCAATAATTGACATATAGGAACAACGTCTATTTCAAGCAATGTATATAAACAATATTAAATATTGTATCTTATTCGACCGTAAATTTTATGACATATTTGCGATATATTTTTCACACACGAAAAAATCAAAATATAAAAATAGAGACTAAATCTAGTGTAAATGTACATTCTCTATTTCTGATCAAGTTATTTACGTTTTTATGCACACTTAGTTTAGAGGTCATTTCGGCCGCAGTGCAAGATAACATTTTGCGATTGTTTGAAAATCGTGTATTTCCGCGTAAAATTGGTCGTTGAATCAGAAAATGATAAAATTAAAGCGATTAAAGCAGAGAAAAAAAATGTTCGTTAAAAATTCACATTTCTTTTTCGGCTTTTCTACAATTTTCTTTGTAAATGTAATAAAAAAGAAATGATAACTTTTTTCTTTTCTTTTTTTTTAAACAGTTGAGAATTTTTAGTGATTTTCGACAAGAATGAACTTTTTAATCATTTTACTCTGTTGCGATCGCTTTAATTTTATGATTTCTGATTTAATAATCAATTTTACATTTAAATACACGATTTTCAGATAATCGCAAAGTTTCATCTGTAACCAAAATGACATTCTCTAAACTTTAAACGTATGTACAAAAAAACTCAACTATATAAGATATCATGGAATGGAACGAACATGCTTGATTTCGTCTCTATTTTTATGAATTTTTTCATATTTTTCGTATGTGGAAAAAATTATTTTTGTTAGATGATGTTATATTTAGAGTAATACTTTAATAAATCGATAAGTGGAAAATATTAAAAATCAATTTACTAATAAATATATACAAATATAAAAAGCAGTAAATACCAGAATATTTTATATCAGTTAAAAACCTTTATAGTCACTTTTTCATTTCCGTTTCAATTCTTTTTTGAATTCTCTGAAGACGACGAACAAGATAAACGAATAAATAATCAACGATATTAAATGCCACATCTTGCTTTCTTTTCTCTCTTTTCCAAGTTTTATTAATTAACTTCTCTTGCTCGAAAGAGCTCGAAGTTCACTCGTTTACTTAAGAGGTTAAAATTCTTTTGAAGTACTCGTTTTGCAAAAATAGCATCTATGATTTACAGTCAAGTACGGAGAAGATAAGGTAGCGTAAATAACACTGGTACCACTTCCTTTGTGCAATAATCTTTTTCTTTTGTAATATAAACTGCAAAAATATTTTTAAAATTTGTGAATCTTTTCAAAATAAATTTATATAATTTCGATGATCTGTATTTTACTCATACAGCATAATTAATCGATCTTTTTTTTTTATTTTATTATTTTGCGAATCATCGTTAATATTTTTTTCCAATTAATTGTACATAACATATGAAAAGATTCAGTTTCAAATAATAAATAACTCATTTTGTCTAGTATTTAGAGAAGAAAAGAATTACATTAAGCTACACACTTAAATTTATTTTAATATATATTATGTTCAGAACAGATATAATTATTATATAATAATTTTAATTAATTTAAGATTCAATTAAAAAAACAAATGAAGAAAAGTATGCAACAAAAATACTACTACTTTTCCTTGTAGAGGATTGAAAAGAAATTGGATTGAAAAAATTTTATTATAAAAATTTCATTGTAGTAGAAAGAACAAGTTCACGAGATAAATAGTTTAACAATTGAAATAATGTTAGACCTATACATATTAATATGTAGAAAAAATGTACAAGTATCGCATTTTAATTTTTATATAATCCAAAAGAGAAAATCTATCTTGTCATGTCGTTTAGTAAAACATATTACTACTTGAGATGTACAGAAGTTTCAAGCGGGTCAGCCCTGATTCAACGCTTTTACGACAGCGACAGAAAAGTCTGTGAAATCTTAACGATCCGAACGTTCGAAGTGTGAAAGGAAGGTGCGGATAAAAAGTAAAAAGTATAAGCGACAGGAGCGAGACGAGGGTAAAGGATAATCGGAAGGACGCGATGGCGGGACCGTCAGGGACATCTGGCTGCTTTGTCTTCGGGCCAGGACACGCCCCCTCTACGAATCAGCTTAGCCCCATAAACGCTTTTCTTAGGGGCAATCGAGTCCCTTCTGCGATTTACCGGCTATCGAGGGCGATCTTTGCGCCAGACAACTACTTGGAGGACCACCCACCCGGACCAAGGCGAGGTAACTTTCCGAGCGCGTGACGGTCGCGTAACCTGATGAGGCACCCGCGACGCGGAATTTCACGTGTCGAGAAGAAGTAATGCCATGGCATTCGATTAACTTTTGAAAAATCTAACTAAATACAAACAAATGTAGCTTTTGCTACATGCAAAAGCAATCATTTAGTTTTGGGATATATCTATATAAATAATCTGATAAGCACAATGAATTTTATACTTATTAATATCATTTAAATTCTATCTTTATCATTTAAAAAATTATTTTAACTAAATGTTTCTTCTTCAAATTTTTACCTAAATATAAAAATAAAATTTAATCGTGATCACAATCCATGATTAGTTTACAATTATACGATCACTGATCGTAAGAAATAATTAGACTGTCTAACAAAAAGTGAACACGAGTTGCAGGGAAGGAAAGAATGAATAAACGGTAGACAAAGAAAAAGAAACGTCGGCGTGCACAACGAAATCTGATTTTGTTACGACTGTTTGCTCGTCGCAATGCTAGGCAGACGGTGTATACTTTGAACAGCAACGGGCAAACTCGCTGACGAGATGTACGCAAACGGCAAAACTCGGCAATGAGGCTGGCAAATTCACGAACCGCGTAGCGAAGGCGTACAAGCGTAGTTCTCTTTTTGCCAGATAATAATTGTACAGAATTGTGGAAATGCTGAAGTAACATGTAATAACAACATTAAAACTTGAAAATATGTGTTAATTGAATCATTAAAAAATTATTCGCTTACAATACAAGCATTTCTCATTTAACAAAAAATTTATTTATTAAAGAGAAATAGAAATAGTAATATAAATGGATAGAAATTTTATATATATATATATATATATAATTTTACACAAACACCAGTGATATTAACAATAATATTAACGTAACGCGCAGCAATTTCTTTAGTGATGATTTGCACGCAAAGAGTGCGAATCATATGTTGAAAGAAATAAAAAACTTCTTACAATCAATCGTGAAATTAAGAAGAACAGACAAAATCAGATATCGCATCAAAGTACAAAAGTAGAGGATTACTACTTATAATCGGCCACAAGATAAACGGGATAGATGTCAGGATAGATAAATCATCTAAAAGGGGTCGCAATTTCATAAAGGAAAAGGGGGGGAGAGAGAGAGAGAGAGAGAGAGAGAGAGAAAGAGAAACAGAGAGGAAGGGAGGAAGGGAAAGAAAAATCACCCGAAACCAATGAGATGATATGTCGTATCGCTATTCGTAGCGGAAGTCCTGAAATTCGGCCAAGTTTGATTGAAATTTGGCACCGACAGCCACTCGCACAGTCTGTAGGGTGTGCAGATAGGGAAAAAGAGAGAGCAGACGAAGATGAAGAATCGCTGTCGTAAAAAAGATCGTTATTACGAGCAAACGCGAGAAAAGAGCGCCGGCGAAGATTCCCCGATGTCATTCCGCCCCAACGCACCAGGTAGTCGTTTCACGCAATAAGAGAAAGAGGGGGAGGCAGAAAGAGAGAAAGAGAGAGAGAGAGAGAGAGAGAGAGAGAGAGGGAGGGAGGAAGAAAGGGCGCCACACAAAACGAGGGACAAGGCAGAAGAATCGGGGTATTCTTGAGTGCAACCGGAAGGGGACAAGAGTAAACTTACGAGTGTCGCACAAAGAGATGACGACGGAAATGCAACGGCGACAGCGATGACGGCGACGTCGATGTCGACGTCGGCGCGGCGAATGGCTCTCGGGATTTGAAAACGAGCTGCTCAAAAATTCGATTACCGTTGGAAGGGTAAAGTCCGAGACGAGGAAAGAGAGGAACGGTCCCTGCTCCGGAAATGGGGGCGCGTCTTCTGATTGGTCGGGTCGGGAGGAAATCGCCTCGAGATTGGTTATTATTACCCTGTTAACGCAGTTACCGTCGCCACCAATCGCACTCCCAATCATCTTCGTTATCGAACCCTTCGGTTCGGCTCGCACGACGAAATCACCTTCCTCCGGGTTTCCCTGACTCCTTCGACCCTCGACACACAGATTCCTTTCGTTCCCCTCATTGACGTTCTTATACGCACGATCGACTCTCGGATATTCACGGTCAATTCGGACGCAAACCGTAGATTTATTTGTTCCATTGACTGGCAACTTTTCTAGTCACTTCGTACGCATCATATCAATATAGAACCAGTGAACTTAAGAATATAGTAACATCATTAACATCATTATTTTAATCTAAATTTTTATCTAAATATGATGTACGTACGCCTCAAAATACAAAGAGATGAAATTAGAATTTTCTCTTATCGACATCCCTATAATATATTAAATTGCAAATATGTAAAATCATTTGATTTAACTAATCCAATTTCCATATTTTCAAATTAAATGGTAGATAGAATATGATTCTGTTACTAGTATTCACTTTTCAGGACATCCTGCACGGTACAATAAATTGAAACGTGTATATCTCCGAAGACAAATATCCTCGTCGTTGTGGCGTGCCAACATGCAGCTGGAGAGCACAGATAAGCAACGACGCGGTAATCCTGGGGCACAATGTATAAGTTAGCATGGGTAGACATGGCATATTACATAACATTCAACCAGAAGAGCAACGAAAAAAGATAAGTAGAAAATTTTGTATAATATGTGTTTAGACAGAAACTTTCAAAAGTATTATACCATCAAAACTTATCTAAAACTAATGTATAACGTATAATAAAGAAGATATTCAAATAAACGAACATCTAAAATATATATGTATTATGAACAATTTCTTCTTAAGAAAATTTTATTCTTGTAAAATATTTATTCTCTTAGCCGATCAAAAATAAAAATCGTAACAAAATAAACGTTTATTAAATGAATTTATACCGAATAAGAATTGAATTATTTTAAACACCGAAAACGTCCAGCCAAGCGTAATAATAAAATTAATTCAAAACAATTGTATTGCTATCACCCAGAGAGAAATCTGGCGAAACTTTCTTGCACATCGAATAATTTTCAGCTACGTCTGTTTGCATTATGTTGCTATTATTAATGCTGCACATTTCGACATTACGATTGGATAACGCGCGAGGAGAATTTCATAATAAGTATAAATCTAAAAAAAGAAAAATTCTGTGAAGAGAAAGGAATTTTTCAGAGCGTTTCTCCTCCCTCACGCGTTCTGCGGAACGCACAATGTCTATTATATCCCAGTAGAAAATGTCGATACTAATAATATCCGGCAGAAATTGGATATGCCGCCGCGGAAAAAGGAAAATGGGAGGAAGGATACTCGTTATAACGAAACAAAACGTTGCTACGATTGAAAGAGCGTGGCGAATGGAGGACCATCCCGTGACTGATGGTAACGAAATCCGTACGGGCAAATTGAATTATAATTAGCACACTCGTGTGCAGTGGCGGAAGAGCGAAGGGCTGGAGATGCCTTTTGTCTCCAGTAACGAACCAACTGTCTCGGATCGCGGATAAAACAAAATTTTAACGCCGAAGCTACAAGTGAAATTTCATTACTCATAATAAATGTGAGAAATTAAAAATAATCTACTCTCTTGAAATTACTTTATAATTCAAATATACTTCTCATGGAGATTTCTTTGTGCATCATTATTATGAAATTATCCAATTATTTAATTTCAAAAGTCTTAATTTTCAATCTCCTATGTTGGTCCTTGTATAGATATCTCTTTGATTTCTTTGAACTCATATACATTAATATATATAGAATTCACATTGAAACATATGCTAACTTATCGAGATACATTATTGCATGTGAATATTGGAAAGATTAATTTACTGGATCACGCGAATTCAGTAACGATTTCTTTCAAAATTCATCAATGTTATTAAACTTCAAATAGTTTCAATTGATATCCGGGTCTTTTTTGCACCCTAAAAATTGTTCTGAGAAACAACAACTATTAAGAGACAATTAATCATTCGAAATTTGGCCAATGTCACTGTAATAAGCGCGTGAAAGATACGAGATCCGGGTATGTGCGGGGGGTTTCAGAGGTGACAATTAAGGTGACAGTTAAGGTGACAATTAGAATGACATCGCGTATTCTTTGTGATCAGGTAATTTATTTTCTCCTCTAATCTATTTATTTATTAATTACTACAGGCAACATCGAGGAATTCGTTAATATCAAATTAATCTTAACAAATAAGTATAAACCCGAGATTAATTTTAATTTTTAAGTAAACAAAGCGAACATTGAAAAAGCTTTATAAAGCTTTAAGGAAAATTTTTAACTTTTTCGAATCATTTTCTCCATGGACAATTAAATGTGCCTTTTTAAAAAATAAATATATTTTTTTCTCTAGTCTCTCTTTACCTACCTACTTATTTAAAAGTGAATGAAAGAAAGGAATAGAACAAGCAAAACTACTGCCTGGTATTACACGTTTAATTTCTCTGAGGTAATACGCGAATTAAAAATTGCAAAGAGATTACAATGTTAAATACAAATTTGTACTTAACAAATGCTACGATGACTTACAACATGTTTTGCAGATAAAAATTTTCACAGTTAAAACAATATATAAAGTGTTACCGATGGCATCAATATTCGATGATAAAAGAATTCATCAATCAATATTCAGTGGTAAAATGATATCAATTGTCGTGCGGTAAAAATCTTTCTTGTGATTAAGAAAGATTATCAACTGAAAAGATAAATTTTTTCCTCTAATATTAAGCACAAAGATATGAAAGAAGAAAGACATTGCACAGATTGCAATTTCATATAATCAATGTTTCAAGTTGAGTTACTTTCGAAGTAACATTGCAGTCGTATTTCTCATGGCTCTTTTAGCGAGATCATAAATATAAATGAGATGTTAACCTGATTATTTAATTGAAATGAAGAGATTGCGATGTCTTAAAGTGATAATTGAAATAGCAACAAGTCATATTTGATGTCTTTGTCATTATCTTTGGCATTGTGTAATGATATAATAATGCAAATATGTAAAAAGAAAATTGCACTCGTGAATAAAAATATTAGCTTGATCACTTATTATTATATTACGCAACTAAGCTTGATAAATATTCAAAGACCCTGCAAAGTCATATAATTAATATTTTAAATTTAATTAAAGTCATAGTAGCGTCAGGTTTCTCGTGATATTTCCACGATTAGATTGTAAATATAAACAGAAGTATTAATCTGGCTTTGCCTAGGAAATACAATAATCGGGAATGATACCTGCAGGGGCTACGAATTAGTTCCACACAGATAATTCTCTATTGCTCAGCTTACAAAGCGATACTTCGATCGAATAGTGAAACCAGATCGCACAATTAGGAAGCTTCACACTGAAAGCTCAGTAAATACGCGATGAGGGCTCGATTTCATGCATACAATTCAAACTATTCGGTAGGATATTTGAACAATACATAATTTAACAATAAAATTGTATTATATTCATGCATTTATAACGTTTTCATTTAAAAATATACTATACTATTGTACTTATTATTGTATATACTCTCTGTATTGTATTCTCTAGGCAAATTAAATAAACTAAATAAACTAAATAATAATCTAAATATTGATCTAAAAATGTCTATAAATATCGATGATCTAAAATAATGTTTATAAATATCGAGCTCATTGAGTAATTGTTGAAAAGTTTATCTTAGTTTTCTATAACAAAAATATTGTATATGTTTTAATAAATAACTAATGAATAACTAATTTGAATAAACTATTATTATAAATTTAAAGTCTATATTAAAGTTTTTATTATAAGATTCTCACAAAGTGAATGTAGCAATAGACTACTACGATTAAGATATATTTATCATATCAAATGTACAATAGTTCTTCCGTATTCCAATTTATATAATATACGTAATTAAGATTTTTAATTTTTAAATGTTTTACTAACACTTTATAAAACGATTTGTACAGAATCGCACTCAGCAAACTCAACAAATGTACAATAAATATTTGATAAACATATATTGCAGTTTTATATCCCTCTTTCCGGCTTTGCCACTTTTCGTTCGGATAACAAACGCTGCGATTTTCCGGATATACGCTAGAGAACTAATATATTAATATGAAGCTTCAAAAGAGGCTCCGGCGGGATTCCCTTTGAGCACATAAGATGGAAATCGACCTCGACTCGATAATCGCGCGGTCGAGTACGAGAAGTTGACGGGGCCGAGATAAATCTCAGAATTTAATATCCTTCGAGAAAGTATGTAATATTCCCTAAAAGCCTGCCTCACCCCTGCAACTCTGCGAACCGATCGGTTTCAGAGGTTGCACGTTTTTTGTTTAAAACTGGGAAAAGAGCGCGCTCTCTACGCCTCGTAACAGTTTCGCATCGGAAAAAGACGCTTACCGTGCCGACGGGATGACGACGGGCAGCTAGGTAGAAAGGACGAAAAGGAGGGATTATTGATGGGCCTCGATAGATAAGACGCGAACGAATCGCTGCTGGTGTAATTACGAAATGGCTGTTAGGAACGTTGGCGGTTACTCCAGCGTGAACCGATCCATCATCCTTCGTCGCTCTCTCTCTCTCTCTCTCTCTCTCTCTCTCTCTCTCTCTCTCTCTCTTTGCGGGGTGATGCAGAATTCTCACCCTCCCCCTCCCTTCTTTATTGCCAAGCACTTTTTCCTCTCTCCGGACTGCCGGCTGATTTCATTTGCGCTTTAACGCCTTCCAGATGATCAGGGGATCGCTCGGCGTAATTACCATGAAGTGGCTTTCATCGGGCTGCGCCCGTCGTTTTATGCTTGCTGTGCCACAGTCATTGTTCGTAGATCGCCTCTTTCCTCTTGCCTTCTCTCAGCAGAGATTGATCATAGATCATCGGCGACGTTATCGTGTCACCACGCGACGATGACTGACGGAAGTTATAGGGAATATCGGAGGGCATCGCGATTTCGAAAATGAAAGGTGGAAAATGAAGCCTCGATAACGACAGCTTTCGAGAAGAGTTGATATTCCATCCTTCGACACTTCTGCCACGCAATTTCCTTGTCGAAAATTTCAATTACAAATCTCGAGTAGTGGTACAAACGGAATGACTGTTATAGTTATGTATCGACACTACGTCGATAAAAGTAATTTTATAAAACTTTTCATCGATGAATCTTAAGATAGTACGAATATAAGATATTATATTATATTATATTATATTAAGATAGTACAATAAGATTATATGTTTCTTAGAAGCGATTCAAGATGCATTTTTTAGTACAAAATATGTAGAAATAATTGAAAATTCTGCTATTTTTCTTATGTTTTCAGTTTTAATGAACCAACAGTTATATATTTTATTTAAATTTGAATTAGTTCAACTTGTTTTTTTGAATGTAATCGAATCATCCTTACATGTAGCATATATTCGAAAGACATTTTTTAGAAAAATTGCAGAATTTACAATTATTTCTGTACATACTACTGCCATAAATGCGTTTTTAATCAAAGAAATACGCGTTTTTTATCATTTAAAATTTTTTTGTGTAAAATCACGGTCAAAGGACTTCTTTGGACGTCTTTAGAACATCTCTAAAATACTATATGAAATACCTACGTATGAAGAAATAATGAATTTATTTATTAATCATTAATTATTGAATTTCTTCACAATCACTCATTGTGCCATTATTTCCAAAATAATTCAACTATATCTAAAAACATGTATTATCGCGACTAACACTTTCTTCGTCAATTCTTTTCATGTATTTCAAAGATTTAATTATTGATATCTTTAATTAAGTCTCGATCACCTTTACTACCGATACGATTTACACCGAAGAATGTCACCTTCTTCCCCCACAGACGACATTTGTCGGCGAGCTACGTCATTCGTTCCTCTCTCTCTCCCCGCAAGCACTGCCGACGGCGGCGCAAAGTAAACGGAGTGGCGAGTGACGTGTTATTTACCGCCTTGCTGCAATCTCAGCTCGTCGCCTATCCGGCAGCCTCTCACCGCCTCCGCCGTTTCCTTCACCCTCTTCCGCTATTTCGCGATCCCGACTTCCTTCGAGGTTCATCCACTTCTGCTCGTCGTACGGTTAAAAGTCAGCCGCTACTTTAGCGGAAGTTCCTCTCGCTGCGTCCTTCCATCCTCTCAACGTCTCATCATTCTGGATTTCTCTTCCTCCCCGCAACCGTTCCTCTGTCACTCCGTTTTCTCTTTGGATGCATTCTATTTTTGAATGATAGATTCGTATTCGTGAAAAATCGGCAATAACAATCGAATTGAAAACGCAGAAACGACGTCAGCCAAGAAAAAACTTTGTGAGCTCTTAGTTACTTACAGAACAAACAATCCGGTATCTGTGTATGTTATCATTCTTGTCACAATTACAGATCTTTCCTTCATTTATTTTTCTTCTTTTACGAAAATACTATTATCTTTTTTCGGAAATAAGATCGCCGCTCGATGTTGGACGAGGTGTCGACGTCGAGCGTAATATTATTTCCCTTAATGCGACCTACAAAATTAACGTTGTCGCGCTGAAACTTCTAACATGTTCTCAATTGTAGGAAACAAATGTTTCCGACGCTCAAAGATCGTCCTTATTTATAAGCAGCGAAAACAAAAGCTGACCTTATTGTACGAACAAAATAATATTTGCAAGATAAAGATGAGCATTTTGAATTGAAAACAAATGTGTGTATACGTTTTTAAAAATTATACTCGTGAAAAAAATAAATATTGTGCGTCAATTAATTTTAATAATGATAAAAATAAAATATATAAATATATAATTAGAATTTATTACATATTCTAGCTTCAGTTCAGGATTGTGTCAAGACTGACAAATAATTTGCATGCGATTATAATACTGATCGAAATAAACGATATAAATATTTTTCGCTTAGAATTATTGCTGCATATAATTAATATCCTTTAGATTCATATCATATCCTTTTTATTATTATTACAATTAATTGATGTACAGTATTCGTTTTTCACGTGTATAATTTTTAAACTCGCATTAACCTGTTAACATATTTATCTTCAATTATACCTTTATCTTGCAAACATTTTGCTTGAACTGTAAAAATTTACAAAAATGTTATTAGGCATCAAAATAACCAAAAATTAACCTTCTTATTTGTGTTTACGAATTAGTATTATTAAAAATAGATATATGGTAAAAAAAATACATTCCACATATTATAGAAATAATAAGTTTCGTATCGATTAAAGTAATTTTAAATTTCCCAGGTAAGAATTTCCAAATAATCATTTACAAAATTGCAATTATTCTCATACCGGACGTAGTCTTCCTGCGTCCAATTGCACGTTCAACCATAGCAAGATTTACAGTCCCTAAATCAACGAAGAAGCCAAGAAAGAAAGGTAGTGCAACTAAAGAGAACGCGCCGAGAAACGAGACTAAAACGTACATCAGCCTGCTCGTAACGATCTCTCGAGCTACCGAGTACTATCGGGCCATTCGTGCGATGCGGTCGGCTCCGTTTTAGGCTGTGTGTATACAGTCACAAATATTAATTCCGCGCGCGGCCCCTTTTCCAGCTTTCCTCCTCCAGACGAGCGTTTCTCTGTCGGGGCATTGGGCGTTTATCACCGTCGTTTGTTCCAGGCGATGCCGGCACATAAGTCAGGATGATTAACACGCGAGGCGTGCGTGACTGGCTCCGGCTCGAGCGACTCGAATTTTATTCACTTCTCACTCCCTCGCGCTCTTTCGCCTTTTTGCCCCATCCGCCCATCTCTCTCGACTGTTCGCCATTGGTTCGCCAACCGTGCCAGCAGTTAAGGTCGTGAAGTTTAAATTGCCACGTGCTCGCCGCCTCGATGGGTAATTAAGGTCTCCTCCCGAAGAGCGCTCGTCAAACGTTGCACGTCCATATCGCGGACTTTCTCTGGGATAACTGCTGAAAACTCCTAAGTGGTGGACGCAAGCGATCGAGATTTATTTGACGCGTGGGTCAACGGATGACATATCGTCACGATGAACTGGGCTGGTAATCATGAGTCCGCAGGATATTAATAGCGATCTTTCGGAGTGATGGACGTGATTATGCAACGTCAAATTCTTCACTTCACTGACTCACCCCTTTCCTTCTAGTTATCTAACGATAAATTCTATTTTAAATTCTAACTCGATTCATGATGGTAATCGAACAAGAAACAACAACAAATTTATTACAGTTTTGTTGAAGTATCTAAAAATTTAGCTAGATACAGATATGAAAGTAATTTTATTAGGCTATCAAAATAATTATGTAATATGTAGAACGCTCAAACTAGTTATTAAAGTATCGAAATCATTTGCAGCGTTATTCAGCATGCTTGAGATTTCTCTATGATTATTTTGGTGAGCCAACAAAATTATATTTTTTGTCCGTATTTAGTTAAATTATTTTTAAATATTTTAAAACGTTTTTTTTTCTGTTTATCTAAAAAAAGTAATCTCGATAAGTATATATTTTTGCATTTATAGTATTTTTATATACATATAATATAAAATAATGTTAAGTAATAGGTATTGTAATATAATATAACAAAATATAATAAAATAACACGATGTAAAACAATGGAGAAAGCTATGTTACATAATACGCATGTAAAAAAAAGGAAAGAACATCTGAAATCATTACATTTTCAAACAAGTAGAATGAACTGTGCTACGTGCAATTACTCCATCATGGAGTATCATCCATAAGTTGAATGAAAACATACCTTGACGAGGTAATAAAGATTCTTGCCTTGCCAATTCCTTAGATTTGAGAGCTCCTTAACTAGAAACTCAGAAAATCTAGCAGTTTCAAACTTTCTTTAACTACACTTACACTTGACTAACGTATACAACGTGTAGATATAACGTCAAATATTGTGGCATGCCTTATATAGTACGATCTTATCCTATTGCTGTACGATAAGTATTACTTACTACAGCAATATGCTGTAATATGAAAGTACGTTTTTGCCCATCCGAAGAGACACTCAGCTATGAAATGTATATTTTGCATGCAACAGTATACTCCTACTACAATTTATTGTTAGTACACTGCAGTTGTAATATCTTACATGGCGTATAATTACAATGTATACTTATCACATACATCTCGCTATTATAATGTCGTATATGTTAAATGTTAGCATATATTACAACAAAGTAAAACGTGAGCATATATTACAAGAAAATACGGATTTATTGCATACGCGGGCGCGTGTGTATTATGAAAGATATATATCTACCGCTCAAAAAAGAAGTAACCAATAGCAATGTTATGATTGATTCCGCAGATATCCGAAAATATATATATAATATGATAATCCGTTCTTTGGAACATTGCGCTTTGTAATCCCTCCTCCCTTCCCCCCTTTCTCTCTCTCTCTCTCTTGCTTTCATTCTGTTTTCCCTCTTGCTCTGTTATATTTGCTTAATGCATAAGCAATTTCCGTGTCGGAGGCGCCACAGACAGTTTCCTATAATAACCCACTTACAGCGGCCCGACGATGAACTATTGTCGCGACTCGGCCAATTCCATCCGGAATTGCGACTGCCGCACTATCGCAAGACACCTTGAGGCGTCTTGACCCAGAAAACGAGGCTTGCTTCCATGAGCTACGAAGACAAATGAAACGAAGGAGGGATGCAAACGAAAGATTTTCGTTTAGACATTTGAAAACACGATATCATTGGATCAGTAGCCAAGAGACAGTACATATCCTGCGAGAGAGATAAATCAAACAATGGAAATGGGTGATATTACGCTGATGGCTTCGTAATAATCACAAAACAATAAGTTAAGATTTTTGCTTTAAAACGATAAAAAGTAATAGAAAATATATATATATTGGGTTGTCCGGAAAAAAAAAATATATATATATATACTACTCAATATATATATACTATAAAACGAAAAAATATATTAGACAGTTATATGTCGATATAAATTAAGTAATTTATCTTCTTTTTTTCTTGTTTTGCTCTAATTTCGGAATATTTTATTTTTCTTTAATATTATTTTAAATTATATTTTCATCGTTTATTACAGATGAAAATGGCCTAATCTAGCCGATAACTTATGCGGTAATTTACATAATTGTAGAAAACTGGTAAAATTGTAATTTAAAAAAAAAATTAAAAAATTTTTATACAAAGCTCGAAAGACGTATTAAGTTTTTAAAATGAGTAAAACATTTTATTTAATTCATACATATTTTTTAAATAAAATATTTTGATATTGTATGATATTTTATACAGTATATAATAATTAGCAAACTAAAATCCATAGTAACTAAAGAAACTTAAAAAAAATTGTGATCATACTATGTATAAAAATTTAAGAAGAATATAATATTAAGTTTCAACATTCCACTTTTCAAGTGGATATAAGGAGTAATTCTTATATTTTGAGAAGCAAATCGATATGATTTCAATGATGATAAGGCTTGTTTTCAAATACAATTTTAGTAAGTAATATGAGAATTATTTAGTAGTAATATGAGAATCGACTTAATGAGAATATAAGAAGAATTTTTATTATTTTATTCTATGCATTAGTGCGGAAAACATGAATACAGTTTATTTGTGCATAACATTATCGAAAATAATAAATTTTACTAAAATTACTAATAAATTATCATATTCTATTGTAAAGTTATAGTAATCGTTAAATTAAATCTGACAATAATTTTACATCTCGAATCGTCATTCTATTATCCGTTATTAACTTCCAACTATGATAAAAATTAATGATAGACAATAGTAATATGAGAAAGGAAAAAAAAAACTTGACAAGTACTTTCATTTTAAATTGATGTAAGAAATATTGAAATTTATAAATTTAGGTGCGTAAGACAGTACATTGAACGAAGAAAAGAGAGTGAATTAATAAAATAGAGTCGGAGAGAATTTCTCCGAACGAGCGACAGCAGTTTTGCTATATCCTATCAAAGATCGCTTTTACGGGTCGTTGCGTTCCACAAATCGGTCGTCGGTTTCATTGGCTCCACACCCATGACGACACATGGTGGTTACGCATCGCTGCGTTTTGCCTTGCGGAAACGGCGGTTTTATGCATTTCACAATAAAGAGGAAGAGAAAGGAGAGAACGGGGCGTGAAAAGGGGGGTAAAAAGAGACTGAGAGAGTGAACGGGTTTGTGCGGAACATGGAGGCGGAACGTACAAGCGAAAACCGTGGAATCGCGACGAGCGTAATCAACGGCATATTAAGCTCTTTGCACGTCAAACTTGGCTGAACATCCCTCTTCTCCCCCTCCTACCTGCCCTCCGCCCCGTACCTTTCTACTAGGATTCATAACGCAACTCATCAGGCAAATGCACGATCGATATCGCGCACCAAGCGCGAGGGAACTGCTACCGCTCCTCCTCCCCCCGTCTAATAACCCTGCAAATATCGTATCTTAACCCGATTCCCATCCCACTTCGTTGCTCCCTCTTGTGTAGTGGTTCCGTCTCCACCCTCGTCCCGGTTGAACGAACGTGGCTATCATGTTTGTTCGGTCAATGTGACGGACGTATAGTGCTACTCCGGATGGGCGAACGGCATCCCAAATCAATAATCGGCATGCATGCGGAGGATGTGATGTGTTCCACTCTCTCTTTCTCTCTATCGGTGGAAAATATTTTATAATGGCAGGTTCTTTTCGATGAGTCTGAAATCGATTACCTTCTTCTGTCGAATTTCTATCGGAGATAAGAATCAATGTAATTTTAAGTTTGAATCTCTCTCTATCTCAGTTTTTACTTTTTGCAGATTAGTTTTTATTTATATCGTAATTTCTACGTTTGCTGTATATTATTATATTTCGAAGCTTAAGAGAATAACTATTCTAAAGTGCTAAAAATAAATAAATAACGATCTCTCTCTCTCTTCCTCTCTCTCTCTCTCTCTCTCTCTCTCTCTCTCTCTCTCTCTCTCTCTCTCTTTGATTGTGTGCCATGTACATAAAAAAGAAATCTTCATTTGTCGATATAATGGATATGCAACGACTGTAAAAAATAATTCAGGTATGTCTTGAAAACTAAGTTCGCTGAAATTATCTACATCGTGGCCGTAACCGAACAGGATATGTATACGCAGGCAGAAATGCAATCAGCGAATTCATAAGACACTAATGCTGTGAATCGCACGTAGCGGATGATGAACGATGTGAATAGCGCTAATCGCTCGTCATAATAACAGCCGTGTCACCCTGTTACTCGCGCTGGGTATTATCCAACGATAATCAACGGTCCATAATTGCGGGGTACTCCCATTTACTGGGTTAATTGTTCTGCTGCGATGATTATCGCTCGTTGTTACTCGTGTATTTTACACCCTTAACGGTCAGTTCGCGCGAGGAAACGTCACGCGGCTGTTTTCTTATGATATTCGCGATACATTAATTGCCATTACGAACGATGCGATTATCGCGAAGTGCATCACGAAAGCCTATCGCGCTGATCGCAATCGATAGCGCTTAATAAATCCATTTGTCAAACACGATTATCTTATGATTATTAATGGAGATATAAATAAAGTGCGAATAATGAAATGAAAAATATATATGTTCGTATCTAAAAAATAAATTTTTAATCAAAATTGTATAATTCCATGGAGAAAAAGAATCATTATATTTTATGTATATAAATATATATATATATACAAATTCACACTGAAACATTTAAAAAACTAAAAGTATTCATAGTTCTTATTACAAGATCGTTTTAAATAATGGCTTAAGACGCTAATACGGTTCTGTGATTAGTTTATAATATCTCAAGATTATACTTAAGATGATCTTGAATATTCTTGAATATAAGAATTAAATATAAAAACCGGCCTAAAATCCATTTTAATCGAAAGTAGAATTATTTATACATGTTTCTTTGAAAAAAAGACATTTTTCTCATTAGGTGCTGGTTATTGCAACAAATATTCCCGAAGCCTCGATGGTCAAATTAAGAAAACACTTACACGGTATACAGGAAATCTGGGTTTAAATCTTGGATAAGGTAACATTTTTTGCAATAAATTATTCACAGTTTTTAAGATTCTTAACATCAAAATTATTAATGTTCTCTAAGATAACTATTGATATCAAAATTACTAAATTGTTTGCTAATTATAATATGTGACATGACTCTAGTTCTATTCATGATTGTGTTTCAATACTGAAAAAGATTCAGCACGCGATTTGCAGAATTGGACAATATAATATAATATATAAAATTCACACTGAAAAATGTATTTCGGAAGAAAATTTAATTAAATATATATATAAAGCACTAAGATCCATTTTGATTAAATACGATCATTTGTTCTAATTGATGTAAGTATTTTCGTACAAAAATACAAAATATGATTTTATTTCTATGTTAATTTGTATAATCTTGAAAAATATACGTATTTGTTCTTTTCTCATGAATAACAAATTCTTTATCTCTTTTCACTTTCGTTGAAGAAACCTGATGATTAGATTAATCGGAGAAAGGAATTACGGAAAATGACACGATAATTTTACATATCACAGATTTTCTATTGTGTAAGATAAAGAGTTAAATAAGCGCAAGTCGAGAACTCGCAGGCTTTGCCAGCGCCATTGAATGTGCTGCGGTCCGATTTGTTATTTATCAGGAATCTTGTCGTTGAGAAGCGGCCACAACTGTCCGGGATTGTTCCGTTTCAGGATTGGCGACGTCCAAGTTCATTACGGCGGTCGGTATAACCGCTTCGCATATGCTCGAGCATCGCCGGGAATCGGGGTCCCCAGGGGTCCTGTACACTGGTACTCGCTTCTTCGCCTAGCCGCCTACTAGCCCATCCCTTTTCCCTCCACTATCCCGCCAACGATCGCCGCAGCCAACATTTCCCGGTACGCGCGTTATGATATTGCTATATTATGCTAATTACGCAGTGGCCGCTCACGGTCAATGGTGCATACTAATGGCCATAGTCGCGCAACGAGGTGCCATTGCGATTGATCAAAGCTGCTCTGGTTATGCTAATTCAAGCTCAACCTGGCGAACGCAAAGCGCGGAGAGCGGAGCGAGGGTGGATGATGGAAGATGATGGAAACGCGGGAACGGATGACGAGGACAAAACAGTTCTGTGATATCAACGGAATCATTATATTGTCATTTTGTCACTGCAACTAATTGTTGTAACAAGTACATTTATAATTATGAGTTAAAAATATTCAGAGTAATTTTGTTCTGTAATTATCAATGTTAATGTTAATTACTGTAGATAAATTTTGTTCTATAAAATCTAAAATTGCATATAAGAAATTAGATATTCAATATGATTGATGCAGCTAAAAATAATCTTGTTGAAAGATTAATAAATCAATGTTTTGAAAATTTAAAAATAAAAAAAGTCCAAATTAAAGTAAAATTCTATATCTATTTGAGATTTAAAGCGAATAACGTTATGTTTTTGATTTCTGAAACGAATCATGAAACATATAAAGAGTGTACCATATGTGCTTTTCAATTTAGCTAAATCATGTTGCGGGGAAAATATTACGCCGGCCGTAAAGTTGTAAAAGCTGCTTTAGGAGATGTGGGTGGATGATAAACAATCGCCATTTCCATCTGTCAAGAACAGAAAGAAAGAAAAAGAGAGGGATGTATATGTGTAGGTGCGAAAGAAAAGTACGAGAGAGGAGCAGAAAGTGGAAGCTGTCTAACAGGAGAAATCGGAGAAAAGGCAAAGTAAATGGAGAAACACGTCAAGACGCACGGAAGGAGCTAATGCTTTGTGCGGCGTTACTCGAATGTTTAATTAATACGTGAAGTAACTTAATAACTAATAAGTCGCTCGACGAAAACGCCACCATCCTTTCGCCTTCGTGCTCATTCAACAAACACAGTCATCCGGTGATTAAAGACTAATTGAAAATGATGATGACAGCGAAGGAGCAGCATTCTACTTGAAACGATGCGAAGTTCCAAGCTTTGCAAGCACAGTGAGCAAAATCTTCAACTTAAATATAAGAGAGCACAGAGATAAAATAAATTGAATAAATAAATTTACAGAAAATAAAGAGTCTTGTCTCTTATTTTTTTTTAAATGAAATTTTTAAAGATTTTCTTTGCCAATTCAATATTTTTATAAACCGTAATATTTATAATATTTGTAAATATAATTATATTAATAAATAATATATACGATCTATGAATTGTATGGAACCTTCCTTTTTAGTTCAATTTTCATATATCATATTATATCATACTTTTCTGTGTTTTAAATAACTTATAACGTATAATGTCTATCTTCTTTAATCGACATGTTATAATATATTAAAAACATCAACGAATATTTCCTCATATAGAAATAATCGTGAATTTTTCATATGACAGTAAAACTTTATTTTTGACCCGCATGGATTAGCAATTTTGTTCACAATTTTACCTCGTGTGCGCTATCGCATTTTTCACGATTTCCAACTTCCTCTATGGCGAGGAAAAGTGGGCGTGTAAGGCGAAAGAGACGGTTAATGCACACGAAATGTAAATTTTATGCGATCACATTCACGTATGCGATAAGTATGTTCTTTATAGCAATGATTTCTATCACCTGAATTTTTGGCGAAAACTGCGATTCTAACGTGTGCTGTAAACTAAAGAAGAGATAAGACTAGAATCTTTATGTTTGTAAACTGTTTAAAAATGTTTTCATAATATTTATAACGTTTCATCGTTTTTCATAAATTAACTTTATATAAAACATTGAGAGTAATTCTATATGTAAATAAAAATATGCATACTGTAGGAGCATGATTAAAAGAAGAAAAACGAAATGTTTGAATTTATATTATCTAAGAAGATTTTATTACTTTAAAAATAATTATGTTAGATTGACTATTAAAATAATTGCGTAGAAATCTCAAGTATAATGAGCAATGCTGTAAAAAGTTTTAACATTATATCAATCAGTTTAAACGTTCTACATTTAAACTCAAACTGATTTCAATGTCAAAACTTTTTGCCTTTAAAGGGATCCTAAAATCATCTATATTAGCAATAACTAAATCATACAATTTTGTATAACAAATACTTTTTTCTCTTTCACAAATTCGAAAATTAAAATGTACGCATTAATATGTGTCTGTGAGATGGAGTTTATGCCCAGAACAACCAAAAATTTCGAAATTGTGTATATGTTTTTTATCATTTCTTAGTGTAACATGGCGTCTCAAGCTGTCAAATTGTAACAACATGGCTTGAAAAATTGAGAAATGTGAAAGTTTTGCAACTTGTACTTACGAAATAGTAATTCACAAATATATAATTTGCACAAACAAATAATGTCGAATTCTTAGAATTAGACTTAGACGTTTTATCGCGACGACTTTGTTATATGAAATTTAACACGAACGTGCGACTGCGTGTATTATAAATTGCGTGAGATATTGATGTGATAATATATGTCGATGCGCTGAAAAAACAGCGATCTCTGAAGAGTTTGTTCGGAGTTCAGGCTTCATTTCAGATGCATTTAACTTTATGATGTTTGTATAATTTTCCCTGTATTAATATTAATATCAATATCAACATAAAAATTAAAACTCTTAGCGTTTATATCAATATCAGTAATATAATAAAATTTAAAATCACATCATGTTAATATCAAACCAACATAAGAATATAATATTTACATATAAATAACACCGCATAATATAAATTTACATCCATACTTTTTAGAGTAAACGTAATTATTTTAATAATCTTATAAATCTTTCAGATCTATATTCTTAGATACTTCAGCAAAATCGTTATTTTCGTATGATGTATCAATGACAAAAGGGATAATTTATATTAATCAACTTCTAAAATTGAGTTAATTTATACCAGCAAAGTTATATAATCGGGAAGAACAGAACAAATTGGAACTATGAACTCAAGTTTGAGAGAGCGCAGCTGCGTTCCACACGAGATATCCAATCGTCCCCGTACGACTTTTATAATGAGTCCTCAGGCTGTTGCATGAATAAGGCATTAGGAATAAATTCGCCGTAAAGACCGGCGGATTATATTGCTCTGGATATTGTGTTCGGGATATTTTAGCTGATCCACCGACCGCGTAATTTGAGCAGATTCACGAGACCCGATCGATCTTTTACCATCACTGCATCGTTCACGTGGCTTTCTCCACAAAGAACAAGCAGTCTGCTTATATACGTATGGTTAAGTGTAATCGCGTTTACGACGTCGGTCGGATTTTGTACGCGGAATCAGGCGGTAAATATTTGAAACGACCCGTCATTAGGCATTAGCCGAGCCCCGCCGGCTGACCACTCTTAAGCTTCCGGCCTCAAGAAGGAAATCCCGAGCTCGCAACGACCGGTATTTGTGCATCTAGTAGGACATGGATACGCGCGCACGAACACTAAGGTCTGCCATGGTCATTTCAGGGGTCACGGAAAACAAACGGTGAATACAACAAAATCCGCTACGAGAATTGTCGTCGCTAAAGCCACGGATCTCGGCATTAAGAAACCAGTGTCATCGTGATCAATGTCGATGCGACGAATTTCCACTAAAATGTTTAGTACAAGGTCTCTTTATGGCTGCATATAAACAGCTCCTAAAGGTAGGAGTAGCTCCTAAAGGATAAAAATCGTCTAATTTATGAATTTAGACTATATAATTATAATTATAATTATACAGAAATTAATAAATTAATAAATTAAACGACTCCTATCTTTTAAATGCTGTCACTGTGATATCTAATAATTAATTTTAAGATCTAAGTTAAATTGTCTGCATATATAGATGCTTTTTAAAATATTAAGTTTAAACATTACATTATCATATGATGTAAAATTAAGATTATAATTTTATAATATTTATCCAACTATATTTCTACAGATTAATGCCTATCTACTATCTAATTGGCAATATATATCTTTTTACAGTGTTTAAATGTTTCTTAAAGCTTGAAACACTACTCTCATTTATTTCTTTCGAAGAATTTCGAAGAAATAAATGAGAAGAAATAAAAACTCGTTATATATATTATCTTCAGCGAACTTTATTATTTTTTAACAACTTATTGTATTTTAACTCTAAATTATTCTAATATCTTATTATTATATATAGTTTACAAAAATAAAATAAGATTTCTCAAAGATCGTCGAGAAACTCCGTGTGTCGTCGGCAATAGACGCGCATTAGATCTTACTGCGATCGGAAGTGACAATAACCAATTGTACAGCCGCAAAGAAAGCAGCAGGTTCCAGGTCGAGGAATCCCATGATGTTTCACGAGAGGAAAGTTTGATTCGTTTTTCCGGAGCGGGTGCGAGCGCAAGAGGACACCTACGTCACCGACGTATTTTACGCAAAGTTTCCGGGCAACGGCAACAACTTCTATTATCTCGGAATTCCTCGTATCGAAAGTCGAGAAAAGAAGAATGAGGATCGCGCGGAGCGGAGGTTCAGGCTCTGGAATATACTGGGGGAAGACAGCGGTCGAGAGAGAGAAAGGCGAGGTCGAGGGTTAGACAGTTCTTGCACTGTCAATAACACTCCCCCGGGGCGTGATAGATTGGCCCACCCTCGCCATCCGGCCACCATTTATCTACTTTTTGTCCCACACACTTTCGTCTCGTGGCCACCGTTGCCATTGGCGGCGATACCGGGAGTGTTTACTGCCGCGGAGACTAGATGGGAAAGACTACCGATGAAACACCCTGCATTTCTTCTTCAAATGTCCCTCCATCAAACGCTCACTGGGGAATCGACAGTTTTGGCCTAGTTGAGCCAGAAAGAGATCTAATTAACGAATTCAAATTAATTAGCGCGACCGTCCTGCATTATTTGGCTTCAATCCAGAATTAATTGATTGAAACTTTGCACTTCTAACTAAACTTTAATTTTCATGACTTATTGAATTCATTTTTTTTTTTAATATTATTACACAATAGTCAACAAAAAAAATGCGCTTTATAACTTCATAATATCTCATATAAATTTTGCATAAGCCATGTAAAACATTATAAAATTCTATGCCTTTGTAAAAGTTTATTCATTTTCGTTTAACAATATAATATTAAAACTGAAA
>NW_017259305.1:341309-351016 GCF_001594045.1 Atta colombica | reverse complement strand
AAAATATTTTTTCAATTAATAATTTAATTTATTAACTTATTAAATTATTATTTTGCATTATGCAATAATATTAATTTCTTAACTTCTGAATTTTAATTTTTTAAATATACAAAATTATATTCTAAAGAAAGAATTTTTTTTCTTCAGAATCTTTCTTGCAGAAGTTTACAAAAAAATTAAAGACTTCGACTAAGTTGGGCAAGAAAAAGATTTAATTATCCAATCTGAATTAATTAACACGATCGTCTTACTGTTTCAATCCAGCCAAATTGAAGATGATTCAATACCAACATTTTGATATTGTATTTAAAAGTTGGAGATAATAATCAATCGAGGTAATTGCAGCAGTGCGACAGATGACACGTAAAAATATCAAGTGCCATATTTATCTATTTCCAGGATATGAACAGGAATATTTTCCTGTTCAATTCTCGTCAAGCATAGTTATTTATTTTATCCCGCAAATCGATTAAATGACAATCAAATCACAACAAAGAACGTGCACCGAAATTAAGATTCGATAGTTCTGGAGATATTGAGATCAATTTCGCGGCATGGCCGCAGCAATTCGATCCCATTCGCGTGGACATTGTAAGAGGATAGCCGTGAGATAACTTTGCCGACTTCGATCCTCTTCCCGATAAGAAAAACGAAAGAGATCTCTGAAAAGCCTGAAATTCATTGGCGAATAGTTACAGGATACCCGACATTCCCGACGTCGGCGCGGTCGAATCGAGAAAGGGGGAACTGGAGATGGGAGAGGAAGAAGGACGCCGATTGAAAAAGTTTGCGGGCCCTGTCCCTTTCACGCGCTCTCTGTACCTCTCTCCCACGAGGCCGGAGAGTTCGCACAAGACAGATAGATATTCCTCGAAATATCGAAAGCCATAGACTGTAAAGCAGAGAATTCCGATAATTCAAAAGTAAGATGTTCATCTCGAGAAGAAATCGAATTAGAGCCACGCTTGTGGGGGTCCGTCTGACCTCCGCAATTATATTTAATTAGAGAAGACTAACCGATTTGTCTCGACGTATTGATTTCTTCGTGGCTCTCTTCATGGCTCTCACCCTTTTCAAAAATCTCCCCTATCTTCCTGCGCATGTCATCTTGATATTCTTGCGGTATTTTAAGCTCTACTCAGATTATACTTCGCGTCGGATTAATAAAATTTAACGAGCTGAGCTCCGCGAAAACATCTCTCTTGCCCAATTACGATATTTTCCTTAAAATGCACCTTCATCTTTCACTTTCTGCCTGTCTCTCTTAAGCAGAGCTTTGTTTAATTATGGTGAAAAATAATGTTCGTAACAAATAATGCTGATAAGTATGTTGAACGTATTGTTATCATCATTATTATTTAATATCTAAATTAAGCATATACTTATATAATTTTCACTCTTTTAATACTTAGTATCAGTTTGTTACAGTTATTTTGATATGATTGCACATTATTGATCTTCTAAAAGTAAGTAGCAAAATATGTAAAAAGATCAGATTTATTTACTTAATCTAAAGTTTTTCGCTCTATATCAAAATGCAGTTTTTATACGGGAAAATATTGATTTCTAGAATTTGAAAATAAATGTGGCAAACGCGACATGCGTTCAAGCATATGATAAAAGTAGCACACGTTCACGGATGATCAGGATGATTACTTTCCCAACGAAATAGTGCGAACCGACGAGAGGAGAAACGGTAGAATTCATAGACGGTGGAAATGGTAGGTCGTCGGTGGAACGCCAAGTTGATAATTGGAAATTCATGAGATTCCCAAACTAAGTTGTTCTAATCTGTTTCATCCCTGCACGACCATCTGACCTCACTGCGTGGCCGCAAACTGTGAAAGATTAGGAAACGTCGCGCTTCCAACATCCTCCATTCCTATATGTACTCGTATATATTCATTCGTCCTAAGAGAGAATTGTTTAGTAAAACCAAAGCTATCAGCTAAATTATAATATTATACTGTAATTATATATTATACTGTAATTGCAAAATATTATCTCGTAATAAATGGAAAAGCATTAACTAAATACGAACAATTTATTACAATTCTCAACAAGAATAAAAAATTAAGATTCCTTCAATTCAAAATACAATAAATATACAAAATCAAGGCAATAGAAATCTGCGCTGTACTTCGTGCGCTAACAATTGATATAAATTATTACAATTATTATTATTCTGTTCCTTATTCTAAATCCGTAAATAAATTTGACAGTTTCATTTAATATAAAAGACTAACCCAGATATCAGTTGCATATTCATACTATTATAGAAGTTGAAATATTTCATTACTGCATAACATACGATTCTGTTTTAAAATGGAAATGTTATTAAATCAATTATATTCTTAATATTATAATCATATTATCAGTGTAAAAAAACGTTCTAGGACACATGTGAATAAAATGCAATAAAATGCAAAATCAAATATTTATTAGATAACCTAAATAAAAAATATATTAGGTGTTAATATTTATCAAGAAATATCAATATGCAGTTATACTTGTTGAATATTACAATAATATTCTACATCTTAAAAATAAAATCTACGTTAAAATCAATTAAAATACATCAAATGCATTACAATTTATGTCGATATGACATAAATTCCACATAAAATATTTATAGTATTTTCAGAGAATATATAATAATTCTAAAGTATAATAGCGACGCAATTAACCTCTCGTATCGAGCTAATTCGTTTTTGAGGTACAAACGAATGACGCAGCTCGAAGTTCAGTTCTTTCGTAAAGACCTTCGACCTCGTCGAAGTTAAGAACTCGGAGTCAACGGTAATCTCGGGAGGATAATGGGTGGTCCGGGAGTGTATTGTGCGCGTCTTAGGCGATTCGCAAACGAGAACAATGGTTCGAGCGTAGGTTAATGACCAATCTCGAGAAGGCGGGCGAAATTTCGACGTTAGGTGCGAATTGAGCCGACTTCGAGGAGAACTTCCATTGGCTGACAAAAAAGAGGTCGTCTCAAAAGCACTCGAAACTTTTAAAATTAAGTTTTTATTGAGATTATTATATCATTGAAAGAATTTTCTTTGAAATATACTTCCATTGTTATATATATATATATATTTTTTATATATATGTACACAGGCATTGTTATATATTTTGAATTATATGTGCATTGTGTAATAATAATTTTTTTAACTTTTATTATCACGATTATTACTTTTGTATTTATTATCATGACGCACACAATTTTTTATTGATATCTTTATTGATAACAATTTAGATATATGATTTTCATAAACTGGAAAGTAACGCACCAAAATAACATGTTCACAAATTTCTTTATCCGTATCTTTTTTTATACTAAGAAATTTGCAGTCTAAAATTTTCAAAGAATATTAAGAAACTGAGGAATATTAAAAACGTTTTAAACTTTGAATACTTTCATCAGGTTACTATATAAGAAACGGCCTTAATCACGAAGCAGATGTGTGCCAAAATTAACTTCCGACTTAAATTAGATGATTAGACTTTCCTCGGGAAGATCTTACTCCACAAGTCGACCGAGTCGAAGACTTAATTAAGATCTTTAAAGGACTCGGACGAAGACCATCTCCCGATCAAGCGCGGTCGGATTGCGCGCGGTAATCGCAGCATCTAGAACGGTAGAATAGTGTGATCGGCTCTCGTAGAGGACTCCTGGCCAAAAGAGATAGCAGCAGTGCAATTAAGCGTTTAATCTGAAGTTCTTGGCCAGATCGGGACCAAGAGACGCCACATTCGGACGCAATTACAGCGAAGGTTATCGTCGCGGAGCTTCGACAGCGAGATTCGTGGGACAAGAACTCTGAGACCAGGAAAGAGGGCCTTCGTCCAGCCAGCAACTGGATCCTTGGGATTCCCTTTCCATTGTGCGCGGAAACTTCGGAAATGAAACTGGACAGCGACTAAGGCTAAGGATTTAATCGAAGTACACCGGACACGGGACGACCTAATTTTCTGATGACCGTGAGAGATCCGTAACGCACTCAAGGAGCGGTTGGCGTTTCATGGACCACCACTATCCACTATCTCGCACGATGTTCGGTAGCAGAAACGCTCACGAAACTTTCGAAAGCACGGTTGCAATCACCGGCTTTTACTAAGTTGTGGACCAGAGAAAAGCATTTTGGATTTGGTGCAAGGAGCTCGTTAAAGAGTCGCTAAGACTCGTTTTAAGCTGCCCGCGAAGAAACTTTTAATCTGCACGAGTGTTTCAGCTATGAAGAAATCCTGTGAAGACTCTGCGACTTGATTACGAGATTAATTGAGATTGAATTAAAGTAACACTAGTTAAAATTAATTAAAGTAAATTTTTATTCTAATTGTTAATCGTTGAAAATTAGCATTTATTTGTATTAGGATAATAAGGGCAATTTGGATAGGTATAAAAAGTTAAGGTCGCATAGTATAAATATAGTTAAATATATAAACTATTGCAATAGTATGTTTTGTATATTTGATTGAATACACTATACAAACTCAATTTTTATACAATTTGGAAATTTCTGTTAAGCTATTCAAAAATATCTCGCTTTCATTCAACAAGACGACATTCAAAGAAGACGTTACACAAAATTATAATCTTAATTAATTCAATTTTATTTGTTGTTTTTTTAGATTTGCATAGTTTTTCCCGATAAACATATAATCTAATAATACGTAACAAATGATAAAATAATTAAACTCGCCAACTCTCGATTATATCACAGTTTCTATTGTTCGTAAGGACGCATTCACCGATGGAATCTTGTGTACATTATTGAACTTAAGAACATGGTCAATAACAAAGTCATTTTCTGCTTTCGCGTACCTCGAGGTATTATCAAGGGCGAATCGTGTGCCCTTAGCTTCCGATTCTTCTTTGCTTTGGGACGACGCGCAGGAGGGAGGCGTACGAGCTACGAGGAAGCGAAAAGGAACGAAACGAAAACGTCACCCTCGACGACGCCCGCAATCGTCGTCTTATTGGTTCATCGGAATCACAGAATGCTCGGCCCGACCCGACCCGGCCCGGCCCGGCCCGGCCCGGCCCGGGATCGCGTGTTGCAATGTCGATTCTGAAGGGATGGAAGCGGGCCTCGGTGCCAGTCGGTGTTCCTGGGACGGGTTCGGGGTCCCTCCCAGGCCATTGGTTATTCATGAAGCCCCGCTTCGAAATTGAGAGACACAACGAAGCGTTACCAGGGATAGTCGAGCTATCGATTGTCTGGCAGTTACTTCAACGAATACGCCCATTTATCCGTTTTCCCCCGATTTCGCCCGCGACCAAAGTGAGATCGAGAAACGTCATTGACGTCTGATCGTTTATACGCTTCTCAAACGTGGAAAGAGAAAACGGATACGACTGTGAAACGATAGTCGTGAAATAAGGGCTGCTCACAGAATACTGGTGAATACTTGTTAGTCGAAATCCATTTATTTAAAAACAAAGAAAAAGAAAAAAATAATAAAATAAGATGCAGGTATAATAAAATAAAATAATAAGTTGGGAAAAGTTAAGTGTTGAGTTTGATGTAGTTTCACATTTTTATTTCTCAAATATAGACAATAATTATGATATGCTACGAGTATTACAATTTTGACTAATTGTAAATGGAAATCTATCTATATCTATGTTAAATATTGTTTTTCAACTCTAATATAAAAATAAAAATAGATACTCATTAAGATAGATACTCTTTAAAATAAATAAATCATAGATACTTTTTAAAATAAAAATTTTCAATATATATCATAAAGAAGTCAATGTATGTGCTGATTCTCTTTTATATAGTTTAAAGCGGAAATTCTAAAATTGCAAAACAGACAAATAAAAATGTAAATAACTGTTTTCTCTTTACATGATTCGTACAATTCTCCTATTAGAAGATTGCAGAACTAACGAATAATCTGATCGTGAATCGTTCTAAATGCGAGACTTCTAATGTGAGGGGGGGGGGGGAGTAATTTCCTGAATAATGCAAGTCTCTTCCTATGTATATATTCTTAGCTCTGCCGTTCCAGGTACAGGAATAGTAAAAAAAGCTTACGGATCGCGTGGACTTTATGATAATAAAGAAATCAGATTGAGGACGAGCAAGAAATTTTCATAAAAAGATGCTATATGCATTTTTTAACAATAGCAGTTTGACGTTTTGCAAGATTTCTAACTTAGATTACAATATTCGTCGCAATAAAAATAATTAGCGCGAACTGTACTATTAGAAGTAATCTCATTGCCACCTGAACTTTGCTCTATATTAGCGGTTTATAAATAAGTTTACCGATTTTGCCAGTATAAGAACACTTACGTCAAGCAAAGCTAAAGGTCAAAAGTACTGGCGCAAAAGTACTGACTGTTCGATCAAAATTTTAATGTTTGTAAGTATCAATAAATCTTGGAATATAAAAATCAAATATTTGTTGCAACGGACGCTTAAAATTAGATACGCGTCAATAATTTTATTTGACTAATTTATTTGTCTTGATTAACTGACTGTGATTGATTAACTGACTATGAGATTGTATTATATTGTATTACAACGTTTCTTATTTCACTTGACAATATTATGTAGAGTTTCGACTATAAATCTGAACACAAATACAATCTAAAAATATATCGATTAAATAACTTTCTTCATAACGGATTTTCTTCATAACGAATTATGTGCAAGGTTTATAAAAGTAAGTTATTACTATGAGCAATTTGATTAAATTATCGGTAATATCAATTCTTGTAGAACATTGCAAGAGTACTCAGACAAAAATATTCAAATGTACAGCTATCAGCTAAATAAAAAAGTAAAAAGATGCAAATAGCTGAGATAAAAATAATCTTTTTCATTAGTTATTATTTAATAATAATAATAATAATAATAATAATAATGACAACGTTTACTCCAATTCGAAGCGATCTCTATGTCAAATACGACGAAATACACTTTGAAACATGTCGTGCCGGTGAATTATTTTCTGGTAGATCCCTCCTTTCACAGAAATATCAATGTCACGGAATTACGACCGTCAGTGAGACCAATGTAAGGCGCATTCGTGTCCCGCGAAGTGAGCGACTAAGTGATTGCCATCAGTGGCGGCTTTCCCACAGGAGCGCGTTCTTATTCTACAATCCGGATGTGACATTTACTATCAATTTACGACGTCGCGGGCTGTTAAGCACCACCCGCGACATACATACATACATACACACGTACATACATACATACATATGTACATGTATCTTTATGTACAAACACATGTGTGCCTCGTAAAGATTGTGATTGCAACTATAACTCACCGTTTCAAAATCACATCTACTTTGATTCTTCTATTCAAAACACTATCCTTTAATCACTTCTTTAATAAAACGAGTAATTATCGAAAAATATTATACAGATCAAAATTTTTTCTAATATAACAGATATATACATAAATAGATATTCAAAAGCGTAAAGTTTCTAAATTAATAATTATTATAAAATAAAAAGCAATATGTAACAAATGACGTTTGTATTTTTCTTCAATTTGTTATTAACAAAATAAAATATATTGTGTATTCTCCAATTTTATAAACTGTATTTTTAATAATTAAAATATTTTATCAAAATATATTGTAAGTGTATATTGTGTTAGTATAATTTCAACTGATGGAGGTAATAATACAGAATTATGGAAGCGGGAATATATTTGACTACAGGCTGTCTATAACTACTTAGGCGTAACAATAGATTTATGTGCTCGTTAGTAATGATTTTTACATAATTACATTATTTTTTATTTCCCCTTCCTCCCCTTCTTTCTTTCTCTCTTTTTCTGTATATATTAAGTTTGTACATTCAATCCATCAACGCAGTTTATCAAACGTCAAAAATTTATTTAACAAAATTTATCAAAATTAAAAAACATATTGACTCGTAAAATATGCTATTCGTATTTTATTATCTGTGACGACATTGTAAATATTGTATTTTTGAAAATAGTGAGTTAAAACATTTTGTTTATATACAAAATAATAGTTTCAAAATGTTCATCGTAAAAACATAGATTTATTTTTAAATTTTCTCGATGTTGGATCAATGAAGTACAATTTTTGCGAATATATAAAAAATAGGTTTAAGTTGAAATTTTATTTCATCAACTTCCTTTACTTTTACTATATCTATTCATATTTCCGTAAATGTTTTTAATTAAAACAAACTTATTGATCCGTAATAATCCAGATTTGTAAAATTGATCTTACATTTGTAAAAAGTATGCATAAAATGTTTATATTATAAACGCTGAATGTTGTATTTCATTAATAACTCGCATTATTAATTGAAAATTAAATTTAATATAACAATTTGTGTAATATTAATATTGCATATTTTCGTAAATATGCAATTGAAAATCATCTACATCGCACTCAAAAAATTAATGTAAAATCAGTGTCATCGATGTTATTTATGAAACAAGTTATAATGTTGATGTTTAATATATTACAATATTATAAGTGAATGCATATTATAATATTATTTAAAAGAGTGAGTGAATGAGAGAGAGAGAGAGAGAGAGAGAGAGAGAAAATATGCTACACATATCTCAATATTCAGATCCATTATCAGATGTAATTTCGATTATAATTTTAATTGCATTAAAACGCTAAGCACGCGTCCTGTAAGATTCATACAGAAACGATATTTCGCGTGATACATATAACTCAATTACAGATTCTCGATTAGGTAAATTGTACATAATTAAGTACGCGACGAGTGAACGCGTCGTCAGAGTTTCAACGAATTGTTCAGCAAACCGACGCGACGTCGCGCGCGCCGCTGCAACAGCCGGTTCTGTGTAAATGAGGACATTATTGCGATTAATAATTTTTCGGAATTAATTATCGCGCACCGGAGTTCGGGCGGCGCGCGCGTAACCGGCGGCGATGATTGATGGGAGCTCCATTATGAATCGCGCTGTGAAATTAATCGCTTCCTCCACCTCGTTTCCATCCCCCGTACACGCTAGCAGCTCGCACCCGCCTGCCCGCTCCCTTGACCGCGCGACGGATTACGAATGGACCGATGATGAATACGCGATTTCCAGGTTCGCCCACGGGGCCTACCCATATCGCTGGCACGCACCTGCTTTCCGGTGCAGACGCAGTTTTTTCTGCACTCATTAAATATTCATTATAACTGCACCGCGTGCGGTTCGCCGCCGCAGTTTTTAGTCGAACGCCCTAATTCTCGCGCGTGGTATTATTCTCAAATTTCAACATATACGCGTTTTGACGTATCGCACGTTAGAATTCCCCCCTGGAGATTCACGTATGATATTCTTCAACTCTGAGCTACCCTCATTTATTTAACTAAATCAGAACTGGAGTTATCCTCTTATTAGTATTTTAACTATTTGCTGCTTTATCATAATTCATATTAGATGTAGAAGGAGAAAATGTCGGAAAAATTTTTGTTGAATATAAATTAGTTCCAAATTAACGAAGCCGTGACCTAAAGGCGACATCGGAAGCTCTAGGGCAATCTATGTAGATGGAGGTGAAGGGATGGTATGGCATTGCAACGCAAGGGGGTTGGTCGAGCTCATCCAAAAGCACCAGGAGATGCACAGGGCGGTTAGGCAATTTTACGCTCTCCCAGTTACAAAAACCATTTACGCTTAAATGCCCTCTTCCCTTCCCTCCCAAAAGTCCCACAATCTCTCTCTCTCTCTCTCTCTCTCTC
>NW_017259305.1:321487-341209 GCF_001594045.1 Atta colombica | reverse complement strand
TATATATATATATATATATCTCTTTCTCGTTGACCGTCGCATCACCGTCTATCCCTCTCATCCCCTCAACGAAAATTTCGCCTCGGTTAGACGTGACACGACGGACAGGCAACCTCCGGGGGGTTCCGGTGTCCTGTAAACGTCCAGCCGAGGGGGTTGCATTGCCCACGAGTGTGTATCACAATCGAAAAGGGCGTCAATACCGAAACGAGATGTCAGTGATCCGTCGTGTTCTTTGCGCACGTCGGACTCGCGAAATTGGAAATGTCGACTGTACAATTTACAATCCGCTATGTGTCGCAGCGATTAACTCTCCAATAGACACGTAATTTTTGTTCGCATATTGAATGAATAGAACTGGGTGACACGTTTGGATTCTCCATAAAGTCGATTAAAAAAGAGTTAATCAAGTATCACGCAATGAAATACAACAAATCGATCGAGAAAGTTTAGCAATTTACGCAAGATAACTTTAATAATTTACTTCTACTTCGCAATTTCATTTTGTTTCATTCTATTAAAAATACTATCAAAATAAAATGACACAAAATAAAATGATACGCACTAATTTTAAAAACTACGATTGTATAAAGAAACATAAAAGTTATAATTGGAAAAAAATATTTCGATTTCACTAAGAAACACTCTCGCAATGGAGGCAAAATCCTAGAAAAATTTTCTTGTAACGCACTCATGATTTTCTATTTACGCATGTTCAGAGATAAAGAACAGATGTTCGAGATGAAGAACAATTGCCCTTTTCAATATGCATCATGCAATTGCAGCGCAGCTATAAAGTTTCCACTGCCATTTTCTACCTTCAAGCTCCTCGCGAATTTCCATCGTGAACGGAAAGCGGACAAATTTCGATCTCGATCGTAGTACATGGCGTATATACGAGATTGCGAAAGACGCCATTTCGCGAGACAACTGCTGTACGCTCAAGCGCATTACAGATTGCGTCCTCGTTTTGGTACATCCTATCTTTCTCTTCCTCATCCCTCCATCTCTCTCTCTCACTCTCTCTCTCTCGCGCGCGCGCATCCGCGCATTCACCACATCCTCGTCTCGCGCTCTCGGGATAATCCGACCGATTACGTTATGCTTAAATATTTATCGGGCTGCATTAGGGAAACATGAGCCCTCTCTATGCATGGGAGCGCAGCACGTGGGATAGCCATCCCTTTCGCGCCCTCCACTTCTGCATCCGCCGCCCCCGTTCTAGCTCTTCGACTCTCTACACTTCTCTACGTTACCTCTTTTAACCCTCTTCTTTCGGCCAGTCCTTCTCTTCCCCCCTCCCCCACCTCGGTCATTTCGTCGCAGGAATCCATCCACTCCTGTTTTTTGTCCCCCCTCCCCTTTCTCTCTCTCTCTCTCTCTCTCTCTCTATATATATATATATATCCCTTTTACTATCTTGCCACATTGCAACTTGGCTGATGCGCGTACATATAGATCGCGGCACACCGCGAATCGAAAACTAAATTCTCGACAACGAGCCCGCTGAGCATGATCCCAATTACGCAGTGCACGCGAGATGAAATTGAACGACCGCGGCGTTTTTCGGCTTCTGCGGCGATGATTCTACGGTAGATAGAAGGACAAAATAGGACAGGTAGAAAAAGGGAGAAAGAGAGAGAGAGAGAGAGAGAGAGAGAGAGATCTATTTATATATACAGGTATGACTCTCCTGAGGATAAACATGATAAAGTTCAAACAATGAATAGGCAACGTTATTACTCGTATCCGGTGTGTATAGAAACAAAGGGGATTCCTGAAAGTTCATGTGTGATGACTAGGATGTTAATTTTGGTGCCATAATAATTAAGTGCGTCTCTATGACAATGTAATTTTCCGAAATTTTGCATTTGTAAAAATAAATAATATAAAATGATTGAATGTTTCTTTCATTTTATGACATAACAATTTTATGACGTAACATTTTTGTAAATACAATATATAAAACAATTTAATACAAAATATTGACTTGTGCGTGCGTGCATGTGTGTGCGCGCGCGCGCGCGCGCGTGTGTGTGTGTGCGTGTGTGTGTGCGTGTGGGTGTGCGTGTGGGTGTGCGTGTGCGCGCGCACGCGTGTGCAATTATTTAAATATAGAATTTATACGAATAAATTACACCGATTCTAACAATGATTCCAACTTCTAACGATGTGAGTAATGAATCTTAATGATAAACTGTTGATATAATAAAAATGATGTATAAAAAACAAATTCTTTTTGTGGCATTAAATAGAAAAGGTAATTTGTCCTATAAATAAATCCGAATAAATTTCAGAATCAGCATTCAGATCATGATGCATAATTTGCTGTATCAATTTCACACTAATACAAATTTTAAATCGATCAAAATCATGTTCGCGCATTATATAAATGTGGATGCAATTATCAGATGTGGCCGTAAACATCTTCACTATGGTGGAATGTAATGTGAAGATTATTCCTTGCGTCTAAAACGGTTTAAGGACGGGTAATATTTAATGGATACGCTTAAAGTCGAACCGGACGCAGATACGATCGCGTTATTCTAAGTGCGGTCGCGATAATTTTACGTGTAGGCGAGAATAGAAGCGGCAGGTCGGTAGAGAAAGGGTCGTAGTGGGTGGGAAGAAGGGTAAAGGATGAGAGCCACCCCTGACTTATCGTCCCTCGTAAAGGAGCATAGAGAACAGCGCGGCACAAATTCGGGACACAAAGCGCCGCCATTTCTCCCGGGGGCCTTTCTTGCTGCGTTCTCTATTTCGCGCGCAAGGAAGGAGAGAGGAAACGTTAACTATACAGAGGAGAATTCTCTTGTAGGCTCGAAAGGGGTGGTTGCAAAAGGTAGAGGCAGGAAGATACAAGGAAGGGAGGAACAGGGAAAGAAAAAAGAAAATTGGGGAAACTGAAGGACACAAAAAAAATGGGGAAAAAAGACTATTTTGATCGATTTCTGTCGATTTCTAAACATGGACTTCCACTTAGTAAGAAAAGTTTATCTTTTTTCATGACTTAAAAAAGTCAATGTTAAATACATTGTGACAGTTAAATCTTTAATTAAAACTCTATTAAAATAAAAATTGATTTAAAAAATTTATTTTATTTTCAATTAAACGAAGAGAATATGTCGCCGTTATCCCCGCGCCCATTCTGCGACTAAATTTATTTAGTTAAAATCGTTTATGTTCGAGCACTCACGAGTTATTGACGTCTCGACATCGAAACAACCTGTACCAATTCCGCCCAATTTCCCTTCTACTATCTGCGGTCGGGAGAAAGTGCGAAAGTTTTGAGACAACGTGTATACAACGAGAGCGAGAGAACAGGGAAAAATAGCGATGCGAGTGGAGAGCAAAAGAGGAAGGAAGGAAAAGGACAGAAAGGCGCGCTTTGACCATAGGTATTCATGAGCGCAGCCTGCCTGGTGGATTAGCATGTGAAAGAACGCTTTGCCCCGTTGCTTTCCACCCTGTGCATTCCCTCTCTCTGCAGCTCCTCTGCTTCTCTTTGCACAAGAACAGCCCTGCCGTCTCATATTTTTCGAGGGGGGCCACCATGACCGGGACCCCGTATATTCGACTGCCGGGAAATGCTCGAGCCAGCTCGTTAATCGAATACCCTCCGAATCAACGTAGAGAGAAAATGCGCCGCGGAAGGAAAAGCTCGCGTACTTTGAAGCTTTCAATGTTCCTTTGCTTATCCATCGATGAAACCCGTTCGATATATCGAGTGAACAATTTTATTTCATAACTGACATAAAATGCTTTTTATATTTTAGTTATAGCTTTACATATAAATATATAATAAAATACTGAATACAAATATTATATTTCATTGTATATTATACAATAAAAAGTATAATTACTCTTTTCTTATGTATCCCTAATTAATGTGAATATAATTCTCTCATTTTATTAACTTTCTAAATTTATTAAAAGTTATTACGTAATCAGAATAGATAAATACGTTTTTCACGTCAGCTATTTATTAAAAAAAAAAAAAAAAACACGACTAAAGCTGCGAAGAAATGTCAACGATCGTATTTTCGACAATGGTTTTCGTGGAAATATGACTTTGTCCGTGGAAAGGCACTCGACGTTGACGACTAGGAGCTCCGACATTGGAGTTTTAATCACATTACTCGGTTACGACGAGCAAGCGTGTCACCAACGCTTTTGCTTCGATCTAATCGAATGAGAGGGGTCTTACGCCGGCATCAACCTCGTATTCGCAACTCCGTTTCTTCTTCCTCCTTCCTCCTGCTCGCATTACCGGCCGGATGTATAAATGCGAGCAGTGATATGTCTATGTCTTCCGCCTTACAAGCCCTCAAGCTCGACGGTGCGCGAATGCGTGCGTGTGCGTATGCGTGTGTGGAGGAAGGGGGTCCTTTGAGGATATTCATGAGGGGATTACCATGTGAAACGCCTAGTCGAAGCTCCTTCTCTTTTCGTCGCCTCGCGGCTGTCCTCCCGTCCCTCGTTTCTCTCTGATCCTTTCCTTGCACCATCGTCTTTTCTCTCGATTCTTCCTGGTCTTCGAAGAGTAACTCGTTCAGTTACCGGAATAACTCACGGCTTCTCGAGTCGTGAACCTCGAGTCTCGCGAACGAACGAACAAAAATGGCTGACTTTAGTAGCATGGTGGAATATGTCCATTTCACGTTTTTCAGAGGAGATATGAAACGAAGTCTTTTTATTACCTTTACGTCACAGAGAAGCAATTTAAATCGCTTATATAACCCACATTTTTCAGAATTCAGGAGAAAATTATGAATGCGTAAAAAGATCGAGTTTATAGGGAGAAGTTGGGAATTTCCCTTGGGCGATAATGGCGACGGCATGCTAATAAAGACGAAAAAAATATGATAAAATGAGAAAAGAACAAAAGTACGAAGGTGAATGAAGAATCTTTCGGGAATTTGAAACGGATTTCCAAAGAGTAGGGAGAATGATGGAGTAGTCCAGGTTGAAATAAATAACACTGAAGATTGACGGTAAATGAATTCAAATGCGGCGAGAAGATTTAATTCATGATAAATTTGCCAGTTGGGAATAAACAACGGCGCATTTGGTACCATTAAAATAAATTTATTTTACAAAATCTGCGACCTATAAATATATGTGTCAGTTCTGTTAGAATGACGTGCGTAGATCTCAATTAGAGATACAATTGTGACATTGTTCTTTTGACATATCCACATATAATGTTCTTTCATTTTAATGTTTTACTGTAACGTGAATTGATAAAACCGTTAAATAACAGAAACTATTAATATTATCGTTAAATAGAATCGTGATATTACATATTTTCATTATTTTATTAATAATGAAATAATAAATTAATATAAATTTAATCATTGATATAACTAATCTTTTTTTTTCAATTAGTAAAATTTCTATTAATCAAGTTTTTATAATTTCGTAAATATAATTAGAAATAGACGCCATAAATAATGTGATCGACAATTCATGCATAGAAAGACGTTATATAAAAGCGTAGATTACATGAGCAGTATGATGAAAGAATGCGAAAGGAGGAGGAGGATTTAAAAGAGTGTGAATTGTATTTATGAAGGATTTATGTAGGATTATACATGGAGGAAGAGAGAGAATGAGAAATATTTTCTACTAAGACGTGTCTTAAAGGAACACCTATGGAACATGACTGGAAAAAGGAGAGGTTAGCAGGAAAGATGTTGTTGATCTGAAAGAAAGGGCGATCAACGAGAAAATGAAAGCGTACGAGGTGATGGAGGAAAGAGGAAGAGAAAGAAGTATTGTAAGCGCAAGCAATAATCCGAAGGAAGAACATCCGCCGGGAACGAATGTAATTTCCGAATAAGCCCAGCGTTACCGCCCCGCGTTCAGTATAAAATCAAAGCAGTGTATCCAATATCCATTTTCGAAGATCGGGAACAATCACGATTGTGCGAATCTAGTGTATCATCTCGAAAATGATTCTTCTATCTCATTTGGTATATATATTATAAGATAGGAGACTTTAAGAAGACAATTAATCTCACAATTAATCTCATTTCGTATATACATTATGATATATTTCTTCTTTTTCTTACATATTTTTACAAACTATGTAATATAAAGATTCACGTTACAATAGTGTAAAATTGTAATGTAAATATGACTTTACATACATGTATATGTTTTGACAACTGAAAAATATCGATTTTTTATCTTTTTTCTACAAATTATATAATCTTTAATATAAATAATTTAAATAAGCAAAGAAAGCCATATTCAGTCAAAGTGATGCTTAATAATATTTTTCATACGAATTTCAGTTATTTAAATTGAAAATTATAAGAATCACAAAAAAATATTATTAAACATCAAGACCCTCTTTGATCGAATAAGTAAGAAGACCATATTCGATCAAAGAGGATCTTGATGCTTAATATTTTTTTAATATAAATAAGTATTTATTTCTTGGTCGATTTTCTTAATAAATAATTTAATTGATACAGCACATTAAGATCATATGTCATATAAAGTCGTATATTAAAGTATGTATATGTAATTCAAACAAATATAACAAAATACTTCTTGATGCTTCTATGGTTACTTTCTATACATTTCTGAACATTTCTACAAAATATATTTATATTCAAAATAATACATGTTGAAAATACTACTTATTATTAATAATTCATTGTATTCCGTAAAAATAAAAAAAAATTAAAAAAGTTATTAATATATATATCACGGATTTATCAGATTTTGTTTCTATCAAATGATAAATGTATTTATTATGAAAAAGATACAGCTGTTACTTTTTGATTGCGATACTAACAAAGAGAATCTAAAAAGCCATTTGAAGCGGTCGGTCGATCTTACTGCCGTGTGTGACGAACGAGAGCTACGTTCTGCCTTATCAACATGCATTAGGCAGTTCTACCCGACTTACCCGACTTACCCAGTACTCGTCAGGTTCTTCCGCAAGCACCCTCGGATCACGCCTCACCTTGGCTCGTGCGAAATGTCACGGCACGACGCCCTTACGACGCTTTCCCTCGGAAAGCACGACAGATTCTTAAACGCGTCCCAATTTGTCGGCAACGAGATTCGCTCGCTAACGCTGCAAAAGCTACGCCGACACTTTGCATATTTAATATAGAATGTACTAGATGCTCTTCGTGACTTTATATCGCAGTTTCGAGATTCTAAAGCAATTTGAAAATGAAAATATCATGGAAAGACAACATCGTTAATTCTCGTACGTCGAAACTAGCAATCGTGTATCGGCAACATAAACAAAAATTAAAAATTAATCAACTCGCATTTATGGAATTGCTCAAAAGAGCATAAATTATATTTTGTTTAGAAAAGCAATTATCCCTTTGAAATATGTCCATTATTAACGAATCTCTAATGTTTGAATTGTGATACTGATTAAAGCAGCACGTCTAGTCATTTTAGGCTAAACACTTGTGCGGAATTACCGCCATCGAAATGGAAGCCGAGTTTTGCGGACTCTCTAGCTCTCATTAATATGTATTAGACAACTCGGCTGACTTACTCTTTCATTGTCCGCACGCTTTACCAATCGGCCGCCTCGAGAGTTCGATTTGCCTCTTATCACTCGAGCACCCTATATCCCCCTTCCTACATTCTCTGTCTTTCTCTTTTTTCTCTCCCCTTCTCTCTATCTTTCTCTTTCATTCTTTAACGCCGTCATTGCGAAGCAGTCGATTTCTTCGCGCAATTTGCGTGAAGAAAAAGTTTGATTACTTTCCTAAGCGCGTAGAAAGAAAGTGGGCTAGTGTTACGAAGGGAAGAACTCGATAAAAGGTGAAAAAAACGAAGAATAAGTACGAACTTCTAGTCCGTTCAAATCGCTATTCTTAAGAACAAGACATTCCATTTTCGTAATAGTAGCAATGTCGACAAATCGTGCAAGAAAATCGGAATAAGAAATAAAGTTATGTTTGAAATATTAAAATATAAATTCAAGTGGGTTATGCTTATATTATTGTATTACATGTGTTTATCATTATTAATTATTAAAATATCCTATATATTCTCTAAAAGTGAATTATCTCTAATAATTTATTATCATTGACTTTAGTGCTACACTTATAACTGTAGTATCAGCGAATATATTTATTGTACTATTTTTCAGTAATAATACACACACACACACACACACACACACACACACACACACACACACACATACACACACACACATTTATTCATTTTTAGAAATTATGGTTTTTATAGAATCTGCAAAAAATCATAACCTCTAAAAATAAATCAGTATATTATTACAGAAAAACAATAAATATATTCACTGATGATTACATCAGTTATTAGTGTAGCACTGAAGCCAGTGATAATACAGCTGGGCCAGCAAATTACTGGCTTTCTATATACGCAGACAAGTCCGGCGTTAAGATGAGAACGCTTGGCCAATACTACGGCTGTCGGTTAACGTTCTCCTAACCAGTGCTGAGCCAGCAAATAATTATGTCGAGCAGTACGTGACATTGCCACCAGAGGGACATAGCAAGTTAATTCGTTTTTAAATTCATTTCTCGAATTTAAAAATCATTGAGGGAATAAAAGGCGCAGGCATCAAAAGATTGTCCAATGATATTTTTTTTTTCTTAGGTAAGACTCCAAAGAGAGCATAATATTTCTTTTGAAATAAATTTTATATATACTATAGAATTTTATCTAAAAATATCTATAAAACAGAATTTTTCAAATTATTTTCTCAATATTTCTGAAAAGTATCTCAATTCTTATAAAATGTCTGAAAAATTATTTTAAAAAGTTCTGCGCCAGTAATGATCCAGTACTGGTCCAGTACCTGAACTATGGCAATCAATATTGATTCAGTATTGGATCACTACTGGCGCAGAATCTTTTTAAAAAAATTTCTCAGACATTTTATACGAATTGAGATACTTTTCAGAAATACTGAGAAAATAATTTAAAACATTCCAGTACTGGGCCGATTGTAAAAACCCTACATGCTACAATATATGGGTACATTCGGAGTAAAACCTGTTTTTAGTACCTAACTTCACCTACTCATTTAATCGACATTAGAGAAAATAATAATTCAATGCTGCTCACGGAGTATTGTTTAAGCACTCCATATAAAGATCTACTTATATTGTAATTGCATTTCGTCGTTTTAGCACAATGACGCTCGGAGTAAAAAGATCCCACTTCTCCAGTCTTTCCTTTAACGAATTCCTTTTCCGATCCTTTTCCACTTTCCCGCCCTTGCTCTTCGTCGTCACTGTCGTACTACATTTTATAAGACCCGTGCTCGATCGCAACCTCTCTGTCTTATTCCAACTTTATCTCGCTCGTTCCTCCTCGCTAATCCCGCGCGTTTATCTAGCACTTCTGAAAAACCGGACGGATTAAACTATCGAAGGTTTTCTCCGAGACTAGTTTTCCGTTCTCGGCGTATCAAATCTCCTTTCATGATCTCTTCTTCTCTTTTCATAAATTGCTAACTTACCTTTATGCTATGACAATTTTTTTTTTATTTAATTAGCTTCCATGCTATATTTATTTTCAGATATGGAAATAATAGTTTTTTGTAATATTTTAGCTACAAACATTATTTTTTATTTTATTTTCTATGACATCAGCTTTTAAGTGTCTTTATCTATCTTTTTTCATCTCTGTTTGTTATCTCGAATAGTTTAATATAGATACACATATTTAAAATTAAAATCTTATTAAAAATACGAAAAAAGCAACAATCAACATAGAAAAAGTTTGCTGTGGATTTATTGCATTTACACGTATTCGCGAATGACGACGAGAATAAAAGATGGCACATAAGGTCAATCCTTTTGAATGGTTCGAGCAATTTTCACTTCACTCGAAGCAGCTCTACTTCTACACTTTTTCTCTCACATGCTACATGTATGTTACCGACAAGTGTAACAGAGTGCAATTGAGAGAGAAAAGAGAGAGAATGTGAAAGTAGCAAGGTAAGGAAAGAATTTATCGACTCTCAAGAAATTGTCCTGATTTCCCTCTCCTACGAGATTACCCCCAACTGCACACCTTTTCAACGATTGACAAGACCAACTTTTCTCTTTCCTTGCTCCTGGTTCTTCCGTCTTCTGTTCTTACATTCGTCCCCTCTTCTCGAGCTCTCAATGCTCTTATCCCTTCCTCGTTGCCTCAAAATTGGACGACACGAGAAAATTCACTATTCCCCTCGTGCATTTCCATTCTCTTTCACGGTCACCTCGTTCACGATCCTCTTGCTTCTCCATCCTCCGGTTTTGCTTTTAGCAACAGACCGAAAAGGCTTGCCGCCCGAAATTTGGGACGTGCACAGAGCCGGCGATATTGTTTCACATTCTGCGATCTCGTGTTCTTCCTTAGGATGTAACTTATGAAAAACATCGCAATCCTCTCCTGTGCGCGTAAAACGTTTATTAAGTCTCTGCGAAATGAACTCGAGAGACGCTTATGGATCTTACGATGTACGTGCGTATGCACTGGGTATTCTGAAAGAATTCCAGAGAGTCTGAATTCCGCGAGGACGTGATCCCACTGAGAGCGTGGATGAAAACGTGTTACATAAAGCAATAATACCGCAAAGTTAGAACAGCTAATTTAATTTTGCCGCTCGGAAGTGAACCAAGGAAATGTCACGAGTTCAGAGTGTGTCCCACAGTGTGCAAACCGCACAGTGACATTGACTGATCTAGTTTCAAGATATTAATATACTTTTATGAAACTTGTTCTTCCATAGTAACAATCTCTTTCTTTAGGCTCTCAGATGTCATAGAAAATATTTAATAAATTAAAATTATTTCATATATTTGGAAATAAATATTATATTTTCTTTTTTCCGTTTAATTCGGAAATAGTCACCAATTATTGTTTCATATAAATGTTTAATATATTTTCTTCCTTGTTATAGCTATATTGTATTAAATATTCATTGAGGACCTTTAAATATGCAATTCCATTGAAATTTTCAATAAATAATCATTATATAAATATAATCTTTATTTTTTTAAAGATATCACAACAAAGTATTGAACGCGTTATTAATTTCATTCCGTTTGATTTTTATACTTACGTTTTTAAAAAATTTATATTCATAATATTTTTAAATACTAATAAATCGAAAAACAATTAGTAATGTACAATTAGTAATGTATATAATAATAATAATTGCTAATAATAATAATAATTTTCATTGGAGTTTAAAAATATCCCAAGTAATCGTTTACATAAAAAAATCAAGTGCTTACGCCCAGATTAAAGTAATTTATATATATATCATATATATTTTTTCATTTTTTTTGTTTCTTATATTCTTTTAAGATATCTATTATTTATTATTTATCAAATTACTTATCAATTTAATTTGCGATATTACTACTCTAGTTCTGTTTATAATTGCGTTTTAAGTCTGAAAATTGATTTTGGTGTAATTTATAAGATGAATATGTATATAAAATTCAAACTTTATTTAAGATTTAAGCACTAAGATCTAGCTGAAACCATATAAAACTTTTGTTTCTCGGTTGTATATTCATATTACGATTTCAAAGACACTTTTTCAAAGACGTTTTAAGAAATAAGCTAAGAATCGATTCGCTAAAATCGGTTTTTGCGAGAAATCGATTTGACCCGACTTTTTGCTGAAAAAGTAGCGATTTTTCACAAAATATCGGTTTAAAATAAAACTTCTTTTGCTTAGAATAATTTTTTGTGCAAAATATCAGTTTAATTTTTGATTTTTTTAATAAATCGAAATATTCCTATTTTGTTTAATATTTATGTATTTTGTATTTATGTTTATTTACACGCGCGCGCGCGTGTGTGTGTGTAACATATCACATTCTTTAATCCGCCTTGAAAGAACTTTATATCATAAATCAATATTATGCACTTTTGGCACAGTTTGTTATTATACATATACCTAATATCTATCATGCAGTCAAATTCCTATTGTGCTCTACAGTGAACACGCTGTGCACGTAACAGCGGCGACAGCACAGCAGCTGCTGCATGGTTCTGAGACGACGCCTGACTTTACGGGAAAGTTTCGGGCACCAGTGACGCACGGCCGTAGCAAAAGTTATCGAGCAATTTGCCTTCCACGGCAAGACGACCGTGAGAGTCAAACTGAAAAGAATCAGAGAATAGCGAAAGAGGCATCAAAATCGGACTGAATCGCCGTCATAGTCGTCATCGTTGTTGTCGTCGACATTGTCGTCATGCGAAACGACGATGGCCGATAGTACCAGTTCCTAACGTACGTGTGCCGAGTTCTGAGAACTTCTATCAAAATGACTTCTGCTAACCTTTGAATTTTAAACTACGAAATTCACGGCCTCCGCATCGACTTACCGTAGCTTTATTGATTTTGTTAAAACTTGATCTGGATTATGCGCGCAATGATGAAATCGCCTGGCTTCCAGTGCCTCTTCCTTCGAGATCTTTCTAGATCTCGATTAGAAAACATTGCTTTGACTTTTACATTTTAATTTTTCCTTTTTTCGTTCTATTTTTATTTAAAAATCAAAATATTGACATTCAAATAATTTAAGTCAAGTGATTAATTTGGTATTTAAAAAATGTAATGTTTACAAAGTTTAAAAATTCGAACTATTAGATATCTTTGTCATTTATGCTAAATCTCTTCTTTGTAAACTTTTTATATTATTCTACTTTAATCTTCTTAATAACAAATGCGATATATCAATATTCATCACAATTAAAGTAAAATAATACTGAGATTTAACAAAATTACCGCGGTTGTGATAAGAAATCTAATCAGGAAAGTTTACGTTATTTATACTGTAAATTATTTGAGATAATGGCATGTTTGACGTGTGCGTCATGAGATAGTGTTATTTTATGCATAGTCTGCGGATAAAGCAGCTAAACTATCACTTTATATGTAATTTAAGTAGGCAGACGATAAAGACGCACCACAACACACTTAAAATTTAGATTATGCATAAACTAGTTTTACATACTATGTATCTAGATTGCTGTTATATATGTACACGTATCCCGACACTGACATTTTCCCTTGCATCCGTTCAGCCCTCAACGTATCGCTTGTAACAAAGAGACAAGAGTTTCCGATCGAAAACATAATCGAGCCTGTTAATAAACATAGTCACCTAGAGTGTCTCAGGCGGCTTTTCGTCGTATGACTTAGCATGTTATTGAGCCCCGGCCTTTCATTTCTATCCATCACAGAGGAAACACTGCAAACGAACAGGACGTACGACCAGCAGTAGTACGTTCGACCTGTTTTGCATCGGAAAAGGACCTTTCGTAGAACGTACGTGCAACCCTGAACAGTAATCGACGTGTTTTCTATTCGGCGAACGCGCGCGTTGGTACCACGAGGGCGAATTTTACGAACGATGACAGCACAAGCGGGACGCGCAGGGATCACACGACCGGTTTCGACATAGTAGAAGACATCCTAACGATGTCAGTCTGCAAGAGTTCGACTACAATCGGCGAGGAAGGCAGGGGAAGGAACCAGAAGGTGGAAAGAAAAGGAACCGTATTATCCAAGTGGACGTCGTCGACGATCCGGCGTGTCTCGAACGTTTCCCAGGAGACACCCGGGTCCACCTCGGGACGGTAATGGTGTCGCGGCTGTGCGAACGCGCCAAGAACCTCTGGCACCGTGCCCGGACACACAGAGCCCTTCCTTCCTTCGTGACGAGCTTGTTAAATTTATCGAAAGCGCCAAATTAGGGAGAAGCGAGCGCTCTCTCCTTCGATTTCCTCTTGTCGAGTGCCTTTCCTGATCTTTCCTTACTCTTTGTGGAAATTTCATATCTAAAATCGCGAATTTGGAAACGATAATTTCCCAAAATACACATTTATGACAATAAACCAAAAGTAAGAGATCATTTTACAATACATCAATGTTACATGTATGCATTTCTCAAGTTTTTTTCCTTAATTTGTAATTAAGAAAATATTTGATAACAAAGAACAAAGAGCACTTAACCTTTTTAAGCCCGATTGCACCAATATTACTTTGACTTTGTTTCTCTCTTTAAAGCCGAGAGAGAGAGAGAGAGAGAGAGAAATAGAGAGAGTTTTAAGCCTCGCTTAAAAGGTCAAAGTAATGTTGGTGCAATCGAATCTTACCTTAATTCATAATTTATTAGATGTACGAAAAGAAAGACTTTTTATTTATTTATAAGTTTAGTATAAGCATATTATTATGATTTTTATATCTATTTTTATTTCACTTTTATGATTATTTATTAGAGGAGGAGGAGGAGGGAGAGGATATATTTTTGTATTTTTTTACAAGTATTTTAAAGCGATCTTATTATTTTGTTTTTATCCAAATTCTTTCTTTCTCTCTCTCTCTCTCTCTCTCTCTCTCTCTCTCTCTCTCTCTCTCTCTCTCTCTCCATTTCTCTCCTTCTTTACAAATGACATGCAAGAAACTTCAAGGTTCATTTCTCGCTTTGACGTTACGATCCAATATGTCGCGATAACTAGTCAGAAGGACTAGTCTTAAATCAATCTTGATACATTTTTTCCGACATATCTCCATAAATCTCACAAATTATTCTAGTTGTCTCAGTAGTGGTTTTATCGCAACAAATAAAAATAGTTAATAGTTGCCATGCAATGGCAAATATGCATCTTTTTAATATTTATTTTCAATTAACTGAATGTGTAAAGTCAAGTGTCTAAGTGCGATTTGTTACATAAGCTTTCGAAATGCAGGTCAACACTATCATATAAAAATAATTGAACGGAAATTATACACATATATTATTGTTAGCACTATCTAAAGTTGACCGCGGGAATGTATTTATACACTTATTTACGTGCGCAACAAAGGCAAATTTGATTTTGTCAATTCAAACTATGTCTGCATATCAAAACCCGAATCGCAATGTCGATATTGAAGCGGCTGCACATACGATCTCGACTTTTTCGCGAATTACGATTATCACCATGCCAGCTGACGACGGAAGTGTATGAAGTAGCCTTTTCGTCCAAGAACCATGAATGATCTGAAACTCCGGAGAAACTGTACTCTCGTAGATGGCTTCGAACGGGCTGCTCGTTGAATCGCAACGATTATTGCGGTACCAGCTGACGACGACGAGATCCCTAAGCTACTCGCAAACTTAACTCCCCGCCTCCATTTATCCCCGCGAAAGATTGTAAGGAGGCAATCTCAGGTCGTGCCCGAATCACTTTACACACGTCCTTGATAATAATAAGAAATATCTCTCGTTGAAAGAGATTGCTAAACGGAAAGAAAATCCGAGTTTCATGTTTCAACGCAGTTTATTTGAAATAAAGTGTGTGTCGTCGTTGCATCCCGTTGTAATTCTCAAAACATTTCCTACGCTACCTTGAGAAAAAGAGACACATCTATTGTCGTGCAGGCATTATAATTTTTCTAAAGTGGAATTAGTTTATCTAAATGTGTAATAAATAAAAAAATAAGATAATTAGTATAAATAATTATGAGTTAAGGTACATATTATTAATTGTATGTATATAATGCGAGTTTACATAATTATATATAAAAATAAAATAAATAAATTTAGTTATTTAACTGATAAAATGCATTACGCTTTCAAATTGCACTTTTTAAATATATTATTTTTAATTAAATATTTACAATTATTATAAATTAAGTAATAAAATTAAATAAAGTAATAAAAATTGTACATTCCCCAGACTAAATTAGATAAATCATTAGTTGTAACTCTTTCAAGAGACGAGAAGAGAGATTTGTAAATCAGAAACATATTTCCACCAAGTCGCCATTTCATTCAGTATAGCCACTATAATAATTCTCCTCGCTGTAGAAGAAAAAACATAAAGGAAATACGAGTTCCCACCGAAAACTGGATGCCGGTGCTTTCGCATAACGACGAATAAAAACCACGCTGCATATTCAAATTCCTAATTGCCCTTCGGCAAATAAATTTCGGCGCCGCGGGCGACGCGTATAAGCCACCGCGCCCGTGTCCGTCGTTCCTAGTGATTTATAATTATAATTACAGGTAGCGCGCGGCTCGTCCATCAATTTCGGCGCATGGCGAACGCGTATTTTTAATGCGGATGGCCTCGTTCCAGGTAGCTGAGCGTGGGCTCGTATATCACCGGCAGTTTTGTGCAAGCTGTTACTGAGACGGCACCGCGAAATAAAATTTTTCCCTTTCCTCCTATCATACGGAATCGCAGCGTCATAAACCGCCCAACCGTCTGGACGGTCGCTCGCACGCTTCGTCGAAATGCAACGCGTATTTAAGTTGCAACTTTATCGCAAGATCAAGAGAAGCGCGCTAACTTTTACATAATGCAGGAATTCCATAACGTTTCCGCCGAGCAATATCCGCATTATGGACACGTTATATCGAGTGATTAATAAAAATAGCTAAAAAAAAGTGTCTAATTTTATTGAAGAGGCATCACTTGGCTTGCCGCTCGATATGATCCTCGATTCAATCCCACCTGCGTCCACATACGCGATTTTTCGCATTTAAGGAGCCAAAAATGGTTCCACTTGATGATTAAGAGACCTTCGATTATCAACGTTATTCGTATCCGATGTTAAATTATAAATCCCATATATTATCAATGAATATATGGATCAATGAATATATGGATGAATATATGAATGGATTCCTCAAGCTAGAAGTTGGATATTAAATTAATAACCTAATTCCGAAAAAAATATATGTTATGAAAGCTTCATGAAAGATAGACACTGTCCCGACTTTGGGATATTGCGCCATCGAATAAACGAATGAATCTTATTGAAATATTTTTTTTTAATTTGAAAAAATAGATGCAACATTACAGGATAGAATAGAAAGTTAACGGATAGAATTTTTATAGCATATTTGAATATACATTTATACTTGATTTCCACTGAACTGAACTCAAATTCAGAGTCAAAATGTTAACTTTATTAGTAAGTATATATTAATTGTTTGCAAAATATATCCTATCATTTCATAAATATATATAATTTACATACTAACTGTGGAAGCCCTTATAGGTAATTTATTTATATTTGATTTATTCTTGGAGTCAAAACTATTTTTATTCCAACAAGAAAGAGAGAGAGGGAGAGAGAGAGAGAGAGAGAGAGAGAGAGAAAGAGAGAGAGAGAAATATTACTAAATCAAATTATATTAGATTAATTGAACTTTAACAATCTCTCTCTTGTGATTTTCCATCGAGTTTCACGTCTTTTCGATTTGCCCAAATTGTTTGCTTCTCTTGTCACCTCTCACTAAATTCATTACAGTAGCTAAGGTATCTAACTTCGTTTTCTCGTTCAAGGATTGAACGAACGGAGTCCTTGTCGACCTTCATCGAAGAAATGGAGATTAACGCTTTAGCTGGCACCGAGAAAGCCTTCCAATCGCCATTGTCTGCTCGTTAAGAAGGCGACACATGGCGCAGATTAATTATGAGCGATTGCTTCAGGATTAAACGATCCCCTGGCCGAGTAACGGAGATTCGCCGCATACCGACCGGAAATGCTGATGTAACGAGACGAACGGCACCTAATACCAATCCCGGTAGGTCGATCCTAATGAAATTCACGGCATCGTAGACGCGTCGATGCCGTGGAATTGCCTAATAAGCACTATTCGTGACAAATTGCTTGCTCGTGATGTAATGGTATTTTGAGACAATGCAGCAATTCGACGAAGACAACAGTGGCAGGAAGAGGAAAAGACGAAGAGAGAAACTTCAAGGTGGTTACGAAGAGGTCGCAACTCGGCTCGAATAACGGATTATTGTGTTACTCAAGCAGAGCAACATACATCACAGAGTCAACATACATCAGGATGGTGACTATACAGACTAGAATGACAATAATTGATTTCACTGGCACTCCCTTCCTTTTATCTTCTTTCTCTCTCTCTCTCTCTCTCTCTCTCTCTCTCTCTCTTTCTCTCTCTTTCTCTCTCTCTCTCTCCCCTCTTTCCGCCTTCATCTCTTCCCTTCCCTTCTCAATCATGGCATAGTCTGATTAAGCTATTCACTCAGTTATCCAAGCTTTTTGTTAATCCTCGATAAATAATATGACGCTTAAAGTGATAAATAATCTCGAAACTTTTCAATAACTCAATGATTTTCGAAACTTCTCACGTATGACATTAAATTAATCTTCTTCAATCTATCATTGTCTTCAATCTATCATTAGCGAGAAATTATTTTAAGTAATTTTAAAATGATAGTTATTTTAAAATTATAACAATAAAATAAAAACAATTACAATGATATAAGTTGAAAGAGTGTTAAAATCAATAAAAACAAAAAATTATACTTCGTGATCATTGTATATAAGAAAAAATTTGTCGGTAGCTGGTATTAATCCACTCTGGAAACTATATCCCGATGCTCGCAAACTGTTCTTAACTCAACTGTTCTATAAACTCAAAGTCATGTGGGCGAATCCGTGAAACGCTTCGCACCTCACGTTACTCCAAGTCCTACAATTTCGGGATGTTATTCATCCTGGAGTTAATAATTACATCTCTCTCTTTCTAGCTCTTTCCACGTCTTCTCTATCTCGCTCATGGATTCTTCCTATCTTTCTATCTACGTCTCTCGCGTTCATACGATGGTTCTACTGACGTTTTCTTCTCCTTCTCTTCTTCCTCCTCTTTCTCCTTCTCCTCCTTCATCGGCATAATCCATCCTCTTCTTCTTCCACCACCCATCAACGCTCTATGCACGTGTGTGTGTGTGTGTGTGTGTGTGTGTGTGTGTGTGTGTGTGTACACACATATATACATATATACAGACTCCAACCCCCTATCTCGTTTACCCATCCTGCGGCATCTCCGCGCAAGCAACCACTCGCGTCTCAGTCGGCCCGGTAATTTCATGCTCGAACTGACGGGGTCGATGGAAGGCACCAGTCAGAGAGATCCTCACCCGGGGCGACGGCCCGTCATCTTTCATCATCTTCACTTCCGAGCAACACCTGCCGCCTCGCAGCCGCTAGCGCCGATTTCGCCGAGAAATTGTTGGCGTCGCGAGAAGTTTCAAGAGGGAGAGAGAGAGAGAGAGGATAGAGAGGGAGGGAGAGGGAGAGGGAGGGAGAGGGAGAGGGAGAGAGAGGGAGAGGGAGGGAGAGAAAGAGAGAGGGAGAGAGAGAGAGAGAGAGAGAGAGAGAGAGAGAGAGAGAGAGAGAACTGACACAGCGCACAGACGTTATAATAATCCGATTCAACTCTTATCAATCTGAGACTCAAAGACGTGATAGATATCTCCACTCGCTCACTAAAATCCTCGCGGATCATGATTGTCCGATCGACGGGATTCTATTGCCTGTTGACCCGGGAATACCCAGGAGAAACTCCTAGATATACCTCGTTACACGGATAACAGAATTGTCTATTTTTTCAGTTGACATTAATCCGCTCTGGGAGGTATATCTCGGGATCCGCAAACTGCTCTTAAACTCGAAGTCACGTGAGCGATTCCGTGGGACGGTTCGAAGATCAAAGAGCAAGGAAGCACCTAGAGAGGAACGAGTCCCATAGGAGAATCTGCCGTGTAAGCAATGCAGTTATTTTGCGGGGTATTCTTGATACATAAATTTAGCAATGTATCATACATTTAATCAGATTTCAATTAATGAAAATATGATTATCTCCACGAAACTTTTATATCTCAAAAAAATGTTCAATTAAATTTTCGTGAAATTATATAAAATTA
>NW_017259305.1:308235-321387 GCF_001594045.1 Atta colombica | reverse complement strand
TATATATATATAAATGATGTAAAAATAGTTTAAAAATTTACAATAAAATTATCTTTATTATTTCCATTTAAAAATAATGAGAACTAATGAGACTATTATAACGGAAATAACTTTTATTTTAGTAAAAATTTATAGTGCATTTCTTTAAAATATAATATTATACCATGAAATAAATAATAAAATATATTCTTAAAACTTAGTGATCACCGATATTGATAATTTCAATAATTCTATATGAAACAATCACAGAATCTCTTTAAAAAATTGCAAATATATCTAAGTTATTGTATTATTGTCAGAAATCGATGTTTCAATTTTGATAAAACTAATTAAGATTTTATCCAATAATCAAGGATCCTCTGACAATATTCAAATATTATTAAAAATTATTAACCCTTATTGATTGGTATAAACTATATTAAAAAGCATACAATAAAAATTATTTTACAACAGCAGCAATTCAACAACAATAAATATTCAATAACAATTATGAAATTATCATCATCTCTAATAACACAGATTTTCAAGAGACATTCTGAAGAATATTCAGAGAATGTCCCCAGAACGTTCCTCGAATGATGTGTGCTATTAGAGATAAACGTTTAAAAAATTGAATGTAAATGTAAAAGTAAAAATAATGAAAATAATTCATACAATTTGAGAATAGAATTTTTAAAATCTTGTAAGTTGTACATCGTAGTTCGCAACGTGACTTATTTACGCGATATCTTCCCATTGATATATCGTGATACTCCAAAATATAGTAACATAAAAAAACTTGTAAAAATACTTTAAATTCTAGCATGGCGCATTGCGCCATAGATATACGCCAGTCTGATAACCGCGTCTGCCTACAAAGTTGTCGGAAGCCATTTAGATCGGCCTGCAGAAGCATCGCATCGGAAATCAAATAACTCGGTCAGCCTAGATGAAAGTTTCTCAAAGTTACGACATTAAGGTGCGTTTTTAACCTAGATTTTAAAGGCCATTCATAATAAAAGATAATTGATAAGTTATGAATCTTGCGAGAACTATTAGATCTATGACAGCAATCAGAAATAAACGCTCCAATGACAATTTCGACGGGCTAATCTTGAATACCAACCCGAGTGCGAACCTGAGACATGAAACTCTTAAGCGAACAGACGCGCGATTTATATCGATGTGAATGATAAGATCACGCAGAACGTTTTCCTCAAGTAAGTGGCATCATCATCATAGCGACTACTGCCACGAGAGTTCCATTTTACACGCGTATTACGTCAAGGTAGTACCGTTCATGAAACGCAGCTCGGCACGAATCTTTTCTTCGACTCTCACTCCGCTTCCGGACCAATACCTTAAAAGCACTACCCACTCTCACCGCAACCGTGGCCTCTGAGAAGCTTGCCTGGTTCTTCCACCCCCTCCCCCTCCCTCTTGCTATCAGATTCGAAACCCGACGCGAGATAATCCTTCTCTTACATCTGGCTCGAAGATCTTCCTCCTCACCCTTCCTTTCTCGTCCCTTCTGACCTCATCGCTGAGTGTGAATCGAGACGCTCCGCGTTATCATCCCCGGCATACAGTATGGGAGAAGAAGACTCAGTCTCTTTCTCTTTTAACGTCTCCCTCTTCTTCGTCTATATGGGCATGTATCACGCAATTTTTTTACTCGCCATTTTTCTATAGACGTGTTTGCTCCTCGACGTTTACTTTCCTTAAAAGTTCTCTCTTCTTTTACCTTTCTCAAATTATAACTCTCGCAAAGATGTCTAGAGGCGTATTGTTATCGCACGCAGTTTGGACTCACACACGCTTTGTCATGGTATATCACATCACGTCATGTCACATTATATCCTATCACGTCGTATTATGGAAAGCAGCGTGACGGTGTCGACTTATTATAAAATAATAAACTGACAAAAGAGATATTTTTTCGACAAATCACGTTAAACAGATTAGATTAAAATTTGTACAACAATGATTATAGGATAATACAAAGGAAAAATTAAGACTCTAATATGATATTTATATCTACTTTTATTCATTTTAATCTTTTTCTTCATTTTAATTTTTTTTCAAGTACACAATTGAAAATTGATGAAGATTGATGTCAGATACAAAAAATAAAACATTTTTTAATATTTAAAGTATGAGACAGTTTCAAATATTTACACAAATATAGTAGAAATTAAAAAAAAATAGCATTTTTCTTAATGTATCCAATAAGGCCAAAGTATATTTTCTTGTTTGTTATAAAAACATGTTAGAGAAATAGATATAAGATCCAATAATATATTTAAAATTGTAAGTTTATTAAAATATGAACATGTTTATTGAGACATGTAAGAATACGCAAAGAACTATTTTCCAAACAATTGACTTGTCTACTTATTCATTTATCCTCATGATTTAACAGATAGATTAGAATCCATGGAATAACAAAAATAGAAAATGTTAGAATCAATGCACGTACACTTCATATGCCTAAGTTGGTCATATTAATTCTAATTTACAAAGAGTTTTTCTCTCTTTGGTTATAAATAAAAAAAATTATGACGAAAATATAAATTAGATACAATGTTGTAAAGTTTAAATACAGAGCTACAATAATACGAACTACGAAAATTAATAACTATCCTTTCGCAGTTGTAGAAAGTAAATATTCATTTACAAAATATTACATCATGACTGACATTCTCCATTTTGCTGTACTGACAATAATAGAATAAACAAACTGAACAATAAACTAATACGATCGAGTCAGACGGACAGCCTGCATAACTTACTAGTGCTAGCTGTGGAATTTATCGTGTAATTATCCACAAACAGCGAGGTACCAAATTGTATTAGATACCAAATCATGCAGAATTATCTTATATAAATTATCAAATTAAAAATTATTTAAAAACTTTTTTTAAATTAATTGCAGAGTATCTTTTCTGTAAAAAAGACTCATTTTGTAAACATTATTTATAGTCAAATACAATGTATAAGAATCTGTATACACCCAAAGAAAGATTTCTATGAATCGAAGAAATCTTTCTCTGGATGTAACTACTTTCGAAACACCGACCACAAAATAGACACAAAGATAAATTAATCTCTAATTCCAAGATTCTTTTTATAATTTGTATATAAATCTATATATTTCATTTTATGTTATATTTTTATTTTATATTTTAATGATGTTTCGCTCAACATAATGCTTTCGTGAGGAACATAACGCCACGTGCGAATCCAAAGATGCGCCGCTTCCTTTCTCAGCGTAATTGTGTAATTAACTATCGTTCGCTCAACTCTGTAATTAAGTACGACGTGGTGAAATGGCGTTCCTCTCGATAGAAGCGAGCCGTTAAAAAATGAAAGGAGAAAGAAAAGAGATCCAGACGAGAGGCGGTATGTGACGCGACGGCGAAATGGATTCAATTAATTCTCGCAAAGTGTCTTGATGTCGTATTAAAATGAAATTCCGCTTTATATCGTATCAACGCGCGCATTTCTCTCTCTCTCTCTCTCTCTCTCTCTCTCTCTCTCTCCCCCCCTCTCTCTCTCTCTCTCTTTTGCCTCCTGCTATTGAGATTATCACGTCGCCCGGTTAAAGCTCTAAAGCCTTCGCAACGTCGACCGAGCCACTAGCGAATAAATTTATCATGACCTAGTGATCGATGTAGAAATAAATAATCTTTCATAATTACACCTTATTTGCACTATTCCACGCTTCTTTTCCATCATTTATGACTGAATGATTTTACAATCTTTTAGACTATTTTAAATTGAAAAATATACAGCTTATTTTAAAGTTAATAGTGAATTCAATGAATCATTTATAATCTGACGATAGTTGAATTATTTGTGTTTCCTAATTATTATTATTATTATTATTAGATTTTATTTCTAAACGGTCGCATTACTTTTATGAAAGTTTTGCACCTTTATTATAATTAATTTTTATATATAATTGTATGACTTACCGCAAAAACACATATTATGATTGATGGAAAGTACTCACCTGTAACAAAAAAAAAAATAGAAGAATAAGTTATCAATTAACCGTAATACAGCTAATTATATAATAATAAAAGCATGAAAGCTAGCTTCCTAAAGAATTCACTTATAAATATATCTCTATAAATCCGTCACAACAAGCTGTAATCAATAAATCGATCGCACAAATACAACGCGATATAAAAGACAACATAAGAAATCACACTTTGTCGTTCATGAATATACACTTTCGTATAACAATACAAAAAGCTCGATCTTTCTCTCGCTTTGAGACACTTGCAGTCGCTCTTGTTGAGGGAGCGGCAAAAGAACGCTGTGAACGATAAATCATTCGAAAGTTCCGCATCCACCCTTCTAAGGCGGCATCGTTTGCCAGCGCGAAATAACGAGTACCTTTCATTGGCCGCAAGCACTGCGAAAAAGGTAACGACAATTTTTCACCGTTAGTAACACCTGCGCACTAAATGAATACGAATTGATTCGAGGCCGCTTTCCGAATCGGCCCGTTTTATTTTCATCTCTTACGAACGATTTCATTCCTCTCTACCATCATTGTCCTTAATGTTCAAGTGGTCGCATGAATTCTCACGGATTTAGTATCCACGATGTTTATTTGGATAATCTTTCATATAAATGCAATCGAGCGACTTCTTCTGACTTTACATTAGATTTGAAAAAAATTACATTTCACTAAAGTATATGAAAATTAGATTAGATAATTATGTCAGACTATTAAAATAATTATTTAGAACGAATATGTTGATGCAAGAATTTTGATGCGAAAGTTAAATTTAAAATACACATATAAAACAACAATATTTGGAAATGTGCAAATGAAAATCTATAATATAATATATAATACCGTTTAAGGTTTATTTCAATCTAGTTGATTGTAATTAGGATAGGTATAGTGTGAAGTTGCTCTCCTCCCCAAATTATTTTATTAATAGAATAATTTTTTTAGTAGAAGTGTGCAAATGAAAATTCAAAATGCATATACATGTGTAAACAATGAACAATCAAATGAGCTGAATTATAATTTAATTTATTATGATATAAGAGATCTAACTTTTTATGGTGGGGACTAACTTCATGTTAGTCAAACTTTTTATATCATGTTTATGCATTAATATATCATGTTTGAATGTTCTATGCATTTATTTTAGTGGTTCAATATAATTACCAGATTAGGACTAATTTTTATATATTTCAGCAAAATCGTTTTTTCATACAGTAAAAAAAGTCTATTTATATTTTATGAAAACAATTTAAAATAAATTCATAAAATCAACGAAATTTAAATCCGCTTAATAAATGTCGGACTTAAAATTTTAACAAAATACATGTTTTAATAATATTACAACGTAAATAACTATAAGTAAAATAATTATTATATAACAAAAGAAACTAGGTAACAAAGGTAATAAATGGATATTCATAAAAATTAATTGATTGGCTATTTAATTATGTATACTTCAGAATTTTTTAAAGATGTATACTGTTATATAAAATTCTTTACAGCATATTTCTATACTATTTTTTATACATATATATTCTATTTGATGAACCTTTATCTCTCTTTTTCTTTAAAACTTCTGTAAAATTTAAGAAATCAAATAGAAATATAATTGTACTATTTTTAATCTTTTTTGGATTGGCAACCCTACATCTTCTTTTATTTCATCTTCTTTTATTTTATAAACTTCTCACTCGATTTTTATGAAATGTGGCCTAAGAGATAATTTAATAATGCTTTATTTGAATCTGAAGTCAAAAATAAAATTCAAACTCGTGAATATAATAAAGCGAACAAAATTTAAAAAAAAATTAATTATAAAAATCAGTTTTAGAAAGATTTTAATTAAAAAATAACATCAAGTTTTCAGTTTTGCTTTATTTGAAGCTTATCGGTACTGCGTGTAAACAGTTAGTTGATTTTCAAACTGACTTTCAAACTTTGATTATATACCTTGAGAATTATATACCATGAAATTCTCTATTATGGAAGTTATTATCCTTTTGGACTTCGATATTTTCAGACTATAAAATTCAAATATACCAAGAACCTCTTAAAATCAAGTTTCATGATATTCAGATTATTCTTTGAAATTTGAATTTTAGGATTCTAAAATCAAAATCAAATTCAGCTCAAAATCTTTAGAAAGCAAGATTTTCCATAAGTTATTTTATTAGAAAATTCCGAAAATCTTCAAAAGTTAAAAAATCGCCAATAAATCGCATTATATACTTCTTTATTAGCAATTTCAGAAAAGATTTACTTTTTCTTCAAAATAGTCGATTTTTCATTGTTAGAAATAGTCGCAAAGTCAGCTTTTTCTCGATATATTCTAGAGTAAGTTCTCTTTTCATCTTTTATCAGTCTGTTTTTCCAGACACATGCTCACTCCCGATCTTTATAACATTAAATTATTCGCGTTGGGTTTTGAATACCGTGCAAGTAACATGAACGTATGAGAATTGCTCGAGGACGGCGAAACGTCCTTCCGTGCTTTCTGAGAAATACTTACCGCGTAAACTTTTATCGCCGAGGTAAAACACAACGCGCGAAGAACTGTATTGCGATTTTCTTTCCTCGGGCAATTTTCAAATTACTCGAAAGAGTGCGACTTCCATCTCGTAATTCGTTTTCCTCGCTCCGGAATATGTTCATGTTCACGCCGGACCAGCGTAGCGCGTCTGGTTCGTTCCTTCTGGGAATAAAAGTTCGAAGATATCTTTTACACTCTGGGACGGTGGCCATCCACACGCTTTATGGAATGGACTTTTTTTATCAGGAACATCAGCCGACGAAGATATCGAGTCAGCGAGTTTGCTGTCCGTTCTCGATTCCGTTTGGTTCGCGACGCGCCGTCCTGCGAGAGATCACAGAAGGAAGAAAGGTTGCAGGTTATACGCGTGGCGAACAATCGTCTCCCTTTATCCAGAGATCGCTCCTTTATGCCTATCGTAAACGCCAGATGAGTCGAATGCGCCGCTTCCTTTCCTCTTTCTAATAGAAAGAAAGATCCGAAGAGAAGATTTCGAACAGAAGATCCGATCCCCGGTCATTACAACACATCGTGACTTTTATAATTCGGAAAAGTTATTGACCACGACTCCGCAGCATATCCCTCCCTATCGATCTTATTTTTACAATGATGAAATCGAGCTCATGAAATGAATCCACGACATAATAGAAGCGCCGTTCATAATAGAAGCACATCTCAAGAGAAAGTGTAACCGTTTACATCTTGACATCATTTTCATTGTAATGCGCGGTGTGTTTGGAAATCATTAAAATTATTCGCTTGAATTTAAAATAGTGTTTCGCAGAAATGCAGTTTAATTTTTTAATTTTTATCTTTTTCTTTTTGTACGAAGAGAGAATATTTTTATTCCATTTCTATAATGCGTTTTTCTTTGCACATGTCATACGACATTATAAATAGATAATGTAAAACAGAGATATTCGTTTTGCTTTAATTTTATCGCAAGAAATTTAATATATGAATCCAAGTTTGTATAAATAACATGAAAATTTTATATTTCTGTATAAAATATAACTTTTAACCGTTGCACTAATCTCATATGTAGTATCATCACTGACAGAACAGCTTCTATTATAATTATTTTTTAAGAAAACAAATAAACAATTTAAATAAAAGAAAAAATGTTTTTTTCCCTATCTTCCTTTCTTACACAAAGAACATTCTGTTCATAATCAGTTGAGTGTCCGAGTGCTTATGACATCCATTATCACAGATGTTTTGCAGTCGGCAAACAGGAAGTCCGTGTCATTGAAAGGTATCTTTAACTTCAATTACATAACTATCTTTTCCATATACATTTTCTATATATACATAATTATTAATTCGTTCGAATTACATATAAGGAATCTCATGCACGCATCCATGAGCGAGCGGATCATAAATCATCGTGACACGAGCATAAACGTTTCTTACCGTCCACGCCCGAAACGCAATAATTTGGAAACTAATGGCCAGTGGATTGCTCGACCATCGCGTCGGGCGGATGTATGCGCGTAGGATCCAACAGTGGGTTTTCATTCCCGATTCGCAAAGGATATACCTAGAAACGGATGGGGATCCATCAATCTGGGACGGCGCACTACGAATTCGATTGTCATCCACGGGTAAAGATGACTGATGGGGGAACCAGAGATGCGCTAATGACACAGACTTGCCACTCGCTGACTGCAAAACATCTGCGATAATGGATATCATGTTACAAGCACTCGGACACTCAACTGATCATGAAAACGGAATGTTCTCGGATTGCCAAAAGCTGAAACTCCCTAAGATAATGTTGCACAGAGCAAATATTCAAGTTATAATTATGAAAAAATATTCCCATGCTACGTCTTTCGTAGCTACATCCTTCAGACAAATTAAAATCTTATAAATGACCAATTAATATTATCTTAAAAAGTAAACTATATAAGATCTCATGAAGAATTAATAAGTAATTATAAACTTTCTTTTTCATGTGTCTAACAAAGTAAAATTATTATATTCCTGTATTGTATATTTATTACGTCTCAATCATAATTTCATAGTTTATATCCATTATTTCTGAAATAAAGTTAATTAATAATTTATAAACCATAGTTAATTGTAAAATTAGGTCAGTTATAAAGATTCGTTCACATTTAATAATTGAAAAAAATTATGTTCTAATTCACTTTGATTATTTTGCAATAGATCTTACTTATAAAAAACAGTGATAAAATATTAAAAAACTTAATATTCATATTATAATGTTATTGTATACATGGATATTGATATAACTATAATATTAATGATGTAACGATATTATTAGAATTGAAGGATATGACTAATATATATACAGTATACATACATATATATGTATATATTTATGATATACAATATCAAAATTTAATAGTGCACAAATTTCAATTCGTATAATGGATTTCGCTATGTAGATAATTTAATTCTGGAATAGTAATGAAAGAAGGTGAATAGAAACATATATAATACATTGTCATTATTAATTTACATAATAGTAAGATAAAGTTAGTTTACGCAAATACCTAATACGTACACCTAATATCTAATACACAAGCAAAGTACTGGCGCTTGTTTGAATTTTTATTGGACTTTTCAATCAATCCTTGATTAAAGTATCAGAATTGCTTTTCGACAATCGTTACGGCTAAAAAAATCAATCTCGGCAGGAATTATCGGGTCATCGAAAATACATATAACCATGACGTTGGTCGAGTTTTAAAGACACAGGTAGAGAGAAAAAAGAAGCAAAGGAAATGAGAGGAGAAAAAGAGAAAAGTAGGGAGAGAGAGAGAGAGAGAGAGAGAGAGAGAGAGAGAGAGAGAGAGAGAGAGGACTCTTCGTAAAGCTGCCTATAGACTTGTGTCAGAACGCCGTTGCAAATCATTCGTGAACGCTGTCGCGAAAGTCATCGCGAACGCTGTCAATGCTACCTTTGTGTAATCGTCGCCGCACCGTCGCGAACTGTCACGAATATCATTGAACATCGCCGCGTACGGTGTTCCACTGTTCCATTTTTATTAGTTTGCGAAATTTGTCCCAAGTCCGAGATCATATTTATTATTATTTGTATAACGTCATCTCTAACTGAATAAAATACACTATATAAATAAATTATACCACAATATACTACGATGATTCGTTTGAGTTCGAAAAATTCGAGGGGGGTAACTACTAGCTGAAATATTATCACACAGATTTCATGATTTCATTCTGATTATAAATAATTTTTTTCATTGTATATAAAGTCATTTGATAAAATACAATTTTATTTACTACAATAATTTCTCATGATTACATATATAATTATCGGAATATACAGAGATTTCATATAAATTTTATAATGATTTCAAGAACTCTGTTCCAAGATTAAAATTGACTCCTTGTAGTCCTAGCAAAAGGGCCCGAGACAGTCAAGACAATGTCCTCACTGGCGTCGCTGCATCGATTTGTTCGTGACAGCGTTTTTGATCGTCACAAGTCTGTACGCGGCTAAACAGGAATGTTGCGATTTCTTTGATGGCGAGAAACCAACTCTCAACCGATCGGCAATATTATGCGATGATGTTACGCGGTTATATTCGCAACAGCGTTCGAGACATCGTCCACACTGCATACGTTTTGTTCGTAACGACGTTCGCGATGGCGTTCTGTTACGCGATTTTATGATGTTCGTGGCAGCGTTCGAGACACTATTGCACTCCGTCTTTATCGCGATGGCATTCGCGAACAGTTCGCGACGGCTTTCTGCTACAAGTCTGTACGCGGCTTAAGAGTCCATTAGGACGGGAATTCCGATAAAGGTGCGCGCGTTCAAAGAGACCTTCTCAGGTTAGGCAAACTTCCCGGGACGGCGAGCGATCAAAGTCGAGCGAAGCCAGGCAAAATAGCTATTGTTTCCTGATAACGCGATCAAAGAGCGACCCGCGCCGCGACTGTTCCTTCTTAGCGAGGTGGAGCGTTACTCATGAATTCATCTCTTCGACGTGTTGAAAAACCCGCAAGACTGAATCTTATAGCCAACAGCTTTGATAACATTGTAATAATGCTCTCCATGCAAGCTAACGGATACGTGTAACAATCCTTTATGGGTTACAAGGTCGTCCGAGATAACATTTCAGACAGAAGTATCAATCTTTTCTAAGATATCGATCTAAAGTCTTACAGAATTAATAAATAATTATGCAAATTGAATAAAGTATTACAAATGAAAGACAACAAATTTTTGTTTATATATAACACAAGTTATTTCCTGATAATAGCGAAAGTTTTTATTTCTTCTTGAAAAAAAATATGCCGTCAAAATATTCTTTAATAGTAGAACATTTGTAAAATAAAAATAAATTTATAGTAGTCCAGAGTTGAAAAATAATTCTAAATATATAAAACGCGAAAACCTAAAATTAGAATAATATCTTGATTTTTACAAAGTATACTGGTACTTTTGTTCAGATATCGATTTGTAGGACTACCGTCAGCGTTCTGTCTACTTTGCACATTCATGAAGCGCTGCTATCAAAGACCGTCAAGATCGCTTTCCCAAGAGGAATCGAAGCATAGCATATCTATGTGTTTGCGGTAACCCCAAAGCGTGATCGATCGATCACCACCGAGGGCTCGCGACGACATGGTGACCTGAGGATCGACGTCGCCGGTGACGATCCGCATTGACGTGATCGTACACGTGTATCGCCACCAACGCCTGTCCCGAAGTCGCGCTGCCGTTTTGATTAATTGCACTTCAATAAGCGCCTGTCTTCACGGCCCGCATCCTTCTGATCCGCTCGAAGGCGATCGGGTTTGTTCGACCAGCTGTCGTCTCATGGTGATTATGGTACGAAGACGCGATCGTGTAACATGATTGGCATATGCATGTACTACTTGAATTTAGATAGAAATTACACGCTCGGTAATCTAAGATTTATGGAAATTTAATGATAAAATAGCAATGTGCCCCTCAGAACCAATCTAATCCTCTGTATTTAGAAAGATTAATTGAATACTGTCATATATTAATCACACAGCGTATAAACTTCATTTTTTTTTATCTACTTTGATTTACATTAAAGATTAGAATAAAAACGGGAAAAGCTTGATATGAAATTCATATTGGTAAACAATCCGATGGATATACTAATGGAGTTACGTCAAATCACTATCCGGGTCGATCACGAATCTTTCGAAAGCCACTCCTTGACATAACCGCTCCCAGATTTCATTTATCTTCCTGCTCCTTTCGTTCCGCGCGTGTACGCACGCAAACAGATTTACCCCGAGGAAATCGGCGGTACAAATCTGTACCGGAAGATATCATGCAATAAAAAAGGAACTTTACATGGGAGTGTCCAAATATATTTATCAGTTTTATATAATTTTTCTACTTTTTATTACTTTCACGTTTCACTTTATTCTGTAATAGCATCTCATACTTGAACCTAAAATCCAAAGTTTATACTTAAATAATTTTCAATATTACATAGTTATTATTAATAAGACAATTCTACAATTTTCACTTTATTTCAGATTTTACTTGACAATTTTTACGACAGACAAATTTTTATAAATTGGAAAGTTCTCATATTCCGTTGATAAAGCAATCGGGCAATGCTATCTTTCACGTCACTTCTATTAACCGCTAACGGAAACCATGGCAAAGAAGCGGAAAATGCGTCGTGAGATGTTTCTTCGACTTCTCTCGAGGAAGTAATAGAAGTCAATAAAAGAGGGGAAGTGAGAGAGAAAGTTATTTCGGAAAAGTCTCCGCAGAATGGTAAGCAAAGTACCAGATAAAACACGTGATGAAAAAGTTACTTCTTCTGATGGTTTGAACAGCGTTATAAACACGATTAATTCTTCCACTAAATCCGTCATTATAATTAAATCAATTTTAAATAAATTAACATACTTTAGTAATAATTTTAAACAAATTTTGATGTAAAAATATCACTAAATTTAAAAAAAAAATAATTACCTTAAGACTAGTTTATTTATTGTAATAGCATATATGATATTCCATAATTTTAGAATTGTTAATACAATTATAAAATAATATCCTTGTCTATAAATTATTTTTATTCATATTTAATCATTTTTTAAAATAAGAATATCATTCAATATAATTATAATTATCTGCCATTGTGCAAAAAAACATTGATCAAAAAAATCTCATCATAAATATTAAGAGAAGAAGAAATTCAGAAAGCGTCTAATAGCAAGTCTTTCTTATCATCTCTCAGCACCAAATCAAAAAACTTATCAATGAGAGAAATGGGAGGAAGCTTGTCGAAATTGTAATCGGGCTTAGAATACTATGAGGCAGCAAAAACAAAGGCGTTTCGCTGCGGAAGAGAGAGATCGTGAACGAAAGTAAGATAAACGAAAACAGAGAGAAAGCAGAACAAAGAGTGAGATAAAGAGAGAGAATATAGAGAAGAGCTTGTCGGATGCTTGTTGGCTTCAGAAATGAAAGCCGGTGACAAGGGATGCCGGTAGTAGTGTTGGTCGTCCCGGACGAAGGGATGCCAGGATTGGCGAACGGATGTGCAGATAAATGGGCACAAAAATTCGTACAAAGCAAACCAGATACCGCATACCACGAATGCCGCGAGTTCTTTCT
>NW_017259305.1:307051-307893 GCF_001594045.1 Atta colombica | reverse complement strand
TATGCATACATATATATATATATAAAATGTAAATATATACAATAGAATGAATATCATAAGTATATTTTCAATTTTCGAGATATTTTTGGATAAAAAAGAAGCAAATCTTTATATTAGAGGATACCTCTTCGATGACTTTGACCTTGATAAGAAATCTATTTTATAGCAGAGAATTTTTGTTTTATATAATACAATAGAAAAGAGACATTATTTTTTTTTAATTTTCTTCTTAATCATTTTCAACGAATAACGGTTAAAACCTGTTAGAGATAATTCAGGTCATAACCTTGACAATATATATCAAGATCAAGATCATGGGAGGCTCTTCTAAACATGATACTTACCAATTATACTTTAGATAGCTTAGAAACTATAAGAGATCGCCAATTACTTTATATAAGGAAAAGTTGATTAGTAACCTTCACCTTTATAACATATGTCAAGGTCAAGGTCATCGAAGAGTTGTTCTCTATAATGTAAAAGTTTACCGGAAGCATGAATATTTATGAACACTTGGTTACAAATGGTTTTATTGTAGAACACAAATAGATTTAAAATAATGAAATAATGTCAGATCAAATTCTTTTTGTATGTTCATGAAAAATGACACTTTAAATATCTCTTATAAATAAAAAAACTTAAAACTAAATAAAATCATTATTTGATACTAATATTCACATTGTCTATATAAAAATATTCATTTTTCTTTATCTAGGAATATGATTATGAAATTTTAAAACATACTTATGACTCACTCTATATATATTTATTTAATATATATATATTTGATTAAGATCCATTAATTTATAAAATTTGATTTAAAAAACATGTCTTTTACATGT
>NW_017259305.1:306601-306951 GCF_001594045.1 Atta colombica | reverse complement strand
AATATTTATATATTATATTATATATTATATATTATATATCATATATTATATACAGTTAATATGTGAAAAATGGTGCAAAACGTCATTATTATTAAAGTTAGAGATGTTTCGAATAATAGAATATATATTCTTTATTAAATCAATTTATTTCAGATATGATTGCCCAAGACACTCGCCCCGGAGAGTCGAGATGTCCCATGTTCGAACCCTAGCTAAAGTAATATTTTTCATAATAAAATATCTTAACAGTTTTTCTAATTTAATTTAAGGAGGATTATTAGCATTTTAAACTCATTGTATTGAAAGTCTGAAAGTTATCAGCGCGCAATCATGTCTGAAATAAATTGATT
>NW_017259305.1:302884-306501 GCF_001594045.1 Atta colombica | reverse complement strand
ACTTCTTTTTATTAAGTAAATATTTATTTATTGTAAGTAAATATTTAATTGGCAGTATTCAAATAAATATTTATTTTAATTTAGGCTATATTTTTTTCTCAATGTAATTCGAAACATCTAACTTTGATCATGATAGCGTTCTCTATCGTATTTGATATATTCATATAAATCGGTCGTTTTTTAAATCTTAATAATGAAAAATGATTATTTCAACCAGAATCGTAAGTACATTCTTATGACGATCGCGGATTATTTTAGCACTATCCACACTGAAAAAAAATATAATTTTAATAAATATTTAGTTGAATACTATCAATTAAATATTTATTAAATATAAAGATATATTTATTTGACATTAAGAAATGTTAATTTGATTTAACAATCATTTTTTTTATTGAACAAGTATTTATTTACTGTAAGCAAATGTTTAGTTGGCAGTATTGAACTAAATATTTATTAAAATTAACTATATTTTGTTCTCAGTGCAGGATGCGTCTCGTGATGCAATTAATATTCCTTAACAGAGATTAGGATTCCACAGTTCATCACTCCTGTGATATTTAGCGACTCTAAACTCTCTCTCTGTCATGCATACGTGCGTGATATAGATAAAGTGTGAGTGAATTTATATTTTATGTGCACTTCCATCACATAACAGAATCTGATAATACTAATAATTATTTTTTTTCAAAATGAACATCAAAAAATTGAGATATTCTCTTGGAATCTAACTTTACCAAAAAACGCACAATTATTACAGCGTGAGAACATCCCACAACATGGTGACTTTGTACCTATAGGTGTGTCAAATAATAGCATCAATATTTTTCTTTCAGTTTATTAATTAGTAAATATAATATATAAAATATTTTATAAAATTCGAATGCAATCGAAAAAATATACTATTCTGAAGATCTATGAATACTTCGCATAGTCAATATGTATAAATTTTTTTACAATAACAAATTAATTCAAAATCACTGACTCTTTAATGTTTTCAAGAATGAAACAAATGTTGCAAATGTGTGTGGATACAAGATAAATCAACGTGGAATATTCTCACGCTGCAACACTCGTGTGATTTTTTTATTCAATTCCAAGAGAATATCTTCATTCTTGCTCAATTCTTCGGTATTTTGAGGAAAAGTCTATTAATATCATCAAATTCTGATAAAATGCACATGAAATATAAATTCACTCACACTTTATTGTACCACGAACACACACACGCATACATGCACGCATGCACAAAGAATTTGAAGTCGCTAAATAGAGAATAACAAATTGTGAAATCCTATTCTCTGTCAAGGGATATTAGGACTGCACCTCCACGTGGTGATTCCTGGATAATGTTAAAGTCCGCGATCTTTATATGAAGAATGTACTTAAGAGTACGTTTTTAGTTAAAATCATCATTTTTCACTTATTAACCGTATATATGAACAATGTCATTTTTTATTTATTTAAGTAATTTTAACAATGTTCCTATCACAATTGTTATTTCCTGATAACGATTGTTATTTCCAGTTTTTTGAAAACTCAAATAATAATTTTTCAAGGTCTATTCAGGTGTATTTTGAGGGGCAAAAATCGATATTTTTTTAACATCCTCCTTTGTATGGTTGCAAAGCGACAACATCTTATTTCTCACACAGAAAGAACAGTTTTACTAAAGTATTTAAAAATTTAGCTAGATAAACAAATTTGAAAATTATATTCAAATCTATATCTAGCTAAATTTTTAGAATTTTAACAAAATCATTCTTTCCATACACGATTATGTATATTTTCAAACAATGCAAGACAAAGGCGAATGTATAAGATGTATTTGCTGACTAGCAAGAAGCAATCAGCAATGGTGGATGACCATTCGCAAAACCAGATGATATGGTTATGGAAAAGGCATAAAACAATTTTGCGGAACAGATCGCGTAAAGTCTCGTGAACTGCCATAAATTTCATTCCCGGTGTGCGCCACGCGCGCAATGCTCTTCCAACTTTCAACCGTTTCCTCTAAAACCTTCGAGTTCCCTCGAGTACCGTGAGCTTCTTCGCGGTACTCCCTCCCTCTGAAGATCGATCCTTGGGAATATTCAAACAAAAATTATTTTCTGCTGAATTGCTGCTAGAAGCAACTTCAAGTACGTGTGGTATTTACCATGTAATCACATAAACATATAATTACTTATCTAGTATCGCTTAATATATTCGCAAAGAAATCCTTAATCTAACAAGATTTATTAAAACATGAAATACAATTGCTTCTCTAATAAATTTAGAGTAAAAGTCTTTTTGAAGAATACCTCGTTAAAAGAATTTTTTTAATTTTGAATCTTTTCAATAATATATATGAAATTTTAAAATTCCATTTCAATCACTTAAAATTAATCGAACGGTTGAGCTTTTTTAAACTACTAAATCTTAAAAGCTTAAATTTTTCAAATAAAAACGATAGTCATTCTCTATCTTATTAATATTTTCATAAAATAGATTTTTTTATAACTTTTAAAGAAAATGAAAATGTGGATATTGAAATGGAATATTTAAAAAACAAATCAATCGTCTTGATTTTTGGAAAATATAGTTGAAGTGCGCGCGCGTAGCAAAAAAAAGAATATCTAACATTCAAACTTTCACGAGGGCAATTTCGCTTATTTACACTACAGCGTTGCACAGCAAATATCAAGTTTTGCGTGTAAAATTATTGGCACGCTTACGAAAGAAACGTGAATTTTGATCCTATAAATTTTGAGAAAAGCTCAAATCGTACGCGCACGATAAATTCTAAATTTCCCTTTTACATTCGAGGGAAACGTAAACTAGGTTTTCGCGCCGAAGTTTCGTGGTAAACACATTTGTATGGGATCGTTTAGTAGTCGCGTTATCGCTCGTAAGCCAAATAAGAATTGCTAAAGCGAAGCCAATTTTTTCCAACTCAACGGATACTTACAGTTCCGATTTATTACATAAAAACAATGTACTACATCTTGGCACAAGTATGTTAAATAAAATGTGCTAGCTGAAAAATATTAGATTAATAAAAAAAAAAGAAATTATTTTTCAAATTTAAATTTCCTCTATATATGTATTTCTATCTTACTTTAATTCTAATGGAAGATAATACGTAACAAAAGCAAAAAAAATGATTAATTATATATTATATATTATTATCGATGCCAAATAGTTTATTATCTTTATTTATTATCTCATTAATATCATAATTTATAAGATCTGTATTTTTATATAAATCCATATCAAATGAAATACTTAAAATAAAGTTTACATTTTAAAAGTATATTACATATTTTCATAATAAACAATTATAAAAAAATTACAGATTATTCTAGATCGCACTTAAAAATAACACGAACATAGCAATGATTTATCATCTAGATTAAAATTATATTTCAAAATGAAAAATAATATTTTTTTATTTATGTTCTAATAGAAATATACGCAAATGTAATAAAATAAAGACAAAAATCTCAATTAATATATGTTATCTCTTTCAGTATATCTTTTAAGTATTTTAAGTATTCAAGATTTTATGAAAAGTTACATTGCGATGCAAGATTATGTTCAACAAATATTAATAAATCAATAAAATATTTTAATTT
>NW_017259305.1:300306-302509 GCF_001594045.1 Atta colombica | reverse complement strand
TATATATATATATATATATATATATATATATACACACACAAATATACCATATTTGTAGTTCAGTTTTAGAGATAGAGAAAAAAAGAAGAAAAGGAAATGAGAGGGAAGAGAGAAGTAGGGAGAGAGAGAAAAAGAAAAGAAGAGAGTGAATATAACAAGAATTTATGGAATTCGGAGAAAGAGGGAGAGAGAGAAAGAGAAAGGGAAGGAGAGAGAGAGAGAGAGAGAGGGGGGGGCCTTCAGTTCCTTCGTTATGACAATCTAATTCCCAAGTAAAACACATACATTAATTACGATAACGCGTCATCAGAATAGATAATTGTATGGTCCTTTGCCATGTGGCATTCCTGATGTTAATCGCGCGCAACGCGTCCTTTATAGTGTACATTGTAGCGAAATCCCAATAAATTACAATCGTAAAACGAAAGAAATACAAAGCCAAATTTAATATTTAAAATTTAATATTGGATTTATGCAAGAATGACCATTATTAACGAACAGATCTTATTATATTTATTAAAAACATATATTAATTAAACATTGCAATGTTTCGGCTTGAAATCAATTATTTGTTTCATACAGTGCGATAATAAAGTTGCAATCTTTTTAGAATGTTATGAATAAATATAATAATAAGAAGTATTTACACGAAAAAAATTTTAATATTCTAGCAATCACTTTGAGCGAAAATCCTTCTTTTTTGATTAAACAGAATTATTTTCAGATCTGTATCAGTGTACGTACAGTGAGTACAAAAAGTATTCATATAAGGAAAATATGTTTAAAAAAAAAAATCTTAATTTTAAAAAGTAAACATTATCTAGCGAAACATGACTTATCAATTTAATGTCAAATCGATATCGATTGACCTACAATGATATCAACCAATTCGACATTGATTCCATCTAATTGATGGCTATTTCTTTTTGAATAGTTAGCAATTTATTCATAAACAATAAAACTGCATATTTTTCAAAATTACAATGTTAAAAATGTCATAAAATTTTTGTACTACCTTTAAGTTACACAAATTAAATTCAATTTTATGGCACTAAATTAAATTTAATGCATCTGCAACTGAAAAGTATTTTTGTGTACATGTATGTGAAATTTAGTGTACTTTCCATAAAATTTTACGAAGTTAGTACATTTTTAGTACATAGTTTTACATAGTACATTTTTTATTAAATTTCATGTAGATTTGTATGAAACTTAATGTAGGTAAACTTATAAATTTATGTAAATGTTAAATTTAAGTAATTTATAATTTCATGATTATTTATTGACAACATTATTAAATATTTTTAATGTATCTGCTTGAAATTTATTTCCATTACATGTAACGAAAGTAAATTTCTTTTTTTTTTTAACAGTGTATATGTACCAATAAAATATGTAATAATTAAACAAAGTATTATCTTTACTACTTTTAAAAATTAAAAAATGATATTATTTGAATGCATAAAAAATATTCAGTACAGTCGAGAAATTTAGTTTTTAACACGCGCGTGTGCAAAGTTTGTTTATATCAGAAGAGAACGTATTCATTATATAAAATTGCTTAATGTTTACTTTTTATAAATAAGACTTTTTTAAATAAAAATTTTCCTTGAACAAATGAATACTTTTTGCACTCATTATAGCTAAATTTTTAAGTGTCAATTTTTCAATAAAATCATCTTTTCCGTGTAAATAATTGATATCATTTTCTATTATTCAATCATTTTTCAAACATCATTTTCCATTATTACTTATTCTGATTTCTGTACTATTCCGCTCTCTTAATTCGAAAATAACGAATTATGTTTAAATCAGATAAAAATTCGAAACGCTTCGAAAGATACATTTAGAAATTTAATCGTTAAAACTGTTATTGATTGTGTCAATATTGTCTCTAAAACGATAATTTATAATTTCCATTTCTATCGATTCCGTAAATAAGTTATGAGAGATACTCGTTTCGATGAATAATTGATACAGTCATTAATCGCGAGAGTTAATTAATCACGCGGGTAACTAGCAGCTAATTGTTCGTATGAAATAATTGCATTTAATATCTTCTCGTGTTTGAGACAATCCAATTTCGATGTGACAATACACGAAATGGCATGCGTCATTACCTACAGACTCGAATCTCGCAAGGTGAATGACAACGTAGTGCGTAGTAACCTTATGTACATATGTATATATATATATATATATA
>NW_017259305.1:297082-299720 GCF_001594045.1 Atta colombica | reverse complement strand
TTTATATTTAATAAAAAAGTGACGATATATGATATAAAAAAAGTAAAGGAAATAATGCTATCGAAAATTCTTATTTTCGGTCTTATATTGGATCATGATATATGATATAAATTGACAATTGTCAAGTATCTTTTTCATGTCAAAAGTCTTATTTCAAACAGTCTGTGCCTTTAGGATTTTATCTCGCCCGAGTTACTTATTCAACTTTATAAGAGATACATAAGCATTGCAAATGCAAATTACAAAATGTATACATATATATATATATATATATATATATATATATATGCAAAGTAATTAAAAATATCACAAGATGTAGATATCGAACAATAAATGCGAAGTGAGAATCGTTAACGCGATGGTAAATTTCATTGCGCGTTCGTTAAAACGCTTTTGCATTTGACGGTGCAGTTATTTATGTACTATGCCGACACAAATGTCTGAATTCTGCATCGTCATTCCCTATAGGCATTTCCGACAGCAACGTATTACGAAAAATTCACATTTATCCAGTAAACAAATATTTCTTCAGCTTTTCCACCTCCTATATTCAGTTCACTCGTTCTCTCATAAGAGCGAATAAAAGTATATTTGTTATATGCGACAATTATATATAAATATTATACTTATACATTATCATTACGATATATACAATATATACATGCAAGATTGGATAAATTAATGTTTTTTTTTAACTGAATAAAGTTAAAGTTAATGGCTTTACAAAATTAATAAAGTTAAGTTAAAAGTTCAAGGAATAAAAAATTAACTTAACGTAAGTTAAGTCAATATTGAATTAACTTAAATTAAAAAAAAAATTAATTAAAAAAAAATAATTTTTAGATCAAAATGTCCTAAAATTTTAAAAAATTTTTCTTTTCTTAAAATGAGATTATATAACTATAATATAGATTATTAAGTAAATTAAATTTTTAACTTTTTTATTCACATGTGATATATTTGCATTAGACGTTGATGTGCTTAAAGCGCATGAGAATTAATGACTTCGGCGCAATTGGCGACTTGCATATAGCGAGATAGGTTTTGTAGGTTTTTACTTTTCAATAAGTCTTAAACTATAAGAAATTGATCAATTACAATCGAATACGAAGAATATTTGACTGTAATTGGTCAATTTCTTATGACTTAAGACTTAAAACATCTATTGTAGATCCGGACTAAGGCATAACCGCATAAACCAATCAGAAGGTTGTATTAACATTTTAAGAAATTACTTAAGATGGTCTTAAAATATGAATAGATTACGAATATACGCCTTTAATCTTATTATATCTTATTATTTTTCTAAGATTTTTAAAAGAGATAAAAAAATTTTTTAACTTAAAAGAAAAGTTAAAAAGTTAACGTTTAAAAGTAACTCAGTTAAAATTTAATGCATTTAAAATTAATTAAGTTGAAAGTTATTAATTTTTTAACTTGTTTTTTAACTTTTAACTAGTTAATTATTATCCAACCCTACACATATAGTAAAATTACTAGTTATACACATATGATAAAATTACTAGTTGTGTGTGGATCACTTTTTAAAAAAATTATATACACATATACAATGATATATACACGATATATATAAATATGATAAAATTATTAGTTGTGTGGATCACTCTTTAAAAAATTCATATTTTTTTTTATCTAAGACAATATTAAACAATTAATAAAATATTTAATAATTATGATTGATCATAAAGATTACATTGTGGATGATTTTATTTCATTTCATTATCGTTTTATATGTTTCAATTAAAGTAATGACACTTATCCACAATATTAGATCTCATGTATTAACTGCGGATTCAATTCATCAAATGCTTTATCCATTTTGATGACGTTATTACATTCCATAAGAATAATAAAAATGATTTGCGCATATAATATATATAGAATATATATAATTCTAAAATCTAATTGTGAATCATGATGCAATTTTTATACGTTTATTTAAAATTAGTTAACAATTAAAAATTAATAATAATTTAAATTACAATAAAAAATATTAAAAATGAAACGTTTATTTTTATTAAACGAAAGCAATAAAAAACAGTTAAATTATGAACAATAATACTTTTTACATATAGACATGAACACTATTTTATATTCTACTTTAATACTTAAAACAAATAAATTTTCGGAATGGAATCATTTATAAGATTTGAAAAACTTTTTAAACTTTTTTATAATAAATTTAAGCAATAGAAACATTGTTATAACACAGTGATTAAACAAACACTCGCGGACACATTAATCAATCTCAATTGAGCATGACATTGATTTTTTCCATGAAATGCTATTTAGTATCTATTAAAAAAGCTGTAAGGCAATTTTTATGATATTACACTTTGAATGAATTTTTAAAGATACATTAGTTAATCTCACACATTTAATTAATTAACGACATCAATAAAAATGTATATGTTCCTAACAAATTAAAATCAATTGACTTGGAAAAGATAAAACAAATGCTAAAGAATCTTGTGATATGTACCATATATTTAATGGAAAATACTATAATTATTTAAATATAAAAAAGTGATCCTCTGAACTAGTGCCTGATCAACATCTAGTGCTTTTATCATTTAATTTTGAAAGATAATATATACAATGTATTTACAATTATCGT
>NW_017259305.1:286009-296982 GCF_001594045.1 Atta colombica | reverse complement strand
TATATATATATTAGTATACATATTATTTAAATATTAAGATTTAATTCTCTGACAATGCATTTTGACTTTTCTTGTTACAAAAAATTTGTGGAATAAAAAAATAGTCTTCCAAATGGATCATATAAGTATGTTACAATATTAGTTTTGTTTTTCTCTTGAATTCGTTCTTTCGAAAAACGGTACTTACATCTACACTAACATAACATGCACTGACGACTGCTATTCAAGCGTCTCTCGCCTTTTTCACAGATTACAGGTATTTATCCTTTCCCTAACGAGGGTCTGTCTGCCAAATAAATTCGTTCTCTCTCTCTCTCTCTCTCTCTCTCTCTCTCTCTCTCTCTCTCTCTCTCTCTCTCTCTTGTCTCTCACTCGCCACCAAAACGAAATTTTTCGTCTCCCATTTACCGCGGTACTCATCCAGGATAACGTTGTGAGGAGCGAGACGTCGTCAACGGATAGATAGCGCTATCGCCGTTCACGCTATCGCTGCACTTAGGATCTCGCTCTCATTCTTTCGTTTTCTTTTTTTCGTTCTTTCTTCAGAATGAAGCCAACGGTACTTGTAGCATCGCCGACCGTTGCCGTTCACCATGACGCAAGATCGTTGACGATGATGGTAGAACGATGAGAGGAAAGAGAGAGAGAGAGAGAGAGAGAGAGAGAGAGAGAGAGAGAGAGAGAAGAAAGAGAGAGATGGCATAGTAACTCTAGTGAGAGGATGGCACTCTCGTAGCGGGGGTTGAATATTCATTCGCGTTACATATGGATCAGCTCTGAGCAACGATGGTTGCAGTTAAGAGGAAGAGGGTGCACATTCTAGAGCTCAAATATTGCACCGATCCCGAGCAGATGCTGCGCGACGAGGACCTCTGGAGAAAACCATCGTGACCGCCATTGCCGGACTCAGAGATACCGCTTCAATAAGGGCACAGCCCTCGACACTTTTGCCTTATTGCTCGTGCTGATTATCTTGGTTTTTTTTTTACAAACGATGATCCGAAATTTATGCGACTTACTCATCGTTCACATCTTCAATTTCATACGGATTTTCTATCGTTTCTTGTATTTAGATTAATTATCAAAAAAATTAACATCGTTTGCACTGTTAAGCACATTGATGGAACCATCAAAATATCAAAATATATTATTTTTAATTTACTAATTTCTTTAATTATAATGATATACAATATATACCATTTAAAATTCAGAATAGACAATAAATTATGTATTTTCTAATTATTTAAATAATTTAAAAAATTAATTTAATTTAAATATGAAGTGTTATATTTAAACTTAAGTGTCATTTTATATATGATAAATTCAATTATAAAATAACATAATATTAATTAATAACAATATTAATATTAAAAGGAGTGAATAATAGAATGCTTCAACTTTTTATAATCTCTGATAATATTACTGATAGTATTACAGTATAAATTTTAAATTAAGATATATATCATTTTAATTAAGATATGTCTTTTTATCAATTTACACTTGTCATTTTCAATTTAAAATTAAAATAAAGAACTCTTATTAATTAATAATATTAAGAAAATATTCTTGAAGCTTCCACGAGTGCTTTCTATATAAAGATTCGCGGGTTTCTTCCGTGTCCAGATCCATTCTTGGAATGTCAATGTTTTGTGAACCTTGCAGTTTGCTTTATCAATATTAAGAAAAAGTAGAAGGGCATATAAGAGTTAAATTAAATAAACCTAATATAATGTGAACCGTTTAAAATCTGTACATTCTTAATTACGTACTATAAAATATTTGGTAATATTACATTTGGTAACATTACATCCAAGTCATGTCCAAACTGCAATCTGTGTTCCGTTATTATAGAGCGGATAGATGTATTCTAATGAATGTGATTACGATGCTTGGCAATTCTAGTTTTTAATTGTCTGCTCGTCTATCCCACACGTGCAGCATTATAATCTAAATAATTGACTTTGTAAACTACATTGGTCTTGGAAGAATGAAAGGATCTTTTTGGATTTTAATAAATTTATGTATCTATCTTTTTGATATTATTTTCAATTTAAATGTTAAATAAATGAAATGTAGCAATAATTAATAGCCATATGTAACATTAAATTATAGTAGTTCATTTCTTTAATGCAATTATATTTATGACTTATGATCAATATTATAATTGAAGCAAGAGTCTGACGCGCGCATTTTCAAGTATAATATTGTGTACTTCATGCAATCGTGACTCTTTTCCATTTTTTTCTGAATTACTTACATCTTTACGCGACGTAGACAAAAGGAAGATAAGAAACGTTATTATTGCAATCGGATGTGATCTATTCGCGGCAACGCTCACCGCGGATGATTCTAGACGGTACTAACCAAGAGATGTAACCTCCGACCGAGTAAATGTAATATCGTAAATGTGATTTCCTAGAACGTACGTGCGGATGTACCTGACGAGAACAAATCTCCATTTCGTTCTCTAACGTTACCGCCGTATACGACCAATGACCATAGTGGCTGTGTCGCCGATAACGATCGAGAAAGTTAACCGGTATCAGGACGCGCGGCTAAGCTTGCTGCCGTAAAAGCGCCTCTCAGCTTCATGTCCCGGTTGGTCATGGAGCAATAAAGCTACTACGCTTAACGCCTTATAGACGCGCGCGAATGTTTAGAGCCCTCCGCGGTATGATGCGCGTCGTGTGCCACGAGGCGTACGTAAGTTTATTGCTTACGAGCGGTGAGTATCTACCTCCCCAGTGCCGTCTCTCGTTCACATCTTTTGTCCTTGTCACTCTCGTTGCGTCGGTTATCCTCGTCGTTCGACGGCGTACATCGCAGCGAATACCGTGACGTACTTCCTTTTACGCTTCCCCGGCTGCGCGACTAATACCGTAGTACATAGGTATGTCAGCCTTTCGACGCTTACACTCTCATTGCTACATATATGATGTAGCTTATATAGGGGTAACTTATGCTCTCATACTGGATGTTTCCTCGTATTTCGCTAGTATGATGCACGTGTTTTTTAGAATCGCCTTATATCAACCATTGTAAAATATGGTATGTGCATGTCTGTCGCATACATTTATCATGCTTGTTGAGCACATAGATATAAATTTTATAATAGAAGCTTTATAATTTGATGTACTATGAATTATATATAATATTGTTCTTTAATATTGTTCCCTCTAACAGGAAAAGATCAAATATGACTTTACACAATACATGAAAATCTATACAAAAATCTAGTTACAGATCTAAAAATAATTTCGTCGATCAAAACATTTTTTATTTGACTGGAATTTATTTAAAATCAGTAAATTTTATTATTTTTTTTTATTTGAATTGAAAAAATTGTAAAATCCTCAAAAATATTACTAGGCATTAACATTCGTTTTGAAAGAATATAGCTTTTTTCGTTATGCATTTTTTCATTTACAAATAAACAGAGGAAGAATATTATTATTTATTCTTTTAATCCACTTTGTATATTGATTAAATAAAAAATGAACAAACCAAAATATGATCGGATCATATCCGACTTACTAGATATTTTCTGAACAAAACCTTATCATTAGAGGATTAATCCATGAATGCATTTCCTGCAATGCAAATTGCAAGATATAATCAACATTGCTTATGGATGTGCGATGAGCTATTTATGTATGTTAATGGTACGGAACGTTCAATTGAACACGGGGATGAACGTGAAGCAGGGAAGTGGTTGCTAACTGAGGGGTGGTCCGCTGTCATTAACAGCCATCTATTGACAAATACGCCCGCCATCGTACTCGACACTAATGCCATATCATCTTCCAAACTTATTGTAATGATCGCTCTTTCGCCGTTCGAAACGAAGCAGGGGTGCTCCCGGCGAAGATAAAAGTGAAATATTAGCCTCCTTCTGAATGTCAAATTCATCGACGTAAAAGTGAAAGAAAACTATGGAAAAGAAATGAGAAAATAGAATAATGCAATCTTAAATCAACAATTAATATTTTTTTGCATGTTGCACGGAAAGAGCGGTTTTATCGAAATAAAAAATTTAGTTAGATACAGATCTAAAAATAATTATGTTAATTGGATCTTTTACTAATTATATTGAACGAAGCTAGTCGTTAAAATGTCAAATTTTTTAAACAGCATTATTATTATGCTTGAGTATCCTACAACAGTTTTTTACCAATGTAATTTAATTTTAATCTCGATTCAATAGTTGCTTTCCATTTCCACCGATTCTCAGATAATTCTCATTTGTGACGTCATGACTTATTGTTAATTGAATGCGCGTTCCTTTTGCATTCTGGCAAGTGAGATTCAACTGAATTTTTATCTATAAGCTGCACAGAGACTGTAGACCGTATGCTTTAGTAAGTCTCATAAACTCACTTTAAAGTGAGGTTATGAATCTGTGTTAACATGTGATAATTTTTTACCAAAGTAAGCAAGTAGTAACGTCATTTGAATATAAGATACTCAACTCACTTCAGAATCAGTTTCACTTGTGAATAAATGAAAAGCAACTAATAACTCATCTTTTTCTAGTTCTAACAATAAAAATAAAAAAAAGACGAAGAATAGATTCAACTGAGATTAAAATTAATTAATTTACGTTGATGTAAACGAGCAATAATAATTGATAATAATTGATAATAATTGATAATCCAAAAAAATTATTTTCAGATCTTTAATTTAATTTTTATACAATTCAGCTGAACCTTTTTGTGTGACAAATTACAAATCACGTATTTAAAATCATTTCATATTTTATATTATTTCTAATCTTGTGTAGAAAAAAATTGTGCAAGGTTACAAAAGAGCAAAAGAAAATAATGTTCTTCTACGTCTTTGGCTAGTTATCAGGAAATCGCAAGTCCACTTCTAGAGGGTTTCGGTGGCTCAAAGGAGGAAAGCTTTTTCGCTTAGCGACCATTCCATTCATTTCCGTTCTCGAGGCAGGACGGAGAGGATCCATTTGCCACTCCTCTCCCCCCAATTTCTTCCATCGTCTTCCTTCAAGGCACCGAAAGCTATTGTGTATCCCTCTTTTCTGTCGCTTCCTCGTCCGTCAGTCAGTTTACATTAGTTGCCGCGGCATGCGATGCGATGGGGTACAGACAGGAAAAAGGAAAAAGAAAAAAGGAGGACGTTCGCCTGTATTTAAGGCGGCCATTACGACGGTGTAATTATCGCTTTTCGATTCCAATTTGATTCATAAGAACCAACGAGCGACAAGGCTCTTGCAAGCCGAATACGGGAACACGAGGACGAATTGACGAGTCGAAGGCGTTCCTGAGAAGCCAGAAAATTGCGAAACGAATTCATTAAATTCGACTCCCTCCGATTAAATCTAACACTCGAAACGCGTCGATTATCGAAGTCGCGAAAAGTCTTCGACTCGTCATAATTATTTGTGCCGCTTTCTTCGAAAGATTGATGTACAAATTTTAGACGGAATACCGAAGATTTCCGAGAAGTTAGAAAATTGACGAAATTCATTAAATTCGACCCGAATCCGAATTAACGGCATTCGAATAACAATTATTACACGATGACGCCGAAAAAATTTCAGTTTGTTACAATTATTTATACTATTCATCTTGGAAATAATACATATATAGAAAATATAATACAAAAAAAATATAAAAAATAAGAAAAGTATAATATACCATCAAATAATAAAATAGAAACTCCGAGTTAAAAAAGGTACAAAAATAAAGATATGAAGAAAAAAAAATCCTACAACAATTTAATGAAAGGAATATGAAATTGTCGCGCGAAAAATATACTACTAAAATACTTACTTTATTTTAGAATTCTTTATTAAAATACTTATTTCCTAATAACAATACTAAAATATCTTTAGAAAATAAGCAATAGTGTCAAGCTTCCATCGCGACTTTATTGAAATTTATATTCGAAGTGAAGTACGAGACACATAAAATGTGCAAATATGTTGTCTGCGGAAAGTACATATATCATTTCAATATTGTGAAATATCTTTTATACAGATAATGGCAGATTTTATCTTTACCAAAAATAACTCCGTTTTATTTGTTCATGCTTTTAGCCAAAAATAATATTTAATTCTTACTCTTTCCTCCCCACACATATGCCTTTTTTCTCATATATGTACACCTTTCCTCTTCCTTTTCTCGCTCTTTTTCTTCACCGCAGCGAAGATCATCAAGGTCATTTTCCATTTCCTTGCGTTCTTTTGCATCTTCTTGTTCCTTCTCACGTGATCCCTTTCATCGCCTAGGCAATTCCCGACTCGGCTTTCTGTAAAATTGTGCATGGCTGCTGCACGTTTTTCCTCGACCCTCGTTCGCATCGCCAGACGAAGGGTTGAGGCATGGCCTTTTTAAGGATGCTGGTGCGCCATTTAAATGTCCTCGCGCAAGAAAGCAAAACAGCTTCAGACCGACTCTCGTCGAGAGAATAAGATAGGAGAGAGAGAAAGAGAGAGGAAAGGGGAGAGAAAGAGAGAGTGGAGAGAGAGAGAGAGAGAGAGAGAGACTCGGCTCGAAAGCTCGCTTTTTGCGACTCGAACATCGAAGAAAATGCGGAAACGCAAGGGGTGACGATCGGCAACCCAGGGTTGAGTAAACTTAGGACGGTAATGTTGCAATTTTCTCAGGGTTCGTCGACTTGCGCAAAAAAAAAGAAATTCAGCAAAATGTGTCGTTTTTCGCGCGTGTATTACTTTGTATATATACAGCACACAATATATATACAGCACAGCCCGAAAAAGTATACACCGAGAGTTCGTTTTACACGTAATTCGCGAATGTAGCACGTTGTCTAACATTAAATAATAAAAGCGTGAGAATGAAAATGTTTGCATACATCAAATTATTTTAAATGCGTTTCCTTTAATTAAGAATTTCTTTTCAAATGCAAATGCACTTCGGATAACTGCAACCAATATACAAAAATCATATTACATGATATTAATTAAATTAGTATTGTTAATTAATTTAGCGTCGATATGGCTCATTCTAAAATGTAAATATAATGTTCATAAGCGATAGAGGGCGATATTTACGATCTGTGGGCGAATGAAAATTATATTTGGAATTATCTCCAACTGCGCGCAATGTCGCGAGGATAAAATGTTACAACAATAGCTGTGCATATTACGAAATTGCGAAAATTATTTTGGATATCGTACAATAATCATCACAGTAGCTTCTATACATAATCTGCGACGGCGTTAAAATAAATACAAATCCGCGCGTAAATTTTACACGAAAGTGAACAAAAACCGTAGATGCTGAAGATTAAACCTTCTCACTTTTTCGCGCTGAAACATTTTTATACCCTTTTAAAAAGACGAAAATACGAGATTTTCAGTACAAATAAAATTATACTAAAATACTCTTTTCAACAGTTAAAAATAATTCAGTGATGGCAGGCTTAGCTCGTGCTTCCGCTCGGTGTCTGCGAAAATGGTAAAACGGATTGAATCGCCGGCACGCCAGGAACGTTTTCAGCCCTTTGTCCTTTGTCCGATGCAATTCCCTTTCTCCTGAGTCGCCTAAACAAAGTCGCCAGTCGGTCGTAGTGGCGCAGGCAGCTCCGTTTCGGCCGTTAAACGCATTCCGAATGCATTATCCGCGGCCATAAATCGTCGCTACAGCCGTAGATCAATAATTCCATATCCACGAGCGAGCAAGGGCATGCATGCTCGTTTATTTACCGCGCTGCACCGCACCGCTCCGGTCGTCATCGCGACCATACTCGATTTTCTCGAAATTCCGGGCCGCGCCGCGCCGTCCTTCCCCATCACTATCGCGCGGGAACGACGATTTATCGCGGTTTGTCGGTTTAACGGGGATACGCGAAAGAACGTAGGAGTTACGTGAGATACATTCCCCTCCCCTTCAATTTATTTGGCTCCATTATGTTGTGTAAATATTGTTCGCGCGAGTTAAGCGAAAAAGATAAAAGCAATATAAAAAGGGAGAAAGGAAAAAATAAAAGTTGAAAGGAAAAAGAAATTAATGTTTCTGGCGTGTTTGAAAGTCAAATTATCGTTTAGTTCCATGGAAACGATTTTTACATTATACGAAATGTGTGAAATTTGTAATTGTTCAGCCATTATTGGTAAGAAATATAATTTAATCTATTCACATGCGATCTAAGTATGAGAGCAAAAGTACAAGGAAACTTTTTATTAAAAATGTTTTATCTGTTATCACAAAATGAATTGATTAGCAATTTTATATAATGAATACAGTATGTTTTTACATTAACAAACCTCGCATGTATTCTTGATTTTAAGAGCTAAATTTCTCGACTTTTCGAATACTTTTTGAACATCCAAACAATATCATTTTTAATTTTCGCTTATTTTTCAGATGATATATTTTCCATAATTAATACACATCTTTTCGGTATATGTAATTTTAAGAAACATACAATCTATTCTTTATAAATAAATTGTTAATTACACAGCAAGAAATGATCGTCAATTAAACGTCAAATCGATGACTCATTTCTCGTTGGAGAATATTTACTTTTTAAAAATAAAATTTTTTTAAAAAATATTTTCTCTGCACGAATACTTTTTGCATTTACTATATATGTTTGTAGTATCATATAATACTATAAATAATATAATACTTTCATAGGAAATTTAACAATTTAGGCGTTATATGAGAATACAGTTCCTCAAATAAGTGCCGTTACGTAAATGAATTTTATATTCCTCGATGCAATATTATTTAATAATTACAATTACATTCAATTAAAAACAAAAAAATAATGCAAACGTTGCTCATTCAACTATTCAGATAATATATAATAAAGGAAAAATCCCGATAAAATTTAATATTTAAAGTATATACGACACGAAATTTGTATGTAGTATGTAGTTGTCATTTTTAACACCCAAAGTGCATCAGAGAGTTGACTGCGCGAAAAGTTTGAGAAAGAAGCTCGAATTGCAGAGCATATAAAATTAAATTATTCCTTATGTAGTTGTGCACGGTCGTTCTTCCCCTCCCTCCTCCCCCTTCACCCGATGAAAGCGAATCTTCTTTAATTTTCCAGCAAAAGTCAAATCCGGCGTAATGCCCGCATTCGTCGAGGCTGACGCGCGCGTGCCCTTCGTTATTATTCAAAAGTACTTAAGCCGATTTCGTCCGGACGTTATACCGCGCTTGGTATTGTAATATCAAAGGAACAGTCTCTGGTCAGTTTCATGGACTTTGGTTGTCGCGCATTTATTCAACTTCCAACTTTTGCGCTTCAGAGACTTTGTACATCATACCTTTAGCCTTCAGCTTTGCATCTCGTATAAATGCGACCGTTAAAATTAAATATTCTCTGTTAATTTTCTATTATACATATATTACTTGCTTCTATTTAAAAAGGTACATGTATTTAATAAAATAAAATTTCTAAATATTCTATTTCTAAATATTTCTAAATTTCTAAATGTGTTATTTAGGAATGTACTATCTATAAATTGTGCCATTTATGTATAATATATGCATAATATATGTGTGTACAATATATGTGTGTTTAAAGATTTCTCTTGAATATATTCTAATTGTGTATTTCAGGAATATTTCACTAAATAAATAAAAACAAGAATTAAAACCTGTATAAAAATGTACGAGAAATAAATGTATATTATAAATACAATTCTCTTTTTCTCTTCTTCCTGGCATCATCGATGTTTCGTTATTAATACATCGTCTGTAATATGTGCCGAAGATAAGATGTATATATACGACATATATACGACAATCATCCTACTTTCAACAACTTTAACGGGGCTTCAAGAGAATGGAGAGTTTGCGAGGAAAGCTTGTAAGAATCTGTTACAATCAATTCCGCGGAAGCTACCACTTATATGATCCGTGCTTTGGACCTTTTACATGAAATATTAAGCTTTCCATACACGCACGCTGTTTTCTGCTATTATATATGTGTATGTGTCTTATAGCGTTAGGTAAAACCACCCGGTGTAAACTTGTCTCTTTTTCTACCTGACCTACATTACATAAATGTTACTTAAATGTGTATGGGTATCCGCGGGGTCGTATAAAATCGAGGGTGCATGTATCGAATAAACCGATGGCAGTGCCAGAGACAACATGAACAGTCGATCATCCACCGAATAAAGGATTAGATATAAAACGATTCCCTCTATTTCGGAAGAGTAGAAATATTTTTCTGGATTATTCTGTATTAATCTTCTTCACACGAGATTGTATCTTATACTCGCAGGTATCGGATTGCAAATTAATTGATATTTTCTGCCGACCTATGCGAAAGCCACTATATGTATAACCACTATATTGTGAAGTTGCCAAAATATAAATTAACTTCTTCATTGTTATTTTATGTTGAAAATAATCTTCCGCAATAAATGGCCGAATTACGAATAACGTTAATTTTGAATTATATTTTGCAGGAAGAAATCGATTCAGGAAACGATTCTTTTTTTTTTTTTTTTGAAAATTCAATCTAATTTTCAATTGCAGTTTGCTTCTCGTTCTTCTTATTCTAAAAGAAATTCGATTTTCTCAAAAAATTCATCTTAATTAAAATTTTTTAATTAACTCCAAACAAGAACGCTAGCTGTTTTATCTTACTTCAACACTTAAATTTTTATCTTTAGATTTTCCCTGGTGTTTATTTGTATAGAACGACATCCCTAGGCCATTCTGGAAAAGCGTGGCTGCAGATGCGTTATTGATAACTACGCATAATTATTCGTCGTGGCGCGTGCGATTTCCGGATGACGAGCCGAGTGAAAGGTACGATGCAGACAATATATCCAGTGAATATGATCCTGGTTAACAATTTAGTGTAGACAGGTGCGGAACAAAAGGTACATGCCGCTGTGAGAGTAATGTGCATGGTGGTTAGACGCCGGAAAATGGAATCCCTAAACATTTAATAATTCGTGTAAATACGACAGCTAGTCATCGATTGACTGCATCAATGTTTTAATAAAATTATTATAG
>NW_017259305.1:272694-285909 GCF_001594045.1 Atta colombica | reverse complement strand
AAGATATCTGACTAGACTATCTCTAAAATGAATAAATAAATCATTATTCTCTCGAGTAAAACATCAAAACAATAAGTAATTTAAGTAAAAACAAAAAGGAACTATCACTTTTTCCTTCGCTCTAAGTATAGGAAAAATTTTTATTTTTAATATTCATTTTGTCTGGATTACACTCGAGATAGAAACATCTATTTGGATAAAGTAATAACGTAGAGGATACACGTGGCTTTCATATTGTTTGTAACATTGTTGATGCAACGTTGGACCGTTGGAAAAACTTGGCTGTTCCAGCATAGCCACTCGAGGGCACGCTGGCTGACTGAGACGCGCGGGAGGTATAAATCACTAGAAACTGTGCTGCGCCGGTAAACAAACAGATCCAAGGATACAGTGGGGCGCCGGCCGAGGTAGGAAGCATGGGGACCAGGATGCTATCGTGTGCATCGGGGGCGGATGCTGCGATACGCGCAAGGCGTCGCGCAAGAAGTCTGTATATGTAGATGTGCATCAGCGTGTTGCAACGAGAACGAAAAGAGCCGCTGGAGAGTACATAAAGAGCAGAAAACAGAGAAAGAGAGAATGGCACGACAGAGAGAGAGAGAGAGAGAGAGAGAGAGACGAAGGATGGAATGGATAAGGATGGAAAATGGGAGAGAAAGGGAAGGGTTGGAACACAGCGCAGCGTATCCACCGCCACGGCAATAAATAATGTCAGGCCAAAACGACGTGACGCGTAGCGGAACATGTGGGACAACCTGTATATTAGATGACGTCCACTATTCAATTTGCTCTCTGCGCACCCGGCCGGTCCGGGCTGGATGGCGTTGGGAACGACTCCGCCGTCGCTATAGCGGCGCTATATAGGACGCTCGTGTATACCAGTGCGGAGCACCATGCACTATTCATGAACGGTTCACCCAAGATTCGCCGGCAGCGCGGAACCACACGAGTGAGGGAGAGAAAGGTGGAGAAGTGGGGTCACGTAGCGAGCTTCCATGGCTTTCGAGTGGTATGTGTGCAACGCTGAGCCCAGGTTGCCGTATCGTTGCAACGGCAGTAAACAGATTATCTTGGCTAATGAAAACGCTGGTTTGCCCGTCCCGGTGAACGTTTACAACTACGAGGACTCGCGGGCGAAACGCGACTGCTCCCATTTGTCGCGATTGGAAGCGCGGTCGATCCCATGGAATTACATAGGGCTGACCGCAGGTAAGATTAGTTGGGATAACTCGGGATTAAAACTATCTTTCGTAATAGAGAATTATACCAAGACGATTAACATATAACTTGCACGCAATTCACGGCTCCAAAAGGATTCCTTCTTATACATTTCTCCCGCGATTTATACATGGAAAGAATAATTTTGATAAGTATTTAAAAATTTAACTATATATGATATATAAAAATAATTTTGTTGGATCACCAAAATAATTATGTAGGATATTCAAACTGCTAAAATGGAAGTTTTTTGCAGCATTGCTTATTGCTTGAATTTTCTATACAATTATCTTGATGGTTTAATAAAATTATTTTTTCGATATTTCAGCAAAACTATTCTTTCCGCATAATAATTCAAAGATTAACTCTTTTTAAAATATTTATCTTCCTATCTTACACGCAGATCTTTACAGGCTCAATTATATATTTTCAAAAATTCGAATAACTAACCATTGAATCGCTACTATATAAGTGTATCATAAATAATAAGAAGCATACAGCCACAACATTAGATGTTTTAGACGGAAGTCATATATTTGAAATTAATATAATAACGTAGACATTTCGGTCAAGATTTGATTATCATCAGTACATAACAACATCAAGATGTTAAATAAAGAAATATATAAAATTAAACGGTGAAAGTTAGTCAAAAAAGATGGTAAAACAATTTTACAATCGCTATGGTATAAGTTAACAGAGTAAGTTGAAGTTCAGAAATTGAAGTTAAACAATATATTTATTCAATCGTTTATGAAGTATTTTCTATTACATTTAGAATTCCTTATTACAAGAATTTTGACCGAAATGTCTATGTTATTATATTGTATTATATTATATTCAAATATATGATCTCTGTTTAAAATATATAGTATTGTAGCTGTATGATCTCTATTATTTATATTTTGTATTTTTAAGCCACTTTCAAACAGTTTAAATCTTAAATATACCATATTTGTAATTAATATAGTATATAATATATAGTAATTTAGATTGAATTATTTAAGCATTAAAGAATCTAGCTTTGAATGGCCATTCTGGCCATTACTTCTATTTCTTATTGTGGCATAAATATTCGATATTTCTTTCGAAGATATCAAAGTCATCGCTGGCGGCAACAAACCACCTACGGCTTTCCGTTTCCGATGACGGAAGTGGAGGCGAAGCTCTCTGCTTTAAAGAAATTCAAATCATATCTGATACGAAAGTTGCTGGAGCAGAATCGGTGGTCGGGTGGCAGAGGCAATTGTCGTCTTGGAGCACAGACACAAGGACCTAAACCAGGGGACTGGTAGCAAACGAAGAAGCTGACGCGGCTGATTCGCGGAGCCAATCGGATAAGTGCATTCCTATAGAATCGGGACTTCCCGTCAGATACTATACCGCGGCCTTTGACGTTTCTCATGCCCTATCGCGCAATCTGGTCCTCACCTTCCCTTCACTCTTTTTCCCCTTGCCCTTGTTTCTTTTCCCCTTCATGGCGGACAAGTCACCTCACATCTATCCACGGTGCTCCTATATAAAATGAGAAGAAAAGCCGCGGGAAATGAATCAAACGTTCCCGACATTTCAATTATTTCTTACAAGCCCTCTCGTTCCCTCGCGCTCTCGGCCATGGCCGCGAGTTGTTATCGCCGCGGATGCGAGGGTGAGGGTGCCTCGTGACAACCGGCGACAACGCACCCAATCTCGGTGCATTTAAATGGAGACGTGACTTTTATTCGCGGCTGATTTATCGCGCGTATAAACATCTCGGAAAAATGCACCGGTAATTAAAACGCCCACTGCATAAAAGCCAACCGAGATTTTTTCGTGATGGAGAATATTGTAGAAATTTTTTTTAACTATTCATTGGAAAAAACTATATCGTTCCCATATTTCAAAAGTGACAACTTAAAAATTTTTCTTAAAAGGAGAAAAAACTATTTTTCAACTTAACAGAAAATTATTAATTAATCAAATTCAACTTAACAGAAAATTATTAACTAATCGGTAAAAAGAATATACTCCTATAGAGAAACATAATAAAATGTCATTTTAGTTTTACAACCTTTAAAAAAATCATCCTTTTTTAGTTGTAATGATTTTTATATTCTACAAATTTATAACAAATTCAGAATAATTCATTTAAAGTGACAACTCAAAATATCACCAACGGTTTGTATTTATCTTGATTTATCAGCTAAAATGACTAAATTCGAAATAAAACAATTTTCGTTCAAACTTCGTTCACCGAAACTGTTTTGATTTCAAATGTATATCTCTATAGAAGAATTTCTCTTTTTTTATTTACAAAAATGTTATAATTCAAAATTTGTCACTCTTGTAAAAGATATATTACGATCTATTTGAAAACCTTAAGAACGAAGCAAATGCTATTTGGCGAATGAATTGTGAAGTTAGTTTATTTTTGATAACTAAACTTATTTAATTGTAACTTATTCATGATGTCTCGAAAATCACATTTTTTAAAAATTGTGTCACTTTTGAAGGAGATGATATATTAAAAATTTGTATTTCTTATATTGGCATATTATATCCGGCGATTATATCCGTTTATTTATCGATAAGAAAAATTTATTTATATTACAGATGGTACACATGTAAATCGTTATTTATTATCCTTCAAAAAAAAGTATTAATAAATAAGAAACTTTAAAATATTGCAGATTATGTGATTTATTTGAATAAATGCTTATGCTGAATATTAACAAATAGTCCAAATAAATTATACTCAAACATAAACAAGATTTTTAATTCAAATCTATTCCATTTTTCTGTAAGATCAAGAAGCACAATTACATTCTTTTGCACATTTTCATTCGCTCTTCTTGCAATATTCACTAATAAAAGAAGGAAAGAAAAATATTGTAAAAGATAGCGAACGTGAGCAGGAAAATGAAATTTCAACAATGCGAGGAAGATGTTTTCGATATTTCGCTGCAAATTTCGATGCCAAATTCGAAATTATGTAAAATGTCCATGGCTAATAAAACTTAATTAATTTCGTCTCTGCAAAATATCAAATAGGAAAAATTTGCACAATTTGTAAGATGGAATAATAACTATTGCTAACATAGCGAGAAATAAAATATTCAACAACTTATCCTTTATCCCTATTAATTATTATCTATATTTACTCTTCACGAGAAATAAAATAAAAATGTTAATGATGAAAGAATATGTGCTCTGAGAGAGAGAGAGAGAGAGAGAGAGAGAGATTGGGATTGTGAGAAGTACCTACAATATTTCGGAACTGTTTCGTTATATCTTCGAAAAAAACATAATTTATTCAAATATAGACTGAAAGAAAAATTGTTTGGCATTTGTATCTATAATTACATATCACTATAATTATGACTATTACTAATACTATAGTAGTTATAATCATAATTAATAATATGCAATTATACAAATACCAAACAATTTTTTTCTCAGTGTATAATTTATTCAAGTATATAATTATTAAATAAATAATATAAAGAAAAATAAATGTATAAAATGTTTCTAAATCGTCATTATTAAATTGACGATCAATTTAATTTATCATATTATTATAATAATTTCAATTTCAGTTTGCAATTACATTTCAAATCTGATATTAATAATCGGCGCGCTGTTTATACCTGTAATTAAAAGATGTTTTATGATTGAAATATTAAGTAAAATATATATATATAGAAACAGAAAGATTATTAAACACCAAGTTCTAGTTCTTCGATTTTATTTCACACTTCTTTACTTATTTGATTTCCAAATCGCTCTAATTTACAAAAGATTATGATGTATTGCATTTCGAAGGAGAATGGGAAGAAAAGTCGACGATTCAGATCCTAGAATGAAGTCCAAAGGACGCGTGGCATAAATAGCCTGATCGAATAATTCAAGCGCGCTGCGCGAAACGCAGAAGCCGTCGATGGGAAATGCGTTTCGCGAAAGCTCTCGGCTGCGCCACGCATCATTTTGCCATTGTCTAATTAAGGTCGGTAATCAGAATCGGGAAGGTAACATGATTATCCCTGGCCGGGTTAGTACGATTCTGACGTATCCCGGGGCTCGAATTCGCTGATTGAACCGGCCGGGACTGCAACCGGCCGCGATCATGTGACGCGTTCAAATGCGTGCGCGGATCGTTAATGCAAATAGCTATTATCGCACCGCGCATCCCGCCGCGATATGCAACGTAATCACATCTCCCAGTTCCACGTCTCGCTTTGTTCCTCGATCGAGCGCTTAATATAATCGCATGCAAATACGCGTCCCGAGTTCCGGAGTTTCATTTTTCCGATCTTTTCAGGTTTTTCAACAATTTTCTTTTCCTTTAATTGCCAATATCAAATATTTCTATAATTAGCTTCAACAAATTTCCATTTAAATATGTGTGAATCATGTACATATATATATATATATACATATTACACATTTATTTTAAACATCTAATACGATAGGATTAAATTTAATGACGAACCTCTCCATTATATAAAATGAAATTGGCATCAAGTAATAAATTAACTTTCAAAATTGAGAGGCAATCAGGAGCGTAGATTATATAAGAGCACTGAAATTTGTGCGCTCTTTATGATATTTTGCAAAATGCAGCATCGAGGTTGGATTCGACATCATCATAGAAATTATCGTAAACTGATGCAATTTTATTTTCATAAAATTTTTAGAAATTAATTAATCGCAGCTTAAAAAAATGTTATTACGTCTACTAATCTATCATTAAGCGATAAATAAACAATAGTTGTAAACTACAAAATGTACTAACAAGACTTGAAGCGTTTTTTCGAGGCATCCATGTTCTGCTCAGAATCGTGATTCGTTTGCAACCATGCAATGGTTTGTAACACTAACGTGTTTCCTCATTCCTTTTCCTTCTCCTACATGGCTCTACTCGCATTCCTACTCGGCGGAAGTGGAGGATATAAATTCGGCGATCATAGGAGAACTGGGGAAAACCAGGCGATGGTATGTGCTACGAATTTTTCAAACGTCGTTTAACAATTTCGCCGTAAATTCAGGGTGGTATAGCGAGGGATGGCGCGGACGAATTGGCAAAAAAAAAAAAAAATAAAAGAAAGGGACGAAATACTAAAACTGGTGCGCACTCACACGCTTGAAATCGTTTGTTCATACGACTCCCTCGATCTCCCTAGGACATCTGGCTAACGAGTTTTTTATTGGAAATTAATTTAAAATTTGCATTACGTTTTTCATATATTGTAGGTGCAGCGTAAATTTCAGACTGCAAATTGCCCGCGGTATCGAGATATCTTGATGCAAATGAATTACTGATTTTTATTTATATAAATTTCAATATAATATATTCCTCTTCCCCCTTCTCTCTCTCTCTCTCTCTCTCTCTCTCTCTCTTTCTCTCTCTCTCTCTCTCTCTCTCTCTTTCATTTCCCTGCATTTGTTATCTCTTAATAAAATTTAAACGATATTGCGGTGTATGCATGTAATGGACATACATATTATGATGGTCTTTTTAATAATAATCAATTCTGCTCAATTCAACCATTTAGCAAAATTTGTGAATTATTTTCACAATTATTTGTAAAAATTGACAACTCTCACGTCATGCCGAAGAATAAAAATGATGACGTATGCAATGGCTGCGTTCAACTCTTGCAGATTTCTGCAAACAAACGTGATGCAAGTAAACATGCATGAATTCGTTACTTTCCTGAATACGTATATCACGTGAGTCGGCAATTTTCAAACGCATCGTAAGTGTATGAATGAGAGACAACAAGGAAAAGAGATGAAAGGAGAGAGAGAGAGAGAGAGAGAGAAAGAGAGAGAGAGAGAGAGAGAGAGAGAGAGAGAGAGAGAGAAAGGAGAGAGAGTCAATGCCTGAGGGAACGAGCCAAGGATCAAGGGTTGGTCGGGGGTTGGATCGAATGTTATGACGTATTACGCCGCGTCGTAGCTACGAAAACAATGCGATTAGTTACTGTAATTGTGCGCAGCGTGCGTTTACGCGCGGTAACCAACCGCGTCGTTCCCATCCTCCGTTTCACAATCCCTCCCTCCTCATCGTTTCCATCCCCTCTCTTCTATTCGTTGCTCCTTCCGCCTCGTGTAATGAAACGCTCGTTCGTTTTCATGTTACTTTTTACCCTCGTACGAACTGCGAGGATGCTGTTCTCCTTTTTCAAACCGGTACCCGCGAAAACAATGTTGCGCTCCCAAATGTTGTGAATTTATGATCTACATTCGGTCGATTTCGCATACGTGAAATTTATGTTGGAAATAAATACAAGCAAAAATTTATCGAAACTCGAAGTATACTTGGTGAATATAAAATGATATTATTCTAATTTTATTATATTAAGTATAATATTTGAATAATTTATTTTCTCAAATGAATATAATTTATAATTTGAAATAATCATCGCAACAATGTTGTAATCATATCATTTCGTTAAGAATGAAATCAGTTGCAAATCAAAATAATCAAGAATAAAGAAAATTTTCTATATCCTTTCTTTCTGAGTAAGAAATTGAAACCAGAAATCGGGCTCATCTCTACATCGAGTTATCGAATTAGTGATAACTTAAATTAATGAAGCGAACATAGTGTCAAAGTTCTTACTCGATTTTCAAAAGAATGAAGTAGATCGAAAACGCGCGATCAAAATAATGAAGAAAAATAGGAAGTGTGTTCGTCGACATTTTTCTTTCCTCGTAAGTTCGGGACGGAAAATCAAACGCCTGATCCACTTATCGAATTAAAGACGAACTCAAATTGAATAAGCATACTCGAAGTTTTCATTCGAGTCGCCGAACGCGCCCAATACAAAACGAAACGCGCGATACGACAAAAATATCGTGGTCGACAAACATCTTTTTCTTTCGATTCCTTCGAGACTTCAGAGGGAAAAGTCAAGCTTTTTCTGAATCCGGTTGTCAAGTTAAGGACAAGCTTATATTGAACAAGCATGCTTCGAGCTTCCGTCCAATCTTTGCGGAATGAACTTGAACGAGTTGCCGACAAAAGAATGCGTAAGGTAAATAAGAATAACAGAAAGATCCGTTCTTTTAAACAAAAGAAATCAAATACTTTGCATTACCATATTTACTTTTAAGGAAAATTAAATCTAATCCCAGTAAATCTCTAACATTTGACTTACGTAAAATATAGACATTCCTAATCCATTAAATCGTTATACAGATTTTAAAAATTAATAGTAAATTATTAGAGCAGACTCCTGCTATATATGGATAAATCAACTAATTATGTAAGAGAAGCGCTAAAATTTAATCTGTAAGTATCGACATTTTAGAAAACCTGTACTTTACTTACTTCTCATTCAATTGTGCAAGAGTCTCTTGAAATTTCCCAGAACCAACTTCATTATAACAAATATATTTTGATAGATACAAAATATATTTTGATAGATATCATACTAAAAATTGTTTAATGTAAATCTCAGATTGTAAACAAATTTAATACAAATAAATATTAATTTAATTATATGATAATTTAGAGAATTAATTAACAACATATGAATACCCTTAACATGGTACAAAATTTAAAGATATGGTTTAAATGAGCATGAATTCGAGAGTTTGCCAACGACTGTATACATCGGTATAGTTTGCCCCGTGACCCACTGCACTGCCGTGACAACGTCGCCCCGCGGAACGTACCACTATTTTTCGCCACCCTCACGCCAATCGCGCGGCGCCAATTTAATTAGCAGAACTATTCCCCCGACAGTAACACGAAGCACGGCGAACTAACTTAACAACGGGTCAGCAGCAATCCGTCCCGCATGCGAGCTCGCACACGCATGCACGAATACGGTCAGAGTGCATCGCGCAAGTTAGTTTGCAAACGCCAGAGTGAAGGATGGAGCACCATTCGTATAGCCACCAACCAAGCCAACCATACCACGTCCTATTCTGATATCTAAAGACATCTACATATTCAAAGCGATAGCTCACACAATTTTACACAACTTCAGCAAGGGAGTTATTTTTCGAGGTATTTTCGAGATAACTTCTGCATAAAAGCTATTTTTGCTTCAACCAACAAATCTCATGCCTTTTCCAAATCTTGAAATGAGAAAAGAAGATAGAATTGTAAGTTTAATATGCCCTTCTAATTTATTATGATATAATCTTCAATTATAGCAATTATGGATAATCGTTTGGATCCGGAGCGAAAATTTTTTGCTTGTATAATCTGTTGTATGATTAATATATATAATTAATACTGTAAGAATCTAAATTATATGTAGATAAAAATTTTGAATCTGCCTCTATCAATCGCCATGAAACAGAGATTTACTTATACTTCTGTACTTCAAACACTTTAGAACTTATTTTATATATATATATAGAGGTTTATATATAGAGTAGAAGATTAAAAATACAGAACTTTTTTATTGAATAATAATAATGAGAGAGAGAGAGAGAGAGAGAGAGAGAGAGAGAGAGAGAGAGAAAGAGAAGCAATTTCACAATCGATTATCGCATCGTGTAAAATAATTAAACTATATGTTAGCCAATAACAAATTTACATCCATTACATGGTTTCACTTACGTTTAGCAAATGACAGTGAGATACAATATGGTTTGTTCAGCTCGGTTAGTATATAGTACTGTAGAGGAATGTAATCCTCCCTCTACCCCTTTCTCCAGGACAATAATGGTTTGGCCGCGTATGCACTATCGTGTGCAACGAGCATTAACCAACCAATGCCTAGCGTGTCCCGCTTTTAGATCGATCGCAATTAAAACCGTTGAATAATGCTTATAATGTTTCTGAAACGTCACTTCTGGTCGACTCAGACTGATCAAATTTCTAAAATTTATTGACGATTTATTATAATAAGTAATTGGAATAAGATTTTAAATGATCTTATCGCACTTAGTTTACAATAAAATATAACATAAAAAGCAATCATGCATCAAAATAGCGCGAAAATGTCATCTTAATACAGATCAATAATTAACATTGTAAAATTATTTTCATTATTAGATCGATATAAAATACAACGCCATTAAAAATTTTTTGCATTGTAATTTCGATATTATTTTTTTTTAACATTGCACTAGAAAAAGAGTTTGGTAATAATTATCAAACGTTTAGTAAAATAATGCCAATTAAACGTTTAATATAACCAAAATCATTTTACTTTTCTAAATATTCAATAAGTATTATCAAACGGTTACTATTTAGTAATACTTATTAAGTATTTACGAAAGTAAAATTTTTGATATATTAATCAAACATTAGAATTATTTCACTAAACATTTAATAGCTATTATCAGACTCTTTTTTTAATGTGCGATAAACATTACTTGCAAGGAAAGTTCGACGTAAAATAAAAAAAATATTAAACTTTTTATAAATTTAGAGCAGGTGAACCTAATCACGAAAATAAACTTTTTAACTGCTAACTAAATTCGATTTAAGGGTATTATATCATTTATGCATTTTTGTTGTACGACAAATATGTGCAAGACAGAGAGGTGCTTGGATCTATTTATTCTATAGCCAATCAACTTAAAAAATTTGTCATACGACAAAAACGCACAAATGAAATAATGTGATAGATGTCTTGAAAAAAATCAGTTTTTAGCGAATATCTTAAAAACAATAAAAAATATAAAGAAATGTTTAAACAAACATTTCATGGTTTCATAAGCATTTTATAACGCATAATTAAATTTTTTTTAAATATAAAATACTTCGAAAAATTTAACATTTTTCAACAATTTAATCACATCGTTATAAAGTGCTCTCGAAATCATAAAACTTTTGTTAAAAACATTTTAATTAAGAATTAAATGCAAATATGCAAAGAGAGAATTAAACTTGTACACTAAAGTATCTAAAAATTTAGCTAAATACAGATCTGAAAATAATTTTATTAGGTCATCAAAATAATTATGTAAAACGCTAAAATGTTGCTGAAATACTGCAAAAAGTTTTAAGGAACCAATCATTCTAAGACCAATTTAAACGTTTTTATAATTATTTTACTGACAAACGAAATTATATTCAGATATCTATATTTAACTAAATTTTTAGATATTTCAACAAAACCATTCTTTTCGTGTGGGAACTGAGAAGGAAGGCAGGAACTGCAAATAAAATGTTGGTACCAAGCTCTGTATGACAAGATGATAAGGAAGAATTAGGATGAAACAAGAGGAAAGTTTCTGAATGGAAGAAGGTAATCGAGAGATCGCTGCGTAAGATACGTCGGTTGTGTCTTAAGTGTAATCTCGACATTGTGCATCGTCTTCATCGCGTGCAATGTATGCGGGAACACTATTCGAGAGATATGTTATCAGGGATGCGGCCGCAAATGGCAGACTATCAGTCGTTTTCCTCAATATTGTACAATATTAATGCTTAACGTCATTATACATAGTAAATATAAAAATATTTCATACAATATCAAATAAAAATAGTTTACAATTTAGAATCAAGTTCATTCAATCACCCGTGAAAAGTGTATCATTTAAATGTTATAAATGGGTCGAGTTTTTTCTCTGGAATATTTATGAGAATTCATCACTATTATTTCTTGCTACGTTCTGAAATTTTATCTTTCAATGTGTTTATTTTATGAGAAAAAATACATTATATGATCTGCTATCTTAAACACTTGTTTTCTTAATTTTTATGACTGCAAAATCACATCTTTTTATTAGAAATAGAAAAAATGGATAAGGTTCAAGATGTAAAAATACTTTATAATAATATATTGGGTTGTCCGGAAAGTTCGTGCCGATGTTGAAGGAAAATTGAAACTCAGAAAATTTAAATTTTAGTATACATTTATTAAATTATATAGGTTAGTCGGCACGAACTTTCCGGACAACCCAATAAAATAATTTCTATTATGCTATAAAAAACGACATATTTGTTCTGCAATTAATCCTTAATCCTCATTTCAGATTTTAATGAGTTATTCTCAAAGTATGTATAGTCCTGCTTATCTTTTGGGTCGCCCTCTCATGAAAAGTTAAAATTTGATTTTCTAATAATAAGTTTGAAAGTGTTACCTAAGATTGTGTCTGCTTATTGACGACAAAGTTTAAATTTCACCTTCCGAGAGATTGATGTTTGACGTACCAACTTTTGGCGCGCGACTATAAAATTAACACAGATACAAGATAGATGCAGAAGGGACGCAGTCTGGCACGTTTGGAAGCAGCAAACAACCATTAAATCCCAGACGGATCCGTCCACGTGATTTTCTTAATGACGTCGCTGGCTGCATTCACACGAGCCAACGCCAAGTCGCGTAACGACGACGCGGTACAACGCGACGCGACGCGATGCGATGCGATGCGATGCGTCGCGACGCGTCGTGACACGTGCCATGGCTTTTCGCGAGCGCGGAATTCGCGGCCATACGGTCAGATGCTAATAAATCGCAGCGCGTCAGCGGCAGTAAATTTTTGTAGACTAATCTTGTTCTCCCGCTCGGAATCGCAGCATGTTCTCGAGGCGCGCATCTACCTCCGACATCGCTTATTAATATCATGTGTCTAAATAGAAATTCTACGATGCAAGCGTGCACCGAACGGAACGCGGACAGGTGTCGTCGCGCAAACACTCACGGCGATTGCGATCGCACGAAAATGTCGAGTACTCGTACATAAAATGTCGTTTACGCGTAAATCATCTTCAGGAGTGAATTTCGAAGAAATTAAATATATATCCAATCGGGATAATTTTATTCGCTTCTACATTTCTACCAACGGCCAATTATAGGATAACTTCGGTATGAACAAAAACTTAATTTATCAAGTTCTATTATTTAATTATGTTTAAAGTAAATGAACTTTACCATAAACAAAAACTTTATGTTATATATATTATGAAAAAATATTAGGAATTCGAAATAATTATTTTTCACATTAAAAAAATTTTTTAAAACTTTTGCATTTCATCCCATAGCAAATATATGACTCATAGGTGGAATGTACGATTCATAAAAAATTTGATTGAAATGACAA
>NW_017259305.1:266179-272594 GCF_001594045.1 Atta colombica | reverse complement strand
TATATGATGTTCAATAAATAATCATTTTAATCTTTTGCATATATTAAGTATTATAATATTAGATACATATTTCATGTAATGCACTGAATTCAATCTATGCATTTTGTATGCTTTAAGCATAAATCTCCTATTAAAAATGCCTTATCCCCCCCCCCCTCCTAAACAGGTGGAATATATAAGACATCAAGTTGAACAAAGATTTAACAGCTAAACACCTTCATTTATACTTCATTCTTTATTATCTCTCTCCACTTATGTATCACCAAATAAATATTAAGCCTTTTGCACTCTCTGCAATAATCATTTTATGCAGATTATGATACATGATTACGCTACTCTCTCTTACTACATTGACAAATCGATTCAAGTGATTTTATCAATATTAACAGTAAAAAACTGAAATCATAGCACAATACTATATATCATAAACTATCATAAAGACTTATCACAGAGTTGTACATGCAAATTACTCCTTCTAGTTTTTCTGACTTCTGCGGCATAAATATTGGAATTACTCTATTCGTAATTAAAATTTCAGTAAAATCCAGGAAGTTATTGTCTGCATTCAGAAGAAAAAGTTATAGTTTTGCAACTGTTGTAATTCTTTAATATGAATGATCTTATCCTTTTGTTTCTCGCTGGATCTAAATGTACAAACCAATCGTAGGTATTATAGAATCTTAAACTTGTTCTACAATTATGTAAGCGTATTTGTAAGTGGTAGTTGCTAGAATATTCTTTTCATATTTGATTATGATTGGTCAATTCTTATAATTACAATCACTTACAATTACGCTTACGCAATTGTAGAAAGGATTTTACAACATCACAAAGCTGCTTTTTCTATTAAATGGAGCCATTAGGTGCGTTTATGACTTGATTTAATTAGGTTTCACCATATCCACGGGATACATTATTGTGAAGAGTTTCCATTAACGATCATTATTGGCTGTTAATGGAGAGTTGTATTAGTGATATCACGACAGTGATTTTACATTTACGTTCTTTTCGTAGCCGCAAACTTATGGTCCGCGTTTATAGCGTTATGCCAACGATAGCCATGACCGTCCGCGACGGATGCGGAAACAGTGGTCGTTACTGCACGAGTACTCAAAAGTTGTCAAGTGGAAAACAAATCACCGTTAGCACCGACTGTTCTCTCTGCCGTAATATAAGAGTTTACTTCACAGCGTTATAAGGCATCCGCGTTGCGTAATGCTGGAACATTACAGAGGCGCCATAAAAGCACCGACTCGAGCAGCCGAAACGGTATAAGGTGTGTCTATAAAAGTGCTCTCCTCGTGTATCGCGGCAACGCGACGTAAAGCGTGGATATCACCGCGATTATTGGCGTACCATAACGTGGATTCTTGGAAACGCATGACGTTATATGTGCATTACATCATGTACTCAAAGCATACATAGTAAACATAACACTTAAATGGAAAAAAATACCGTAAAAGAAAATGTTACAATCTTTGTGTAAATTTAATTTTTCTCATAGAAATTATTTCGTTCATGAAACGATGACTAATTATAATTAAGATTTAATAATTTGCAAACAATTTGTAGAGCTTCTAAAAATAGATTTTGAAAAAAAAATGGTTTTGTTATCTCTAAATCTAATCTACAAAATTTAGCTGGATACAAATCGAAAAATAATTTTCTTCTTAAAATAATTATGTAGCTCTAATAGCTGAAATATCAAAATCTTTTTCTGCATTGTTCATTATGCTTGAGTTTCCTTATACACAATTATTTGAATGGTTCAATAAAATTATTTTTAAATGTGTATCTAAATTTTTAAATATTTCAGCAAAATCATCCTTTCCCTGTAAAATCACAAAAATTGATTGAAAAATTGGCATAATACCCGAATATAATTTGATATTACTGTGTTTGGTTTTTCTACTGTAATCAAATTTCTTTTACTAATGTATTGAAGAATTGATAAAAATCGAAGCATCGAAACAATCGCCACTTGTCATCGCATCATCGACACGTTTATTCTTTTCGATGAACACAAATGGAGAAATAATCGAGAAAAATTCATCACCATGCTTCTCTCTTTCTCTCTCTATCTTATTTTTCTTCATTCTAGTCGTCTCTCTTCCTTACGTCCTACGGCGTTCCGTGCTTCATAGAGGGAACACGCGATTCCCGCGTTAACTCCCGCAGGGCGCAGCGGGTGTCCTTACGCGGACTCACATTAACCCACCTCCACATCCTCCACATTTCGCGCCTTTCCTTCCCGCAATCCCTTCTCCTAAAACACTGATATACGTACATACTTTGCCGCTATCACGATCGTCTTTAACACTTCGTTCTTTATTCCGTATTTATATGTTCGTTTTTATTTCAACTAATTGTATTTGCACATCCAATGAAAAGTAGATAGTTATATTTTTAAATTGTAAAAACATTCTTTTTATAATAAGAATAAGAAATTAATTTATCTCGTATTATGCGGTACGTTAAGCACCTATTTAATGTAACTACACAAAGTTTAAATTACAAAGTTTTGTACGATAAGGAACATATATCTTTTTCTATCTACAATGCTAGGTTTTTTCTTTAAAAATAAATCTAACTTTCTGAAAATATACTAATTAAATTCCATATGAATGTTATGAACATAACTTTGGATATTTTAGCTAATAATTAAAAGTAATATTAATTAGAGATATCTCAATAAAGCTTCATTGCCTTTTAAATGTTTTCAATATTGAAAATAACAAAAATTGTCAATCTATTATTAAATTAAAGATTTTAAAGTTATACAAAATTAATTTTAAAAATATTATTTGAATCATTTATTTAACAATATCATGAAATTATTAATATACAAAAAATTACTTCTCTGGAAGATGACATACTCAAATGTTAGAATGTATTGTATACGTTTATTGTTCATAACAAATTAAAAAATCTAAGAAGTAATCTCTAAAAACCGTGTCTATTAACAACATTAATCTTCTGTAACTATTACAGCAAATTTAATAAATAAGAAAAAAAATTAAGTCTTTTATCTCGTTATTTGTACCAACTGATTTTTATATATTAAATCATTTATATGTTATATCATTTTACGAGCGTGTCTATATCAAACTACGGGAACTAGGTTCAAGCTAGTCGGCTACGTGTATATCGCGGCTGTGACGTTTCTGTGCCACAATGAGAACTGAGATCGCTAACATCGCTAACTAACGGCGAGTAGATGAGCACCCTCGTGTGCTCGCCTGCTGAGCAGATAAGACTTCGCACCACGGCGCTGGTCACGGATCTTCGCGCTCGCCGCGCGCATCACCTACGCCCATCGCCACCCACGCCCTTCAGGCACCCTGATAAATTACTCAAGACCTCTATCGTCTATCCCGGGCGCACAGTTATGTGCACGACTATCAGCTAGAGTGCGCCTTATAACATCCGGGAAACGATCGGTACGCGTGACCCGACCACCTTCGGCCGAACCGCATGCCCAGAAAACATTCGAAAGTTCTATCTATAAACGCTACTATTATTATGGAACGATTAATGAGAAAAGTTCTTAATCATCAAAATGTATCTACGTCCTTTCTTCTAAATGTTTTTTTCAAAATTTCTGTCAGACGTCGCAAATCTTCGTGAATTTTTCATACACTGAGAATCCCATTTGGTTGACTCGATTAATCTCTTGTTTCGATATGAGCAAATAAATCTTTGATTGACAATAAAATAAAATTTGATTATTGTAACATTTTACTTGTGTTATCAGAGATAATCAGAAATAAAACCAAATATAATTATAATATTTTTTATTTCGTTATAATAACCAATTTTTTTTTTGTTTCAATTAAATTATTTTATATTGCATTAACCAAGAATTTGTTTATTCAATGCAAAAATAAGAAATTGGTTCATCCAAATGGGATTCTTAATATATACTATTATATCTTTCTCTTACATCATGAAATAAAAAAGATCAATTAAAAAAGATAAAAAAATAGAATCAATAAGTGCAGACAAAAGACAAAATTTTATTGGAATTCTAATTGTATTTGAAAATAAGTTTTCTTCTCATTGATTTTGAAATGGGTATAGGTATATGCTTTCAATGCAAATACACTTGTGTGTATAAAAAGACACAAATTCAAAACTTATATAATTTAAGATTTAAAAAAAAAATAGTATATTGTATCTGTTAAAATGTAAAAACTTTTTGATAATATTTTCAAATGGGAAATAATTAATTGTATAAGAACAATCAGAAAAGTTATTTTAATAGTCAGTATTTTAATATCAAATTTTCAAAATTGTTTTGTAAATTATTTCATTAATTAACTTAAAAGGATAATTATTAACATAATTTAAAATAAAGTAAAGTACAGAGCGTACTATACAATTTGTGATTTTTTTTTAACCAACTTACAAGAAGAGTATGATTTCAAATTTAAAAATTTAAATTTTATTTAATAGAAAATTTCAGGAAAACCAGAAATAATTTAAAAATATTATTGAATATATCTCATATTTAAATTCCCAGAAGCAATTTTGTTAATTTTTTCGTTGGAATTAAAATTAAACATTTTTTTTGATAATTCTAAAAAATGTGATAAATATGACTCGTTCTTTTTCTGTATTCATCGATTCAATAATAATAATAATAATAATTTAAAATAATTCTATATTGTATTATTGTTAAAAGGACATTTTACTTTGTTGAGTTCAAAAAATGCCTGTTTCAAACAAAATTTTTTAGAGAAAAGTAAAAGCAACTTAGAACTTTTATTAAAAATAAATATTTATTGCTTTTTTGAGATATGATGAGATGAATTGATGACAGCATTAATAAAATATGTGCTCGATTAAGATTTTCAAACTGGACTTACACGAATTGTCGATTGGTGAATATATATACAAGAATGATTTTAAATGCCGGCTAGCGGCTGATATATTTGCGAGATACATAAAGACGAAAGACCTGGATTTCTCTACGATGTTTCCATTTGATGATGCAGAGAGGGGAAAGAGAGGAAAGATCTATTATCTAAGAAAGACCTTAATAATCCTGATTCATAAAACCTAGTCTATCCTGGTACGCCGATACGCCACTGTCGGCCACGAGTGGGTTGATAAAGAATGACGATCGTAAGGGAAGAAAGTTGCACAGCGCTTATCGCCCAATAAATTCTACTTCAGCCAGCATCTGCCTGTCTCTCCCTCTTTCTCTTTCAGAGTTTCCTTCGTTTTCTCGCCTTTCGTGGCATCGCGTCTTGCCCCACCTCATGTGCCGCAAAACCCGTGTAATTACCGTCGGCAAGTACCAACTAAATTCTCCCTTAACGACGAGTTACGATCGAATTAACAGATTGCCCCGTCGGAAAGATAGTCTCCTTCGCCTTCTATACACGCCATCATCTTTTCAGATCTGTCAATCTTATTTTATATGCTTTCTTATAATTAAGAATTAAAATAAAGAATAAAAATAGCCGAGATAAAAAAAGTCAAATTTTTTTATCAAAACAAGGATAATTATATACTAATATAAGGTCCAATTTTTCAATTTTAATAAAACAATATTTCTTGTAATTTAAGTTATTCTTTTTCCGTGTTATTTAATAAATTTCACATTTGATTAAAAAAAAAACAGATTCCTTATTATTAACAGAAGATCTTCTATTAAGATACGTGATGTTTACTTAATTTTTTGCTTCAACTTCTATCAATTATCTTTATATAATTTGGTATCTACAAATTTCGAACAAAATCACAATAATTTATTATACCACAAAAATATATTTTATACGTATCGAAGTGTTCAAGCGTGAAATTGAAAAGGAAGGTGAAAGATCTTGATGAAAGCTCATAGCCACGTAATAAATATATCGTGACGAAATTGAGATTAGCTATCGAAAGCAGCAACTTTCTCGCATGGCGAGAGGAAGGCCAAGCGAGGGGAAGATGTGTCGAGATGGTTCAGCGCGAGCTCAAATCGGATAGTTTGTTCATTAGAGATATTTTCCGACGGATGAACGGCAAGAGGCGTTCGAGGGAGCGTGCTCAAAGTGTATTTATCTTGATAAGTTTGAGGCAGGAAATGAGACTGTCGATAGGGAAGAGAGTCTCTGCTCATCTTCCTTAAAAGAAGCAAAATCGCCAGAAATGAGAATTTCGATACATTTAATGAGGAATAATGATTGTACAAAAGTATCTTAACAGTCTGGAAGCAATCTTACACAAGTGCGAATCCTTCAAAAATGTAAACATATCTTGCTAAACATAAATGTTGTATTTATTTAAAAAGTTTTTAACTATTACGCGCATTGACTAAATTCTAACATATCGCATTATGATAAAGATCGAAATAAGAAAATTAATGAAACAATCAAACAGAATTAGAGTAAATTAACTGTAAAATGTTATTTAACTTTAAAAA
>NW_017259305.1:236500-265502 GCF_001594045.1 Atta colombica | reverse complement strand
TTCTTTAAAACTTTAAAATCTTTAAAAATTAAATTTAATGCAAAATTATTAACTATTTCATTTATTGCATAACGAAAACGATCGATTTTATTAACCATCATTTAGAAAAAAAAAAATCTTTTAGAAATAAGAGACAATCAACCATTTGGATAATAAAGTATCTAATGAATTTTCATAATTATAAGTATATGCAATGATGATGTCAAATGTACATATTAAATTATCTAATTATTTCTTCGTTCAAATATTTGTTTTTGTATCCACTGATAATCTTGCTTTTATTCGTTGCAAGCAGTTTTATTAAAAATGTTATCGATTTTATACTCCAGCGCAATCAATAGATAGAAAGAGGATGACAAAGCAAGAGCAAGACAGAATAAAATAAAAGAAGAGGGAGAAAAAGAGAGGGAGAGAGAGAGAGAGAGAGAGAGAGAGAGAGAGAGAGAGAGAGAGAGAGAGATTTTCGCCGTATCAGTGGGCAAGGCCCGTTTGACCTGGCACACATGCCGCCCATAGATCAACCAGAACCCTTAGGCCGAACCCCACCATGCCACGGGCTAACCATTAATTTACAACCCGCAGAGTAACCCCATGCCTCAACCCCTGCATACAGGATTCGCGTCCCCTTGCGGCAGATATGAGCTACGACGTGGCGCTGAGGGATTCAACCGCTCCAGTTCCCGGACGGTCCCTTCTATCTCTCCATTCGGTCTCCTCCACTCGCCATCTCCGTTGCGCCCAACCCTTAAACGATCTCCACCTACCCGAGAAATACCTCGTTTATATCACGACGAAAGAAATTTAAATCTATCGACGGCACATTTCGATTAATCTATAACGATAACTCATGGAGTTCACGAATCTTGCAATGTAGATTTTGCTAGTAAAATATTATTTGCATTTTTAATGTTCTTCAAATAAATAGATTATCTCCCTAAAGAAATCAGAAAGATTCTTTACATTTTATTCAGCACTTACTATTAGTGTAAGAACAAATCATCGTATGTGTAATTCTTTCGGACTAATAATAAGAAGATACTTCTGTTAATCTCCGAATGCTAAATCATCTCAATCTTCGGCCTTTCCTTTCGTGATGAAACGAATTTAGCTCGACGTGTTCATAACGAGCTCGTCGGTGGAAGGAAGAGAGAACAAAACTCTTAATTGTCAGCGGACTTCAAACTATCCAGGACATGGATGGAAGAAGAGATTAGAAGGGAGCAGATTTACAAAAATTCAGAGGAAGAGGGAAAAAGAAAGAAAATCATGAATAAATGCAAGGAGCCGAAAGGGTGTGGGAAATGCTTTTTGATTTTACGAGCTTTATTTTCGCTTAATAAGCTGATGCGAATAGGCCCGACTGTTGCTTGTGTTTTGTAACTCGATAGAAGTAAGTTGTCCCCTGTTTCGTTTTGTTGTCCAGCAGTTCCTTCTCTTCGTGTCCCAACCTCCTACTCCTTCCCCCTCCTCCCGCGGGAATGAAAGGAACGAATAATTAGAGAAGGTTGGCGGGCATGGCCCGAAAGTTTCTGGCCAATTAATTAGACGGAGAAATGCACGGCACAAGAGGTAACCAGCGCATAAGCGCCAGAGACGGCAATTTAAACAGCGACAATTCGACTATGATTATCGCTGCACAAACGTTTTGACGGCGCGTTTTTATAATGTAAAGACTTCAGTGTTGATAATGGCGGATATTAAGGACTTAAATACATAATAGATCTGTGCACTATGAAATTCATAAAATTTAAAATTAAAAAGATTGAATAGGTAAAATATAATTATATATAGAATAGCTAGAAATAAAGAGATAAATATGAAAAGTCTACAGAAAGAAAGATTATAATGTAGAAAAATTCACAATTTAAAGTTGCAAATAGAAAAATATTTCGAAAGAAAGTTTAATTAAAATTAAATGTATATAATTGAGAGAGAAATAATTTTTACATGTGTTATTTTTTAGATTTACATTCTATTGATTGTACTTTAATTATATAATATTGCAAAAAATATAATAGAACTTTTTACGGTAATGCTGTTCTAATTAATGAACCTTTCCTGCTTTATTTATAATTATAAAATACAATAATCATTTCTATATTTCTGAATTATTTTCTAATGTATATTATTTCTGAAATATTCATAAGTGTATAAGCAAGTTTTACGCATTTGAGTTGTATCTATCGCTGTATAATTTATTTATATCTAGGAAAATAAAAATTAAGATTAAAGCAATAAAATATTGAAACCGAATTTATTCATCGAATAATCACAGAGACTTCCAGAGAACTTATTTACGTTTAAAATGCCTTTCCATTACGTTTCAATAATGATACCTATAGTTTTTACTCACTGACAAGTCTGTCTTCAACGCTCTGTGTCGATCTTACAATAACAAAATATCAGCTTTACATTCGATGGGCGATAAGACGCACGCGCTTCCCTTTCACACCAGAGTATACTGTATATAACGGCTGGACGCACCCCTTCGACCCTCCTACCAGTCCCTCTTCTTTCGACCCTCGTCGTCGGACTCGCCCCTCGTTTCCTCCACTTAAAAACCGGTAATTACTCTGATGCTGGTGTGCTCTGGCATTTACCATCCGCTTCGGTGTTACTCTGTTTTCTGCTTAACAGCGACACTCGACCCGAAACTCGATTTTCGCAGCACGCTATATATCATTGCATTATACTGCGCATTAGTCCTCGTGATGTGAACAACGCAGTGAATTAATTTTGCAGCGAATATCAAAAACGCTATTATAAGCATCTTCGCAATACATTAGTTACTCCACATAAAACATTTTGGGTCGCATAATTTTGTTTAAACACATTTCTTTTGAAAAATTATTACAAAAAGTTACATCATAATATAAAAATTACATCATAACTATTATTAATATTATCACATTATTAAAAATAATCTGTATCACTCTCTCTCTTAAAATTATCTCATTACAGCTTAGAAATATTATTAATTTTGATAGCTATAAATTTCCTTGCTATAAATATTATTTGTTATAATTTTCTTTCATGTGAATAAAACGGAAAGAACAAAACAAGAAAAATGAAAAAATCAGGTTCAGGTAGCTGATCAGTATACTTATTTTTAGTAAAGCTTTCGCACGTCAATCATATTCACATTTTCGGCGTTTAATAACAAAATAAAGAATATAATGGAAATTTCCGGAAGAGTGACACGTGGCTGTGACGTGAAATTATGAAATTTTATGAAATTTTACGAGCACATTTGAATGTATACCACATTATTCATATGTGAAGATGTACCCGACATATTTTCTAATAGATTCATCAAATCAATATTTGTAAGAAATATATAAATTCAATTTTTAGATAAACAATCAAAAAATAGAAATAATAAAAAAATCCATCAAAATTAATAAAAAAAATAAGATAATTTAGTTCTGCATATAATGCATGCATATTTTACATTACTTACCTTGATCGTCGTGTGGTGGGATCTTTCATAACCATAACCTCTGTGATGTCTCCGTACTTGGTGAAATACTCCCTGAGACTCTCTAAAACAATAAAATCACTTAATTAATTTTAGCACAATAGGAAATTATTATATAAGTGTTTTCAACGTCATATAAAAAACTGTTAAAATATAGATATATTTCGATGTTATATTTCTCTTATCATAATATAAAATATATAATTATATCACTTTCATTCAAAAAAGCATTATTTTCATCGCAATATTCGCCTTTTTTTAAAAAATTTTTTTTTAACACAAATATATGTCAGGCATAATGCGGCATCGCGACGGAAATCCAAATTATCCCTTCGCATAGACATATGTCAACCAAAGTTAGAGCTGAAGGTAACACAGAAGATCACTGACGCTAATTGGAATTAGTAGATAACAACACGAGTCGACACTTCGGAGCGTAATCCTCGTAGCCTGATAAACGTGGTGCGTGCGTCCAAAGTAAAGCTTTAGCTTAACACAACCTAGCTTTGATGGTAGCTAATTCTACACATTGTGCACCTGCTATGACGAGTTTGCCCAACAACCGTTTTCCGTTAAGTAAATAGATAGTAATAAAATTATAGTTTTATATAATGTACGATAAAAATAAAAAGAAGATACCAATAATGATTAAATTATAACTATTAATAAATAAAAATAACTGTTTTTATTTTTTATCTTTATTCTAGCCAATTTTTTTATTAGAAAAATAACATGAAACAAATAAATTCAAATAAAAGTATCATAAAAACGATGCATGCGTCACAAAAATATATGTTATGAAGACAAATCTGTAGACTATGATATAATTATTCATATCAGAGCCAGAAATTAGAACACTAATATCTTTTTTACATAGTAAACAACAAAAAGAAAAAAAAATTATATTCAATGTCTCTTTCCTTTTTTACTTTTTAGTTGGCTGAGAAATTATCCAATCGCATGTACCATACGATCAATGCGACCGATGTAACCAATGTAGAGCTTCCTCGCTTCTCTCCACCAGGGACACCCCCTTGACCCTTTTCGTAGGTTTATAGCGAAAAGCTGAACACTGGCGACGGGCCAGCATGGCCGCGCTCCAAATACGTCTTACACCTTATCTAATTATACGCTGTTTCATCCAGTCCACTTTAAAGACTTCGTAATGTTCAGCGGTTACTTGTCTGTGCGATCGTGGATGAGATTTAATAAATCTACAACATGATTTTACGATAGGCTGCGATAAAAATTAATACGTAAACTTTTGCTTTTTCATATTAGTGCATTTTTAATAACTTGAAACTTCTCGAAAAAAACTTACTTTATATTGTTATTTTTTATATAACACAAATACAATTCTCTCTCTCTCTCTCTCTTTTAATTAATATAATAGCTTTTCAATTCATTATTAAAATGAATTCATTATTAAAAGGAATTATAATTAAAAGCTTAAGTTAAAATAATATCAAATATTGAAATTTAAAAAGTTATAAAAAATAAATGTTATAAAATTGCATATCTGTCAACATAATAAAAATGCAATAAAGATCGTTCAAAGAATACGAAATAAAAGAAAGAAAAATATCAAATTGGTAAGAATAGTTGCCTGCATTAAATAAGGTATCATTCTATCCTTGTTTTACGTGTAATAAAGAACGAAGATAGAATGACAGAATAGCGCTAATAGCGTTTCCCCAAACGCATCAATAGAAGTACAAATCTTAATTATTGTTATTTTCCGTGCAAAATATGAGCGAATGAACTACAATCGAAAAGCTTGAGTGTTTGATAATTATTATTGCCGGGGTGCGGAAAATACGAGATAACTGGACTTGCAAATTCAGCGCACGGCATTAATCAATGAATTATTGGTATCTCCAGGTCATTAGCCACCAAGCACCACCTGTTTGGTAACGAGCCTCGCGCATAAATTACACCCGGCCCCTGCACTGTTAATTAGTGGCACCAAGTCGGAATTCTTAAGGAAGCGATACAGCGAGAACCTGTTATCAACCCCATGCTGGCTAATGTTCGTTTCATGACGAAACATTTAAAAGACAATTAGGCTAGACCAGAGACATTGACGTTGTCGTTTATTACGCCATCATCTCTCTTGAAAATAAGATTTTGTTAATAAAAAAGGGCATTATCGAAGCATACTATTGAATTAGTTCTTAATGGATTTGTAATTTATATTTAAAAAGAATTTCAAAGAACTTTTTTAAAGGACAAAAAACCAGACCTTTGAGTTTGCAGGTATTATTCAAATCTTAGAAATTCATACGCAAAGAGCGAAAGGACAATGACTAATTGCATTTTCCCCATTAAAATTCTTATTAAATACAAAGGAAAGGCTAAATTCTTTAATAACTGAGAGGAAGGTCATCAATACTGACATATTTTGTTTTAAGATAATGTTTTCTAAACAAAAACTAAAAATAAAACTTTAGAAACATAAATACGATTAAAAAATGTCATCAGATATAAATGTCTATCAGATATAATAATATACAGTTGTAATATTTGTTTTGGCATAATTAAGTTTTCCATAAGCAATGAACGTCTGGCAAAATGAATTCCAAAATGAGCTGACATAGACTGTAATGCCATAAATTTATTTCTTTTTCTTTCACAGATTATCTGTATAAAATGCTTACAAGTAAATGTGTATAAGATTTTTCTAAAATCTTTTCACTTTTATATAAAAACTTTTATATAAAACATTTTTCGTTCATGTATGTATATATCATCTTAACCGACGAAAAAGAATTCATGTACATATTTTATTTTACTGTTCTTTTTTTGCAAGATGCAAACAGTGTAAAGACGCAACAGTCTTTTTTTACGGTTTTCCATTAACATACTTGCATTCAACTCCAGGACTATACTATAACGCAACACTATAAAGTTAATTTATGGTCTATCAGGTCTATCTTACAGCAGGTATGCCGGTTTACGCTGCACTCCAATTTTATATTTAAAACTATATTATGAAAAAATAGAAAAAAAAATATAAATAAAATTGATTTAGAAAACTACAAATATGTAAAATGATATAACATTATTAATAACTATAAATAATTACCAATAATATAATTACAAATAATATCACTATTATTTAAACTACGCAATTGCAAAAAAAAATCGTAAAAATTTTATTTTCACAATTTGTATAATTCATTTTTAGCTAATTTTGTACAGAAATATATGAATTACGAGTTTGTATTTCTTTAATTACTTATCTAAATAGATCACGTTTTTATCAGTATTAATATTGGATCGTCTGGAACGTGCCGACTAAAATTTAAATTTTAGTATACATTTATTAAATTAAAATTTTCTGCGTTTCAATTTTCCTTCAACATCGGCACGAACTTTCCAGACGACCCAATAGAATGCAATAGTTAATTTTCGGAAAATAAGGGGGTGACTTTTTAGGAAATATATGTCAGTATCGGTAACTCCTCTATTCAAATTTCATTTTAAAATGTAGATAAAAGGAAGGATAAAAAATATTTTTCTTATATTTTTTATATTAGAGATTAGAAATACGACATCAATCTAAAATCTAATCAATCTAAAAATTTATTTCATTTATTTATAAGGATTCGTTACTTTCGGTAATTTTCGGCAAAATTAACATGTTTCTTCAACATATAATAAAATTTTTTATTTCAAAATTATAATATTAATTACATACTTTTCAGTTCAATACTTTTTTAGGATCTAATAACGAAGCATTTTCCGATTTTTATTCGCTAAAAACGAATTCGACCGCGGAATTGGCCTAACACGGGGGTTTTCAAAAAAAATTGAGGTTAGATATACCAAAATTGGCGTTTTTGGGCGTATTTATGATTTTTTTGTGGCTAAATTAAATTTTTTTTCAATTTCATTTATACCACTTTAAAGTGCTATCTTTTATCTATAAAATATAAATTTATATTTTTATAGTACAATTATTATTTTTCACTGAAAGTTTTAACTCTTCTGCAGCTAAAATGAACCTTTTGATCTATTTTTCTGTAAAAATAACTTTCCTAAATATCATAATTTTATTGTTATAATTTGATTGTTGAATTTAAATAATATTAAAATTTCAAAATTAAAAATAGCAGATCCATTATGGCGGATTGAAATTGGAAAGTATAGACAGGATTTTAAGAAAATGTATTTCTTAATATTTTTGAAATTAAATATGATATAATGTTAATATTTAAAATGGAATACTGTTTTATTAACGCTTACACCTGTGTTTTGCCTATCAATTTATAGGCAACTTGTGTGCGCGACGCGATTTTGCGCAATCTTCATATGCTAATTATGCATATGAAAAAAAATCGTGCCTGATAAATATAAATTTATTTTATAAGGAACAGATAGCACTTTAAAGTGGCATAAATGAAGTCGAAAAAAAAATTTACTTTGGCAGCAGAAAAATGGTAAATATTGTCAAAATTTGATATATTTAATCTCAATTTTTTCGAAAACCTGACATTAATTAGGCCATTTCCGCGACCCGATTCGTTTTCAGCAAACAAAAATCCATCGGAAAACACTTCATTTATTCAACTCTCCAAACAAGATTTATTTTTATATAACTATGTTATGAATGCTAGAAATATTTTTAATTAAAAAAATGGCTATTTTCTCTCCAAAGAATTTTTACTGTTTAAAATATTTATATCTCTTTCTCTATTATTCACGTATGAAAACGTGTTTCAAACATGCTTTAAACTGTTTAAAAGTTTCTTAATCAAGATTTTTAATATATTCTAATCATGTTTTTTTATAATACTATTTAAAGCATGTTTGAAATATTAAAAACATGTTTAAGAAACACGATATTTTATTTATTATAAAAAAAATTATTTTTATTCTTATTATTATTATTATTCTTTATCTTATTAAAAACCTATTATCCTGTTAAAAACATAGATTTTTCAAAATATGTTTTTTTGTTTACACAATAGATCTCGAACATTTTTAAAACTCATTATAATTCTCATTATAACTCTACAACAAAAATATCGCTATCCTTTTTTCCTATTGAACAGGTTTGCCGATTCTTCCTTAATTTGTCCTGGATCGGATTGATGAAAGCAATTTCGTCGTTCTCGCGAAAAGACGCCCTTAAAACGTAGTCGCGATCCGCCGAAATTTACGGCTATCATTTCCTTAATTGTTCTCCGGCACAACTTATTTTTCACGCTCTCGATCGTCTCGCATTCTCATTTCAGCCGTTCCAGTCGCTCAAAAGATAACTGCTCGTATCTTGGCCCTTTGCCGCGCCCTTGGCCCTTTGGTGACGCGACTAGAACTTACTCAGTCCCAAGCTCTTCCCTGCTTCGAATGGCAACAAACGGAAGCTGGAGCGATACGTTGTCGACTTGGAATAAAGAAGTGCTCGAGAGAAATAGAATGTTTACTTGTAACTTTCTTTAACTCTTCTCTCAAGAATGCAATAATTTATTGCGTTGAAAACGCAAAGACTGCAATTCACTTGTTATAGTAACAGTAGGTTGATTAACTAAGTATTGTACAAACAAACAGAAAAAGACAATTTACATTTTTTAGTAGTATACGTAAAGCTTATAGTATATCCTTTAACTGCCAACTACACATCTCGTTTTAAAGTCTTAATTTACATGTCTAGGTCTAAGTCATCCACAACATTTGTGACTGGCTCTGTAGTTATCACGGAAAATATTTTCTTTTTGGTAATTATGCAGAGAGAGTACCCTCCAATAACTTTGATCTTGACATATGTTGTCAAGGTCATGACTCCGAGTCACCTTGGACAAATTTTAGCCATCTCTCATTTCTTAAAAAGTTATTAACAAAAAAAGTCCATTTAAAAATAAAACTTAACTTTTGAACACGATTGCGCGCTCCGATGAAACAAATTCCCTGCTTTAACAAAGCAAAATATTTTCTTATATCATTATTATAATTTTCATTTTTATAATTTATAATTTTCTTATATCATTTTTTTAAATATAATTTTGCCTCATCAATAATTCCTTCGCCATCAATTTGATTTTAGTTATTTGTTAACCATTGATTCGTGAACTGAGAAGCCAAATTGTTGTAATTGAATATTTATTAAAGTAGACAATTTTTAAATGAGTATACAAGTTTTCTGTTTCAAAGCTACAAATATTTTATTTCAAAAAAATTTCCTGCTTTACAAATAATTGATACAACATATGTCAAGGTCAAGGTCATTAGAGAATAATCCTCTATATTGCATAATTAATTTCTTTTTTTTTAATGAAATGCCAGAATATATATAGGTATAGAATCGAGATATCAAAACATAAAAAGGTTTTGATAATAATTGAAAAAGTTATGCCAAAAAATATTAAAGAATAATTTGTGAAAAAAGCGCAATAATTAGTTTTTCTTCAAAAATCATATCTTTGTGATAAAAAAAGATATAGATAAAAATAAGTAATCTTTTGAAAAGAAGAAAACGTGAACTCTAAGAAAAAAAAATGTTATATTGATTCATTCCAAAAAGTATTTACACGACTGAAATGGAATCATTTTTATATATATGCTCGGAAAAATGATATAGGAAGTATGTCGAGTATTTTCTTTTAAAAGAAATGCAATAAAAATATTTTATATTAAATATATAATGATTTTGACATTATTCATAATTTTATAACTCCGAGAAAATAGAGCAATCCTTTCATCAAGATGCCTCTTTTGCAAAAATGTTTTTTTTTAATAATAAATATATGTTTTAATTATAAGAAGAGACAATACATATACTTGAATGCAGCACTAATAAACAGGCACTTACTAAAAACGAAGTTTCATTTTCTGCAAAAATCTGTCGAATTTACATTTGACGAGTTCAAGTCACCCTAAGTCAAACTTTTATTTTATCACGATTAGCTTTAAGTTAACGACGAAACAATTGCATTACGGCAATCTACAGAGAAAAGTTCCAAGTTTTTTTACTTCCTCACTTCAGCTCTGCAATATTAACCGTACTAAAATAACTAAAATGACTAAAATTTTCATCCGAATTCAAAATGACTCATTCATGTAGTTGAAGGTTAATAGTCTAATATGTAAATAATAAATAAATATTTTCAATTGTATCTTTTTATGATAGCAAAACTTAAAATTCTATTTGGAATAGAGGAAGAAATTACAAGACATTAAAGAGTTTACGAGCGGTGAATTTGCCGAAGTGGCATGCATTGTATTGCGTTTTGCATTGGTAATGTGCCAACCACAGTTTTCTTTAGTAAAAGAATGCTGCATCTTTGCCGAGTTTGCAAACTTACGTTTTATATATCTTAACGTAATATGCAGTTGTTCGTATATAATACGTTTATACTACGTATTATTATACGTTTTCACAAATATAAAGTACGTATTTCAAATTTGAAGAGATCCAGATACATTACATGTTTATGTTAATATTCATGAAAATGTAGTTTTAAAAAAGTGATTCTAAATTCATCTCTACACTAAATATTATATTTTATAATATTAATTAATTGATAATCTTTCGAAAATGATTCATATATTGTTAGTTTCGGAAAAACAATTTATAATAAACCATTTTAGTACACATAAAATCGATAATAAATTTGTTTGTATTTAAATTATTTTAAATCTTTTAACTTAATAGCAGACTTTATTGAACTGTTGGTTAAACTTTTTTGAAAGTTTCACCGATAATATACAATTCTGAACAGATCGAGGTGCTAGAAGTCTCGATAGCTTTCAAAGAATTGCTCAAAGAACGGAGCTAATCCGGAACTTCTTCCTTGCTTCCAAATCTGTGGATGCTGATGCAATCCTTACTTACTTTAGACCTCTTCATTCTCTCTCCAGACCTTTCGTCTCACATCATGCCGCATCATGCTTCGAGCATATTGGTTCTCATACCATGAGGAAGCTGCAAAACTGACTATCCACGCAGTAGTCAATGGCGGAAGAAGAGACGGCGAGGTGGCGGGCTCCATTCAAATGAGGTTCAACGCTAGAGAGGAATCTCGGAAGAGATACCAGGAGGCTGAAGAGGTAGCAGGAGACGTTATGGAAGGGGAGCAAGGCAAGCACGGTGCACGCTGGCCTCTGCTCGAGTGTTTTTCTATTCAGAGAAGACTCGCATAAAGTCCTATATACCGAGTTCTATCCTATCCTATCTCCCGGATCCCCCAGGAGCCAGGGAGGATACAGGATGAGAGAGGTGAAGGGGCGGTTCTCTCCCATTCCAGAGAGCCGTTCATTGAAACGAATGGCCTTGTCCGCCTCTTCCTCCTCGTCCCTTCATCTTCTCTATCTTCCTTCCCGCTCCCATCTCGTCTTCACAATCTTCCCATCTCTCTCTCTCTCTCTCTCTCTCTCTCTCTCTCTCTCTCTCTCTCCCTCTCCCTCTCTTCCTCCCTCCTTCCTTCTTCCTGCTATCCTATCCTGACCCTCGAACGTCTGACTACCTTTCCTCCTTCTCTTTCCGATCTCCAGCCGCACTTCTTTCTTCGCTTCTTCCTCGAGTTACGCCTCTCGCGAATCTGCCAGGATTACTTATCCTTCGCCAAAGGACGCTCAAGGTTCAACCTAAAGCATCATTTGAATAAACGCGAAGTTACTGCGCGCCTGCTCCCGGCAGGCAGAAACGAACGGGTGAGAAATAGAGTCTCTAGCGTGCGTCCCATGACTATATTAATGACGTCGTGATACCTCTGAGGCAAAAAGAGAACTCCTCGCTCTCTATTATCTACGGGATGAGATTCCTGTCACCAAGGATCACATCTTCGGCAACGGGTCATGATACTCGTGCATCGTTTCACTGTTATAGCGACGCCGACACATCGAAGCAAAAAGAATTCTAATTTGATATACTATAATTGCGTATAGCGGAATTCTTGCTAGTTCTTGAAACGTAACTGATATTATTATTTTATAATAATATCAAATATTAATAATAATAATAGCTAATAATAAGAACATGTGACTTGATGGTTTTTGATTACAACATTATTGCAGTAAAAACTATAAAGACGAAATATACAAAGATGCATGATAGAAGAACATTTTGAAGAATAGCAACTTTTCCAAACATAAAATTAAAAATAGAAAAAGTTTCTAACGTTACAGCAATTTTAACAAATCGATAAGAAAAAGAGAATGAGTCACTTGCAACTATAAAATATATTAATAAATAACACATAGCTAATTTTAAAGCTTAACTTCTTTCTAAAGTTAATTAATATAAAAAAAAGTTATTTAATTAAAGCTGTGAAACAATAATTCTAAAATCGATATGTAGGTATATCAATTATATCGATAGCGACTTTTTATTGTATCGAAAAGAAAAGTTAAATGTTATCAATGTAATTTCACATCAAAGACACAGACAAATTTTTAAAATGGATTAGTTAAAACACTGTATTTATATTTCATGTTATTCGATCAAATTTAAATAATTCGTCGATCGGTTTAATAATAAGCTCAAGTCATTTACTCTAAATAAATTTAGGTTATTCCTCTTTTCTTAATTATTCAATATAAAATAGAACAAATAATATCCGCTATTTTCATTCCTCATCCACAAGTCATGTAAGTTACCTCTAAAAAAACATTATGAAACTCATACTAAGTCAATAATAAATCTCTATTTCTGTACTCGAGCGTACCAAAATTAGTAACGAACACTCAGCGACCTATCCGCAAATACGAAGCTCACGCGCACCATCGATAAATGTGACACAGCGGTGCTGTCAAAGACGTTACGCAGATGCATATAAATACGTCTTTACATGAATTATCGAATAAACATTGCAAATGGCAATTAAAATTTCAAATGCTATATTAAGACGTATGACGTCCTCCAGTATATATTGAATATTATTAATGATAATGAATATATATATATATATATATATATATATATATATGTATATATATAATGTCAGTTTTTATTATTGTTGTTATTATTACTAATGCTGCTGATATATCATAAAAATAAATTTATATCAATATTTTAATCCAATACTTCCTTATCAAACTATCGATGCTAAAAAAAATACACTCTCAACAAATTCAATTTTTAATATTTCAGAAACTTTTATGGGGGGTATTTATATTATTATTATTTTTATTAATATGTATTATATGAGTAATATGACTTTTGATATACAGATCAATATAATAGACACACGTTCAGTGTGTCAATTGTTCAATTGTCCTAATAATAAGTAAAGATTAAACGTAATGAATTTATTTTATTAAACAAGGGAAATATAACCAATTGAAGTTCCCTTAGCGAGTCAATAGAATAAATTTTTCATTCATCAAATAAGCCTTAAACTGTCATTAATAGTTAAGCTTCAAAATATCATAATTACCGATCAATACTGTCAGTTTAGCATTAGAATAGTAAATTTCCCATTAGATCATTAGTAATATTATTGATATTCAAATTAATATTCATGTAAAACTATATTAATTATCACATGGAGAGAAGTCTAATGAAGGGCTGTGTATGTTGACGGTCAAATTTCCATCTTCCGTATTTGAGATCAAGTTCAACAAACTCCTCGGTCAGAGCAACAATCGTACGATGCAACGTTATGCACATTGAGTAAATAAATAAATATCGTGTTGGCTGCTGCATGAAATTTTCCCATCCCCACGTTCCCGGGGGACAAGACGCCGCGGACCGGAACGCTGCGTCTCCTACTTCGAGCTGCTCTCGCGTGCCGGCGTCTATTTTGGCGAACGTACCAACGTTCCAAAAAGATCGTGCCGTCTATCCGTCGTGACTGTCTTCTTGCGCAGCGACGAGCCATTAACGGTAACGTAAGCGTACACTTGGGTCCGGCTGGAATCGTAGCATGCCGATCGGACGAGTCGCGAGGGAATCGAACGTACAGCTTGGTAGAGAAGGAACCAATTCCAAATTGCTATAGTTCTTTTTGGGGACAAATCGGAAACTTTTTTTCTTTCGTTTGGACGACTGATCTCATGCATCATTGATAAATCAACTTAAGTATCAAATATTAGATTAACATTACGTGAATATCAAAGAATATCAAAGAACGTACAAAAATATTACATACGCACGGATTATTACTATATATATATATATGTATAATTCGCTACAAATTTGCAAGAATGATGTCAAATAACGATTCAAATTAAAATAGCAAAATGACCATATAAAATTAGTCGATTATACTTTATTTAAACCGATTATATATTTTTTCATATATTGAAAAGCTTCAATAAATTGCGTTAATTTTAATTCTCTTATTATTGCGATTGCAAGTAATCTTTAATTTTGACAGATTTAAAAATTAAAAAATTTATTATTTATTTCTCAGATTATATAGGATTAACTCGAATTGGCATAACAAAATATCGGGTGTCACGAAGGGGATGGTAATAGATAGTAGGTTGATTGTCGCGCGTAGAGCAGGGGCGAGACGTAAAAGAAGGTCGACATAACCTGGAGCCTACCTGGCTGCTAGCCAATCCCGTTTCCAGGATTCCTGATAGTGCCGTAGTTGATGTATAGTGAGAGAGATGCACATAACAAGAGAGTGAGAAGCGCCCATACGATAGAGTGAGAAAGCGAGGAAACGAGAGAGAGAAAGAGAGAGAGAGAGAGAGAGAGAGAGAGAGAGAGGAAGAGGAGAGAGGGGGGAGGGGGAGAGAGAGAGAGAGAGGCAGAGAAAGAGAATGTATAGTTGGTGCATAGTAGGCACACGGCAGGCGCACAGCACTCCGCCCCTCTTCCATCCACTCGATCGTATGGGCACCCGCATTGCAGCTATGGCCCACCATCCTAATGATGGCAACCACGCAGGTACAACTACTCTTACTACCCTCTTTCTTCGTCCCTCTTTGAGCTACCCTTCCTAGTTCCTTCCCTCTTCCTTTCCCTCTACAAGACTCACTCGAGCTCTTTGTCGTTAGACCTCGCTTTTCTGCTGACACTTTGCTGCGAAGCGTCGCTGCGCTTTCGCTGACCGCGACTGATTTTCTTGATGGCACTCCCCCGTTCTTGAAAATAATACTCCCGCTTCCGCCTCTCTTAATCTTTATTTCTCGTCACTGAGAGTTTTGATCGAGCCTAGCGACAAGCTTATGGCTGACGATGATTAAGTTAACAAATAGTACTCGCAACATTCAGGATAAAATAGACGAGGGTATACAAAGAGAAATCTGAGTTTCAAATTTATGGCTGAATATAGTATCGATATGAGAATCTTGCAGCAATTTTGTTTTAATACGTCTGTCATGTCATATAGATGTTTCATGTTATATGTAGGACTGTCATATGTAGGACTACTTTTTTATTTTTCACACAAAATGTTTTACAAAATGTTTGTTTAAAAATAAGTAAAATAAATGCTTTAAATAAATTTTAAGTCCATAAATTTATTATAGTTATAGTCCATAAATAAATAAATAAGTTCTTCTTTTAAAGCTTTATTTCTAATATTTGATATAAAATATTAAATATTTATGACAAGTAATAACAAAATATAGATGTACTCTATACTGAGAAAAACTCTAGTAATAGTTTCAATAAATATCATTAAATATATGGTAATAATAAAAATGGTTGATTATATTATTATGTTCGGTAATATTTACTAAATTCTAATATTTATTAAAGTAATATTTTTCTAAATATTTAGAAAAATAAAATTATTTTTGATTATATTAACCGAACATTTGATTTGCATTATTTCATTCAATACTTGGTAGTTACTACCAGATTCTTTTCAATGTAGTTAAATGTCTCCTTTTCTTATAAAACTCTGCTATTCGACTTTAGGATCAATAATATCTGACCGCTACCTAGCGAAGGTTAATTCCATTCGTAATAAGGCGGATAAGCGCCGGGACGACTTCGCGAGATCGGGAAATCGACGATGCAGCGACTCGGAGAAGTGAAGCGACTTTGGAGAGTGTAAGAAGAACGAGCCAGCGGAGAAACGAGACAGAGTTCCATTCTTGTTACTCCCAGCGACATCTTTAATTCATCGAATGCGGATTGCGGACTGAATCCCTGATGAGCTTTATTCCACATCCGCGCGTTCGAACTATCGGACCCGATGAGAGATTCTCATACGATAATACCTATCGCTAAGCTACTGTTCCACGTCTTCCTTATACTGTGCCTCCACTTATTCCTTCATCCGTCGCTGTCCACTCTCTCTCTCTCTCTCTCTCTCTCTCTCTCTCTCTCTCTCTCTCTCTCTCCCGCTCCAAGCCCGTGTACCTGAGCCTTCGCAACTAGTGCTGCCCACTTAAGAAGCTCTCGCTGCAAGCTTTTTCGTTTTCGGCTCTGTCTCGTCCCGATCCACTTCGGCTTCCACTTCCGCGTCGCTCAACTCCTTCCAATCTCGGACCCTCAATCCTTTCTCAGGTTTCTCGCGGTAAATCGCGCGGAAAACTAGTAAAGATTCTCCCTTCCCTCTACCCACCTCCTCTAGATCGTCCGATCGTCAATTCCCTTCCGTTCGTTTGTCTCACAGCTGGGCGCTACCAAGAATTGCGTCCACTTTCTGATAGCAACTCCGGTCTACATCGATTTATTTTTTGCCAACATGGCTACGTCCGGAAATAATTCAATTCCCCCCGTTGATTTACTCTATTAATTATTTTTATAAAAATATCGAATAATTTGATATATACGAAGAAGTGATATTTTGACACATTAAAACACTATGAGCGAAATATAAAAATCTTTATCTTTCTATCTCAAAAAGAAAAGCAAAAAATTGGTTTTGAAATATCAATCAAATGTGAATTAATGTTACAGAATAATTATGTGGATAGGTAAATAATTAAGATTATATAATTAAAAGTTTACATAACAATCTTCTTCTTGAGTTATAAATGTTCTTGAGTTAATAAATTTAGTAAGTTTATAAATGACTGGAAACATTTTTTGTTGACAAATTGAACTTTATAGATATAAATAAATATGTCGAAAATTTCCTCTATTTAAATTCAAATTTTATTTTAGTAATATTTTATCTAGTCAGCTATTTAAACGAATATCTTAAAGCTAAATATTCAAACTGATTGATTAAACGTTATGTTATTTAGCACAGTTTTCCTATTTTCAAGATTGTTTCGACAACTCTAAGAGAGAAAAGCTTAAATTACCTTTCAGTTAAGATAAAGTCACTTGACTGAAGAATAAACTCTCCTTTGCATTCTGAAATCTTTAGTTACGATAGGTTTCGGGAGTACATGCAGAGCAATTGGAATTTCTAATCTGACTTTAACGACAGCGTCGTCCAAAAAGAGACAAAATTTCCGCAAAGAGCATTCGATATCGTATTTATTTTGATACAATCCTGTAAAAGTTCTTTTTAAAAAGATCTTCCTTCTTTTAAAAAGATTTTATTTCTTTAAAGATTCTCCATCCTTGCCGAATCGATCACCAATAGCGAAGTAATCAGAAATCCAACAAGCGCCTTCTCATGATCGTGTCTGATCTCTTAAATTTTTAATCCCTCGGCCATCGGCTTGTACGCTGTCAGATTTCGTATTAAATCGTAATTTCATTTTCGACAACATATTGCGCCAAATCATCTCAAAATTACAAACGGAAAATGGAAGAGACGTAGTGAATAGTGAGTTTAAAGAAGGATAGATGAGAAAAAACGGAAAAAGAATGAAAGAGAAAGAAGGAGAAACAGAAGTGTGTAATATTCGATAATACTTGATGCAATATTTATATTTGTATGTTATAAAACTGAACGTATAGTAACAATAAATTTAAAAATACTCGTTAATTAAATTAGTAAATATTAAAATCGTTAATTATAAATTAGTAAATATTTAAATAATACAAACCAAACGGATAAGCAAATAAATAATAGTTACAAAACATTATATTCTGTTTCTTCAAATTATAAAAAAAATATAATGCCAGATATGGAAGAAAGAAAGGAGGAAAAGACAGACGGACGGTCACGATTGCAAAGAAAGTCTTCGTGCCAAGGCCGCCTTAATAATTCAAATCTCTCAGTACTCGAAAAATTGAATTTAATAATTCAGCCCAATAGGAAACCCCGGTCGGTTACGAACCGGCGGAACCCGATCAAAAATGCAATATCCAGCTCGATTTCTTAATCCGATTTCAGTGGTGTGCGCCTTGGTCGATGGCGGGCTCAACCCTTTCTTCCCTTCAACTGAGAGATATCCGTTTCGTTCGCCGAAGAACGCGCAAAATACATGATGGATATAAATATCGGACATGCCTCTACAGTTATGCGTTACGTATAATGCTCGCATAAAATCACATTCAAGCCTTACAAAGCCGGTTCTAGTTGGTTTTGCTTTGGCCTCCCATTTGTCAGCGCGGAATGTAGGGCGTTCTAATAAATGCTGCGAATACTTAATCGAGAAACGCACGCGGTGATCATGAAGCATCCATTTATCTAGTCAAGAGATAGTACCTTCTCTCGTCTTTAATTCTCTGCATATCCACACATATTTGTCTTTTTTTTCAACTTCTGTTTTCATTCAATATTAACTTGATATATATCTGTTCATTGTTATCTCTTTATTTAATTTTGATTATCATAATAGAAAATTTTTCCCGTCGACTGCGGATTCTTTGACGCATTGAAATCGACTGATTGAGCTGTTTGCTTTCAAAGTGGCGTAAATAAAAGTTCGAAACGCGATAAATTCAAGTAACGTACAAATACAAATCGATGTGAGCATTTTTCAAACTTGTGAGTTGCGCTACTTTAAAACTAAACGGCTCAATACAATCCCGGCTTTCGCTTCGATTTCTATAGCAATACTCATCGAAAAAGTTCGGCGCCAATCGACTTTCTACGTTTACACTTCTATCCAGCTTAAAATAAGAAAATTCGAATAAAGGAAGTATATTACCGCTGAAACTCGTCGTGCTTTCGGCAAAAGGCAATCGATAGTTTGCAGGTAAAAAGTATATGCACGATGTAATTCATTCCGTTTGTTTAAAGAGAATCCTCACTTGATACTCAGTTATCTGACAGACTTTATGGACATCGCGTATATTTGTAATTCACCTGTCTACTGACAAATAATGGAAACTGTGCTTTTGAATTATGACGCAGACAAGCGAGATGCGCAATGCAATAGATTGCGATTTATTATCGAAGACTAGACACGCAATCGCGACGTCGTTGTTACGACGAGGAAGAGTAGAAAGCAGAAAGATGGGAACTCGTGCGTAGACAGGCGAGTTAACCTCCGTTAACCCTTGTCTGTTGAATTCAATATTGATGACGTCAAACTGTATCACTTATAGTTACAAATGTCCGAGCAAACCGTGCGAAAATATACGAGACAAAAAAGCGACTAATATTTTAACCCGTTAGATGAGATATTTCATACATATAAAATTATTGTTAAATTTCTCTTCTTTATTTCAGTCCATTTATTTCCTTTATTTCCACGAAATTTCTAGAATACAAAATTATGTAAAACAATTTAATATTTAAAGATCAGTTATTCTTTAATTTACATTTAAATATTGAATTGTTTTTCATCATGTTCTTTGAAATTATTTGGGGAAGAGAACTCTGTTAATTATACCCAAGTTTAAAAAATAGAATGCTATCTTTTTACAACTTATTATAAAAAACTATAACAAAAATAAATCAATCGTAATTATTTTTTAAATATTAATAAAATAACATCTCTTTGTAAAGTAAAAAAACATATCAAAATTTTATAATTGACTTATTTAGAATAATTTTATAAAAATAATATAAAATAAATTATATACTTATTTTCTTAGGGATTATTTATTTTATACTTTAATTATGTTAATTATTTGGTATTATACTTATACATTGATATTATATATAACAAATAAGAGTTTAAAGCCTATAATGGTCGAAACTGGATTCATAGAGAAATTATTTAAGTCTTTAATATCCAGCTTCGACTGTTTTTTTTTTCATTTATTTGTTTACTCATTTATTTGTTTATCTATCTATTTATTGATTTATTTATTTATTAAAATAAAAAATTAAAATAAAATTTCAATGGGGAGAATACATACTAAGCGCAAGGAGTTCCATGGCATGCTGCATTCCTGCAGTCGGGCTACGCGCTGTCTAATTGATCAATTTTAATCGTTAATAACTCGGTAAATAATCTGAGTCTAAAGTGGAAAAGAAACTTTTAATTCAAAATTTTATCCTCTTTCACTCCTAAAAATATTAATTAAGAATTATCGGACATTCTGTATATATAAATTAAACTAATCAGAAAAAAAATGTATCTTTTTTAATCAGCTTCTCAATTCAAAAGCTTCCATTTCATGCAAAAAGAACATTTCTAAATTTTTATTTAAAAATATTAAGATTTAGAGGTTGTTACTGAACGATTTTTAAATCAAAGTTTCGATTTTTCTTAATACACATTAGATTCAATGCAAAATAGCTTAATTCGGATTTTAGATGTGATACTGTATGTTTTTTTGATCACTGAACACGATGTAATAGTTCATTATCTCTACGATATACGCCTAAATATAACCTAATTAATGTGAAAAAAATAACCAAAATTCGAATTCAAAATCGATTTTTGCAAAGTTCAAATGGATCATTACTTCCCTCAAATTGTAGATTTGTTCACCTAGAACAAGATCGAATTGGAATTTTCCCGGGACCTTCAGCAAGGTCTTTGAAAGTTGCATTTAACTAGATTATAAAATGTTTTTAAGAATAAAAAAAATTTTACAAGTTTTAAAATAGACACTTTGTGGTTTGAATATCCTCAAATCAAATGTCTCAATTTGATAATAAAAGCTTTTTATTAGAAAATGAAATGAGCACAATACAAAAAAATATGATTTAATTAATTGAAATAAACTATATATTATGTAGTATATTTTTTTTATTATGTATTCATCTCATTTTCTAATAAAGAACTTTTATTGGCAAATTGAGACATTTGATTTTCAACCATAAAGCGATATATTTTAGAACTTGTAAAAAAATGTTTCTATCCTTAAAAACATTTTATAATCCAATTAAATTAAATTCCAGTTAAATAAAAACTTTTAAAGGTTCTGTAGGAGGTCCCGGAAAGATTCTACTGGAGAAAGAAAAAAAATTTTCCCGGGAAAATTCTAATTTTAGGGGAATAACAATTTATTGAACACTTGCTAAAATCAGCTTTCAATTTGAAACTTGGTCATTTTTTCACATTAATCGGACCGTATTTCTTAAGGCGTATATCATAGAGCTAATGAGAGAAAATGAATTAATGTATCATATTCAAGGTCCAAAAAAACATACAGTACATTTAAAATCCCAATTGAGCCATTTTTGCATCAAATTGCATATTTGATTAAATCTGAATTAAGGAAAATCGAAACTTTGATTTAAAAATTATTCACTCGTGACCTCTAAATCTTAATATTTTTTTAAAAAATATTTTTTGAAAAATTTAGGAATGTTCTTTTAGATGAAATGGATGCTTTTAAACTGAGGCTAATTAAAAAAATATATATTTTTTCCTTGTTAGTCTAATGTATGTATATGCATATATACATACATACGCGCGCGCGCACGTGTGTGTGTGTGTGTGTGTGTGTGTGTGTGTGTGTGTGTGTGTGTGTGTGTGTGTGTGTGTGTGTGTGTGTGTAAATTGAATATAAGATCAATTTTACAAATAATTTAAATTTTCCAAATAGAAAATTTAAAATCGTTAACATTAATGTTATATTACGTCGGATAATTGTGTTCAATAATAATTCGAAGATATTTTAATAAGAGTTAAAGTGATCGTATCTTCTATCAATGCCAGAGTATATTGGTAAGATGTCCAAACATAGATCGTTTATAATTAGTAGCTTAGGGGCGGTCTTAGTGTTCTACGTCACTATGCGAAGGACTTGCCTACATTTATTAGTCGCAGAAATAAACGAAATCATGCCAAGCGCACTTATTGTTAGGTAACGAGTTTCGAGGTCTTCTATCATCTATTGAGAGAGATCATAAGAATATGTTCCTCAGCCAACCTGATTAATTCTATATATATATCCATATATATATATATATATATATATATACATGAAATAATAAATCTTACAATTAATAAACTTATATATAGTGTTTTTTATTTTTTTTATCATCATATATATTTGTTAATAAAAATTTTCTCTTTTATAAAATTTGAAATAACAATTAATCATTTTCCCAATAACAAAATTGCAGTCCTCATTTTCTATAGCATATATCACAAAACTCTCAATATTGATAATATAGGATTTATCGATTAAGATTCGTAATTACTATTTATTTCGGTCGTGTTTGAGCCGGATTTCGTGGAGCTAAATTTGGCGCAGCTTGGTGTTCTGATGCAATCTGCTCCATTAGCCCCGATATTGCCCCTTTTCCAACGTAACGATGAAAGATTAAAGATATTGCGTGGATTTGTTATCAAAGTCAACAAGTCTTTTGTTTATTCAACGATATGCACTCGTAATAAATGTAAAATTACTTGCGAATCCAACGTTTCGCAGTTTATAATTATCACTAAATGTTAAAAATTTGTAAATCTATATCTATATAATGATGATATCATAACCTCTTTTTCCTACATATCATACGTGATATTTTCGGAAAATTGCGTGAACGCCATCCATAAATAATTTTATGTTTATTTCCGAATGCAAACTTTAGCTTTAATGATAAAGCTGCTCAATGTTTTTATATATATAATTAATAAAATGTATTATTAAAATTATCCTTAAAACGTTTTAAATATAAAATTTATTATTAAAATTATCCTTAAAACGTTTTAAATATAAAATTTATTATTAAAATTATCCTTAAAACGTTTTAAATATAAAATCTATTTTAAATTAATAATTTTAAAATTATTTGCTATTAATAAAAAATCGACAGAAAAAACAAGTGTATACTCCTGATATCCAAAAAGAAATCAACATAATCATAAAAAGAAAGTAAAGTTATTTTGAATTTCAAACTGCTAGTCACGTTTCTTATAATATGAATTCGAGAAGTAAGAGTATCCGGCTATGGAAGCGCATCACAGAAAACAACTAAATGCGACGAATGAACTATTCCCACTTCTTATTTCTTCCTTGAAACATTATGTACTTCTCGAACATTGCGACTCGACAAGAACATTGTTAGTCGAAAGAGAGACGGAAAAGGAAGCGACTCTTGTTACACTTACGTACATAGGAAATCTTAATTTCCAACATGTATTTAAACTCTTTAAGTCTCTTGGTTTTTTTTTATGCACTATCGTTGTCACCGACGTTGCTATCACCATCATTGTCGTCGTCGTCGTCGTCGTAGTTATCATCTTCGTTGTTCGCTTTCTACCGTCTTCTATTTCTTTTTTGCTTTCTTCTTCTTGTTCGTTCACTTCGCGAGACCGCGGCTCGTATAGAGAGAGAAACTTCCGTCCAATCGACGGGAATGAACGTCGAGGCCATGGAAGTTCCGGCATATACGCGAGTATCCGCCTTTGCCTCGTTTCAAGAAAAGCCGATGCGGCTCGAAGCGCCTCTACTTCCTCCATTTCGACTTACCGGTGTGTCAGTTTGAGTATGTAACCCTCTAGCACTGCTTCGAAATTTTCGATCGTAATTCATAGTACACTGTAGACCGTTGAGGGAAATAACATATATTTTTTATGGTTCCGAGCTACATAAAAATCAGAAAAAATTCTTGTACTTATAAAACTTTTAACAATAAGTTTTTATTGTAATAAAAACTGGGGACTGTATTTTATTTATTTTTTATGTATTGAAATCTGAATAAGAATTTTGAGAAAACGTAATATCGATTATTGAAAGACACAAAGTGATGCTGGAGAGTTAAAAAGGAGATCACAACAAAGCAGATGCTTAATATTTTTGTATGAATTTTACAATTTCCAATTCAAGCAAACTTGTGCTGCCGATTTGTCGATCTCGAAACGTTGTCCTAAACTAAAACTGGAATGCATAGTATCACAAATTAAATTAACAAGCAATTTAATAATACTAACGAAACTATTGCGAAAAAGATTAAAATTATAATACGTATAAAAAATGCATAATAAATTACATTAAATTCAATCAATTATTAATAATTTATACAATAAATACAATTGGCGTTTCTTTTAAAATATATATATAAGAAACCTATTTAGCAATATTAACTCCTGGAAAAGATTATCTTTCTTTTTAAAAGTTGCTAAAGATTGTAAAGATTGTAAAGAATATTGTAGAAGAATATCAGGCAGGAGAAAGGAACAAGCTGTAATACCAGAAAGCTAGGATTGGCCGTAGTGCATTGAAGAGATTAATTCTTTCGTCCCCGTTGCGAAGGTGAGGTCGCAAGCTTCGCCACAAGTTCGAAAGCTGCGGCCTCCGAATAATGCAACAATCGTGTTCCAGCGGCCTGTATCTCGCGTCAGTGACCTAACCGCCATCCGTCTCTCTCGCTATACATCGCTTGGAAACACGCAAATGCAGTCAGAGGTGTGCATCCCAATGTAACCACCCCTGTGTAGCTTTGAGCCAACTCTGATCCTTGTGATCTCGTCTTTATATACCATTCGTCCCTCCTCTATGTGCACCGATACAAGCCACTGCCTACATTAGCTTTTGCAACTTTGCTTGCCTTTTCTTTAACCATTTATAAAGTCGTTCATCAATACATTAATCTGTGAGATTACAAAAAAAAAATTTTAATATCACGTTTATTTAACATTATCATTATTTGACCTGTGAATAAATTTTTTCTTTCACTTCTTTCTTTCTTTCTCTTTCGAAGCTAATCTTAAATTAAAGAATGCAGCAGAATATGTATACGAAATTTGCCACCACGCCAAATTAGACTAATCATCAAGAGATTATTAAACCTTCATGAAGGAAATATTTTCACGAAATTGTAACTCCCTATCCTCACAATTGCGAGAGTGAAAATTAAAAATTATGATAGAAAAAGAGAAAAAAATTATGATAAAAAATATATTTTTAATTGCCATTCTCATAATAGGATAAGAAGTTAAAACTTGATGAAAATATTTCTTTCTTAATCGACATATAGGAAGTCTAATTTAGCATAGGAGTAAATTTCATATATATTGGACCGTCCGGAAAGTTTATGCCGACTAAAATTTAAATTTTAGTATACATTTATTAAATTAAAATTTTCAATTTTCCTTCAACATCAGCACAAACTTTCCGGACGACCCAATATATTCTGCTACACTCTTTAATCTTTGAATTAAATATTACAATGCCCGCTATATTTCATCTCAAAATTTTCCGTAAAACCTTCATCCTATGTATCTATATTTCAAAAAAGATTTGTATTAAAAAAATTCTATCAATCTTTTTTCTTTAATCTTAAAGAGAGACTCTAATTTTAGAAAAACTGTCATACACTTTCCAATATGATGTGCAATCCAATGGTGCCGATATCCTCTTTCCGATCGGCATGGAAATGCCCTCGGAAGTCTGTTACTTTCGTCTCTTTTCCACTTTTCCTCTTGTCGTCTGCCTTGTACAGCCACAAAGTCACGGTCCACCGCGGATCTAAGCTGGTCAGTGTTTGACCTCGTCGGACCGGCTCGGCATAGGAAACACACGAAACGTTTTCTCGCGACCCAACCTTTAAACTACCCTCCTTCTCTGCCACTCCTTTTCCTCTGTCTACTTCTGCATTACTCCATACTTTTTATCAACCATGAAACCTCAAACGTACAAAGGACATAGCTGAGCGAGAAGAAACGAGAGCGGCTTTGACTTCACTGTGTGAACCACAATCCTACGAATATTTCGTTCAACATAGCTAACATTTGGAACTGCGCGGCACGAATTGTAGTATACTTCAGAGTTTCATTATAGCCAAGGTACATCATTAAAGTAGCTAAGCAAAAGACATCACTGAAGTATTCGAAATACAAAATGTTTTCAATCTTTCAAAAATTTAAGTTACTAAGAGAAAAATTTTTGCTATTTGTAACTACAACTATATTCAATATTAGTTGATAGAACTATACATATAGTTATTATTGCTAATATTATAGTCGTAATTAGAGTAATATAGTAATTAGAGTAATTATAATACAAATACCAAAAATTTTTCTTGAATGTACTATTATTGTCAAAGATTTTTATCAAGGATTGTTTTAATATTTCAAATATAAAACAGATTGAAACTATATTTTAAATACAAAATATGTTGAATAATCTTTTCAAAATATAAAATACAAAACTTTTATGTGATTCTAAAATACAAAACACACATTATATTTCAAATATTATATTTCAAACATAAGTATTTCAAATATGCCCAGTCCTGATTATAGCATATTAAAAAGTAAAAATAAATAATATCGAACAACTGCGTAAAACAACTTGATCTCTTCTTATAAATTGTCTAGTTCTTTAACTGATATGATATCTGATACGATGTATCTATGACGTCTATTTTGACAAAAATTTGATTGAATATCCTCCTTCATTTCTCTTTGTTTTTACTGCCTCCGAAAAACTCTTGCGTCAATAATTTTACTGGGATTGCATTTCGAGCGCCGCTAGAAAGTTTGTTCTGAAACTTCTATGCGCGTCACTGAAACAAGCCCACGGGCTCGTCAATGAGCTCTCGAAAGTCTGAACCGCCATTGCTATCCGGACAAAATATATTCGGTGGCAGAATTTTTTAAAGCGGATTATTTGCTTTCGTCCAGAAACTTGAAGTTAATCGAGCAGTTTAATTTCAAAAGTTTTATGCAGAAAGTTTCGATTAACCAAGAAAAATTATGTCCCCGACATTAATTGAGTAATGGCATGAAACGATATTGTAAAACGTATTAATAATTGTCGAATATATTGATAGAATACTATATATCATATGTTGATCATTACAATTATAACAAATTTATTAACTTCAATATTTTAAAATAATAATTGAAAATCTAAATTTTCCTCATAAACTGTTAGATAATATATTGTGAATAAAATGCAAAGATATAAATATTAAAAAATATTATGTTCAAGATAAAAATTGCTTCGCAACAGAATGCTTTATCTCATTGTATTAACTCATGCCTTTAGAACTTATTATTTCTTCGCCATCTCAATCTTCCACTTGATAACTAAACATTATTAAAAAATAAGCTCAAAGTAAAAATTTTTAACTTTATAAATCATATTCATTTTGATATTTTTAATTAATCTAAATTTAAAAACCTATATGTATATGCATATGTACAGAAGAAACCATCGTAAACCTCTTTCAACGAAATTACAAATGCAAAAATTTTTAATTATTAACATAAAGTGTCTTTGTGTTAAACTTTCATAAAAATTCTGACAAAGTTCACTTAAAATTAATTGAAAAAGTAGGTCGTATTAGCAGAATACGAAAAAGGGGCGAGAAAAATTATGTCCTCGAACTCGTTCGTAACGTTTTAATTATCCCGAGCTGGCTGGCGTAATACTGCCTGCATCCGCGCAAATTTATCAAATGCCATTTTTAATCGGATCAAGTGCTACCCTCTTTCGAACATTTTTGCTTTTTTATTCGCTTACCATTCTCTCGACCTCAAAAGAAGAACAAAAGTCAAGCGAGTGGTTTAGTTTCTATTCCCCTTTTCTCTGTTCTTCCATCTATAAACTATTTCTTCATGTTTCGCTTTTATTTCGATTCATCCTTCCTTTCGCGTGGCGTTCGTTGTCGATTAAATGTGTACGTCATTCTATGTACCTCGCACATTCGGATACTGTATCGGTCATTGTCGCGATATCGAACTCGACGATCCATACGATGTAAACGGACCAATAAAAAAAGAGGCGGGCAGAGGACAAAGAGGAGAATCAAATCGCGGCGATAAAACGTATCATGAAAACGCTAAATCGAATACTTATTGACGTGTTTTGTAATTTACCCTTTATACAAGATACTCAAATCTGTAAATATATTATTCTTTATACAAGATACTCAAATTTGTAAATATAATATATTTACAGATTTGAGTATCTTGTATAAAGGGTAAATAACAAAATCGCCGCGATTTGATTCTCTTCTTTGTCCTCTGCTCACCTCTTTTTTTATTGGTCCGTTTACATCCGTATGGATCATCGAGTTCGATCCCATTTTTATATGGGATTTTTTTGCACTATTGTTACTGTAATAACTCATATATGTGTGTATTTTTCTAAAATTTTTCAATAACACTACATTATTCTGATTCTAAAATTTAAAATTAAAAAAAATACTTTGAATTCTAAAATAATAATTTCAGATTTTCTGTGATTCCTAAATTTATAAAAATAAAAATGCTATAATAATTATTACCTGAAATCAATTACAAACAAAAAATTCTGGCATCTGTAATTGCTAATGGATTTCAGCGAGTTAATTGTTTTAAAAAAATTTACAACAAATAGAATTTATTTTTCATTAATATCAAAAGATATCAATAGTTATAAATAGAAATGATAAAAAACAAAAAAAATTTTACATACATGAATTGACAATA
>NW_017259305.1:230781-236400 GCF_001594045.1 Atta colombica | reverse complement strand
TATATATATATACATAAGAATAAGATAAAAATTAATCAAAGAGTATTTTTCTTTAAATTTCGGAATCAGTTTTTGTTTTTTGTATCATATATAAATATATGTAATGTATGCTGGTGCTAGTCCTTCTAAGGACGTCAAATCGCTGATAAAAAGAAAATCCAAAATTTTCCCAATGCAAACGGAGTCATCTCGCGTCGCACAGCGCGCGAACTCGTGCGCTCGTTTTCCGCAACTTTCCAACTCTTCGCGACTGTCCGACAGCACGCGCACCGAAGAACAACCCGCAGTAGCATCGCGGGGGAATAGCGGCGCGTGCCAAGAATACCACAGGAAGAAGCATATCTTAGCTCCTTCTCGTAAGGACCGGCGTGCTCGGGATGAGCTCGAGAGAAATTTATAAAGGCCTACGTGTTCGCAACTCTCTCCCACTCTCACCCTCCGAACAGTTCCGTCCGTGATATCTTACGGCGACGTTTTGTTTCTGAAAGGTAGAGAAAGAGAAAGAGAGAGAGAGAGAGAGAGAGAGAGAGAGAGAGAGAGAGAGAGAAGTCCGGGAGGGTGAGAGGTCTTAAAGCGTCGCTCGCAGTCGGTTTACAGGGTTCATAAGACGCGACGTGAATTCGTTGGTGCGTCTTTCGACTGGAATAGAGAGAAACGGAGAGAGTTTATTGCATGCGCAAGATTCTCTTGCATTAGTACAGAACGCTCGTTTACGTCCCTCATGAAAAACAGTATGCTGCGTTCCATAGAGAAGTGCGTATGGCTGCAAGCTAAGAAAACGCCTCTTGCTCTAAAACTTAACGAAAACGCCTTCATGATTTTGGACTATAATATGAGACATAAATTATAATCATACAACAAAGGTTGCGTTCAGTATAAAAAGCAGCTTTTGTTGTTTTAATATGATTGGCTTTGCTCTTAGTTTCTCATTGAATCTAAATGTATAAACCAATCATATTCACGAATTTCAACAGTTGCAAAGCTACTTTTTTTGTTGAATACAGACAATATCTGAATTACGAAGCGGTTAACCCTTAACCTTAATACACACACTGGAATCATTTATGTCTTACAGATTTCTTTTCTTAGAAATACTAGAAACAAATAATCAATTATGACATTTATATACAATTAATTGAATTAATTTTAATTCACAACCTTACAAATATTTTCTAAAGAGCTCTTAGTATACACAATGATTTTCTGGTCCTTTATTGCGATGGGTTATTCGTGTTCCGAGTGAATTTTTATAATTTTACAAATATACAAAGATTCTTACATAAACTTTAGCATTTTTAAAAAGTATTTGTAACATTGTGTAATAAAAAGATTGTATATAAATGTTTTAACTAATTACTTGATGCTTCTAGTATTTTAGAAAAAAGAAATACACAGGACATCAATAATTCAACTATACACTAAAGATTAAATTAATGTTAATTATAATATTTGATTTCATTTCCTTTGTTTTCTCAAATAATAATGAAAGCTCTTTTATTTATAATATAATCAGAAAAGAAAAATATCGTTAATTCTATTGATATTAATTTTCTTAGAGATTTAAGTAAAAAATAGATGTTGTTTCATATAATACGATAACTAACCTATGTATGTTTTGTAAACGCAAGAAATATACGAAAATCACATGTGTTTCGTAGTAAACGTGTTGATGAGAGTAGTTCCTTTTCTATAAATACATTAAAAACGTTATTTGACTTTAGGAGATCAATCGCGGTTAATACAAATTGATGAAATAGGATATTAAACTTAATCAACGTTTCACTTCAAATACAACACCAGTTCTGCACCTCGGTTCCAATTAGCGAGCGGGAGGCGACCATAAATTGCGGACTTCTTAACGAAACGAAATTATGACGCAAAAGTGAGAGACACATTAATCGTCGCAGCGCATCGGAACAAAACGGATCAGCGCGCAGCGTAATGTCAGATGAAAAATCCTTCTTTTCTGCGACCGTCTCTCTTAAAGTCGATGGTATTCACAATTCGTTTATGAGAGAAAGAAGAAGAGGAGGAAAAAAGAGAGAGAGAGAGAGAGAAAGAGAAGATGGAGACGAACTACAAGCTATAAATCTCCTGCTCTTTTTCTTGTAAATACGAATCTAACCGAGAGTCAGTCTGAAACTCTTCCTCCTGCTTAACAAACCACCCGTCGAATATCTTTCGTCGTAACTCTCGCTATCGCATTGTTCTACTCTTATTTTCTCCCCTTCCCCCCCTTCTCTCTCTCTCTCTCTCTCTCTCTCTCTCTCTCTCTCTCTTTTTTTCTCTCTGTCTTGTTCACCATTCACAATCACGCAATTTAACCAAGCATTAAAATGATCCGCAATTCCCTGATCTACTTAACTGCTCTCGCTCACAACCATTACGTGGAATACACTTGCCCACTCTCATCCGCGACGGCTTGAAACAACGCATCCGCTGCATACATTCTCTTTTATTTCGAGCGATTCGTATTGCAATCATTATACAAAAAAGGATCATGAACAAGAACTGGCGCATAGAAACGAAACATTAATCAATGTTGGAGAGAGAAAGAACAAGATTGAAACATAATCCGGTCTGTAATCCAATCTGAATATCTCCATACAGATAATTTTACTTGTAATATATAATATATAAGAAAGACGTAGCATAAGAAAGTATTCAAGAAGAAATTTGAAAAAACATACATAACAACAATAAACTGTCAGAAAATTAATAAAAATAGATCGAATTTCTTTTTATGCTTTTATATCTTTCTGATATATGTTATGTGTATATACACGTGATTTTATTTCTAATTTAAGAAAACATAGTAACTGATGCTGCTATATGATGTGATATAGTTTTAAGCGTTTTCTTGAATATTCGATTCATTATATAATGTAAACGTTATTCAGAAGCGGAGACTATTGAATGATAGTATTGTATTAATCTTTATTGAACGAGAAAGGCCATTATAGTCGTATTGAAACAGTGTCAATTAAGAGATACAATAAAATAATAAAGTATAACAAATGTTACTAAAAAAAACTGTAAGCTTTTAAAAATGGATTCCCGTTCTTTAAAGGTAATTACAATAAATATTTTTAATTTCTTTTTTGTATTTTTTATATTCTCAATCCGGGAACTTAATTGTCACACCACGAACTTTCTATATTGTAAAAAGCTTGAAATTTAATAGAAAATGCTCTAGATGTTATATCTTCGGATTAAAAGTGATATATGTATACGCATATTTATACGTTCACCTGTAATTTATCCGAAATGAGAAGATACTCGCGTAATATTGACACGGAGAGACATTAAACGCGGATACGTAACGTATATATGGAAACCGTAACCGTAATTAATACACTAATCCGAGAGTAGATCGTGCGATTTCCCCGTTATCGCAGTGGCCAGTGTGGAAGTTCCCGACGACGATATCGAGTTCTCACCGCAAAATATAATACTGGCGGAATCCATTAACATTCACGCGTTATTAAGAGCATCGTATCACATTGCCGCAATACCGTCAATTTATATACACAAATTTGTCAATATTTTCCAAAATGTAATTAAAGAGAATTCCATAACATTAATGTCCAAAAAATAATTCGATAAATCAGATGTTATTTCTTCCTTCCTTTGATAATTTCGCTTTTGTTTTACTAAAAAAGTTTTATTTTTACAAAACAAAAAGATTCGATAAAAAATATTCTTAAATTTTCTATTTTTTACTTTTCGAGCAAAAAAAATACTTCTACTTCGATTACAAATATTATAAATTTTTTATTTCGTAAAAGCAAAAAAACAATTTTAAAATTAAAACAATCCATATTTATCAAACCATAATTTATAAAATCACAAAAGATATTGTTTACATTAATCCTTATATATAATAATTTTCCCGTTCTGTAAAGATTAATCGAGATAAAATTATATTAACCCTTAATATGATTACATCATTCATACTTTGCGCATTTCTTTTCTTTTGAAGAAATATTTGAAGTACTTAACTACATAATAACTTCTGTCCTTTCTTCTTTTTAATATATAACTTTATAAATACTTTCTAAAGATGATAAAGTACATGTAAAAATCACTTAATAAGTTTTATATACTTGTAAAAGTGATGAAAATTAGTCCGAGACATGAATGACATATCGTGTGTAAAAAAACTAGAATTATCATGTGTTCTAAGGATTATATTAGGTGTAGTAAAAAGAAATCCATTATTTTTTCATTCAATTTCATGCAAAAATAATAGATTTCTTTTACTACACCTAATATTAATATAAAGATTTAAAAATCTATTGAATATGATATATCGAAATCTTTTGCTTATTTATTATTCTAACAAAGATCTTGCTGGATTCTAAGAGAGAAAGATCTTTCTCTTCAAGAAAGATTTTTACTTTTTATCTCCTGAGACAGGACATGTCAGGTTTATGCCAGCGATTTTCCTACGCACTCATGCCAAGTGCTCCCATAAATACGCATCTCGTTCGAAATCGTCTCCTCCCCATCCTAGCGAAACATTTCTCCGCGATTTTGTCGGCATGCCGAGGCGTGCGACGAGCATAGAACTGAAATTCGCAGCTATCTGTCATTCTCATCACCGCCCACGTGCTAAGGGCGCCGACGCCCGCAAAAAGTCGACTCTCGTCTGACGTCGACTCGCGCCCAACGCCGACGTCCGGCGTCGTCAAATCAGCGTAAAGTTCGGCGTTACAAACAACAACATCCAAATATCAGCAAAATCTCAAAAATCAGGAACAAGAGAACATACTTCCATGCATTTCTCTTATAAAAGGCGCAGTTTTTCTTGGGATACGTATATATTTTGATAATTTTCAAGGTTTTTGATAATTCAGAACAATAGTTTGAAAAAGTGACCTCAAGATGTATCCATTTCCTTTCACAATTTGCTTTTATATTTGTATCAGAAAAACCGATAATACTTTCTGTGTTTTCATTCATATTTTTCTCAATCAATTTTTGAATTTTTTGTTCTTTTCGCGTTATTATAATTCTAATTTCAGCAAATCGTTAACTTCGCGAATTGCTGGAATAATCTCTTCCTTTTTATATAGGCATTAAAACGATGTTCCCTTTACTCTAGAACACTATTGATACGTAAATTTAAGGCGAGAACATTGAGTATTAAATTTTAATAATTATTAGGAGATCTAATTTGCCATATTAAAAGCTAAGACAAGCGAAGACAAGCTTCTAAAAATTCTGTTCGTTATATCAGTTTGGACCCCATTAATGTTAGTATTATACACAGGTTAATATTATAACAGATACGTGATAAGTAATTAGTGATCAGTGTATCAGTACGTTCCTTGCCCTGATGAAGCGAATGGCAAGATTCACGAAACATTAGCATTAGCAATGAAAATATAGTGATAACACAAATCTTTTGGTGTCTTTGTAATAAATAATTTTAATTTTTAAGTAGTTTTATATTATTATCTATATATATTTTATTTAAATGTCATGAGAAGATACACGCGTAGACACACACACACACACACACACACACATACACACACACACACACACACAAGTTTGCATTACATTTTGAGATTATTATATTTAGAAGATCAATCTCGAATTAGCATCTATTTT
>NW_017259305.1:229105-230681 GCF_001594045.1 Atta colombica | reverse complement strand
CTGATATAAGAGCAACATGTATAAATATACGTATATATTATAAATACAATGATTCATAGGACAGAAACAAATGTAATATATAATATAACTAACTAATTTAAAGAAGGCATACAAAAACGACTTCTTAATATTAATAATATATAATCAAACAAATATGATGAATAATTTGCTATAAATAATTTAATTCATTTTTAAAATGAAAATTCTAATAGCACGGGTTGATTAATTTCATGAGTCGTTGTATATATATATATATATATATACACACAATAACATACATACAGTGTGTGTGTGTGTGTCATTGCATTACTTTTTAATAATAAATGAATGATAATAAATGGATTATTTGAATAAAACTAATTATGACTTTAGAAATATTACTTCACTTTATTTTATATGTAAACATATTTGCATAAAATATTTATGTATGTACATATAAAATATATCTATAAATATTAGGTACGTGCAGATAAAATTCATGGATCGTATCTAACAAGCAAGATGTCATTTTGACGTCAAAATAACGTTGAAGACATCATTTTGTCAATCAAAAGCAATTTATTCCGATATTTTATGTTGAAAATAAAGTTACTTCCCAGTCTGTTCTGCCCACATATTTTTAAAGTACATTTAAGGTATCTATACTTATACCCAAGTATTTTATTTTTCTCTAGTACTTGTATCTATACCTAAGTACCTATACCTAAGTACATTTTTTCCAGATTATTTGTACCTATACATAAGTACTGAAAATACAGTATCTTGTACAACATTGCCAATTTCCTTGTACGTAAAATTTACATTTCAATGACAATACTGTATCATCACTGAATATTGATAGAGTTTTAGGTTTAATGTATACATATATAATGTTTATTCTTAATATACGTATATTATATAAAAGACAAAAAATATTCTACATCTCTAACGTCTCTGAGAGACAAAGAACTGGCATAATAAGCGAAAATGACGTGCCTATGCATATAATGGAGCTTTGGATCTGTAATATGTTGGATGTCATAATTAGAAATCGCCACATCGCGCAAATAATAACGACGCAGCCTACATATTAACTGCTGGCACTATCTGAAAAATGGGTAGAAATATTTTATGCTAGTCGCAATGAGTGTGAGCGACGATTCGCGTGACGCGTGATCTCGTGCGAGACGAAGGGAGCAAGATAACGTCTCCAAAGGACGAAAGACTTATAATATCCCGAAAATTAACATGTTATAAAGATAGGAAAAGAGAACTATCAAGATGTTTAGCAATAAAATAGTTCAGAAATTTTTTTTAATTAATTTAACATTATAAATAATTTACAACATGATAAAGTGTCGAATGCGTTCTCCTCGCTTTACACTTAAATAAATCGTTATACATACACGGGCATCAATTAAGGTCTTTAGAACATTTATCAAACGTACACACACACACACACACACACACACACACACGCGCGCGCGCGCGCGCGCGATATAAAGAAATATTATCCAAAACACTATAAATTTTCTATTTAAAAATACTTAATAAATTTTAAAATATAATACAAATTATTAAACCTTTCAATCAATAA
>NW_017259305.1:195536-227786 GCF_001594045.1 Atta colombica | reverse complement strand
TAATTTTCAATTCATGCGCACTTTACTAAATAATTCATACCAACAATTAAATTTTCTTTTAATTTTACTATATTTTTCCACACATATATATTATGTATATCAGATCTCAAATGATAAAATTAATTAATAAAATAATTTCAACGAATAATGTCTTCAAATTTGATATATGTACATCACAATATACGCAGAGTCTGAAGAGATTATAATTTATAAAAAAGTGCGCACTTATATGTGTCTCAAAAGTTCTTCAAATTCATAAGCTCCGCGCGTGTCTTTATTTTATACATCCATAGAAAAGATTTCCGGATGCTAGAAAAGATCTACAGCTATTACTTTTCATTTTCTAAAATAGGATTAAGGACAATTATACTTATTATTTTAACAGTAAAATATTTTACTCTTAAATGGAAAATTCTTAACTCTATAAAATGATCTTTGAAATCGTGCCAAATATTACGGTGCAGCATCGTGCAGGGAAAAAGATTTAATTTAAACGTCAGAAGATTTAAATTTGTATATTTATTAAGCCTCATCTACAATAGCTGCATCACAACAATCTTGAAATCTTGTCTGCGACATAGACTACGTGACTATTGTAGATGAGACCTTGGTCTTGTCTCAAACAGTAAATCAATTTTATATATGTATTGGGTTGTCCGGAAAGTTCATGCCGATTTTGAAGGAAAATTGAAACGCAGAAGATTTAAATTTTTAATTCATTTATTAAATTTAAAGTCTTTTGCGAACTATAAAATTCAAGGGAGAAGAATTGAAACTTTAATTATTATTAATTTAATTTTAATTAATTGTTTTATTTTTATACTGTATAAGAGATAAAATAAAATTAAGTACATCAAGATCTTCGTTATCAAGATCTTAGAAATCCTTTCTAAGAGAGTACGAAAAGATGAAAATTTATATCATAAGTATCGGCTGGAACAAAATTCTAATCTCAGGCAATTAAATAAGGAACGCAAAGCTAAATGAACATACGCTCTACGATATAACTAGCATTAGCCTGAAGCTCTGTTAGATCCACGCGTTACTGTTCTCAGGGTAACGAGGCGGTCGCTTAACGCAGTGCTTTTTGTGTTCGCAGTGTCCTCGCTTAGCGAAGCGTATCCACGGCTACTTGTTGACCGTGGATACGCTTGTTCCTGAGCAAGGTACCACCGCTGCCAGAACGTCGTCCGGCCGGGCGGGCAGTGAATTATCGTCCGGCTGTACCGGAGGTCCCCTGCTATCTCGCGCGCAAATCTGCGAAATTTATTGCCCGTAGCCGCGAATGATACGTAATTATGCCCCTCTTTACTGTTCCTACCTACGTCCAGCTCCCGCGATCGTGACAAAATTACTGGCAAGATCTCCTTCATGTCGCTCGTATTCCTACCGCTCAGCAACTCACCGTTTGCCATCGCTTCGCATCTTTTTGCTGGCGCGAGAGATATTTATCTTTTCGTTCCCCAGTTTATACAGTAATGTTCTGATACAAAGAAACTTTATTCATTCGAAAAGATCAGAGATTGGAAATGAATTATTCGCGAGAAGAGAGGTTTACTGACAGATACGTACATATTAGTGATTTAAGAGTTAGCAATAGTTTTTAAATTATACTCAATCGAGTGAAGAAATTCTATGAGTCAAAAAATCATCTACTATCAAAAAATAGTAACACTTTGTTCTGCAAGTATTATTAACTTTCTGTCTGCAATCATTTTTATAATTCCTCCGTCTGGAAATTTTTTAACTCAAACCTTTATTATAATTAAAATCTTTATTTAATTCTTCATTTCGAAGAAAGTATGAGAGTAAAATTTTGCCAAAAAAGATCCAGATTGCAGACGGAAGATTAAGCAAAAAATTAATAGAAATTTGATTTAAATCTTAATTGTCGAGATAATTAATTTAATATCCAAAATCTATCGATATGTTGACTTTCTATATGCACGGCAAAAATACTTCTACACTGTTAAATTCATAATGTGAAATTATAATGCTCAATTTGAGCATTATAATTTCTAATATAGTCGTTCTCATCAAAAACAATGAAGTCAGAAAATTTAATTTAAAAAAAGTATATTAAATTTTTTTATTCAAGTTTAATTTATTATTTACTAAGTACATACGCTAATATGGAAGTAATTTACTTTGAACTAACGTTTCTACTAACGTAGAAATAGATTAATTTTGACATACATGTGAAAGTTAAAAATAACAAAATGTTTTTTAACTCGAAAGATTCGATTACCATTGCTCCTTTGATAACAGTGTACATTTTCTCAGCTAACAAGTCAACACCAGACTGTTCATAATCGTCCTGAAGAAAGCCCAAGAGGGACATTACAGCAATCGATGCCGTTTAAAGTATATCACCTCCAAATCGCACTCCTGGGATTCCCAAGAGCGCGCGTTCGGCCCTCTTATAAATTTATGCGAGTCTGCCAACGAGCGGGCTGCATTCGACGTAATTCTGGTGGCGATTTTAAGAACGATTCGAGCTTCCTGAATTTAACTCGGGATTAAATCGACGGGGACTCATTGTACGTTCCTTATCGCACCAGAACCAGGCACGGCGGAACTCGCCCGACTAACATGCAATAAAACCAATTAGACGCGGCGCGAGAAACGGGAGCCATCTCCCTCCGAGTGTGTGAAAGAAGTCCAGGAAGACATGAGCGCGGTATAAGAAAGTCGTTTGCCACTGGCAAGATGCCAAATCAATTTAAAAGTTCATACTGCGCGTTGACGCGCTTGGGTGAAGAAGCGCGTAGACGATGTTCCTAAAAGAAGCGCGAAGAGCTGAACTTTATAGACGAGTGCAATTTATTTTTAATAAAAATTTAAATATAGATTGATTATCGAGATATCTAGTTGAGATTCATAAATTTCTAAGAACAAATATACTTTGTAAATATATTTATAAGATTTATAAGAAATAAACTGTCTTGATTATTACATTTATTACGAGGAAAAGAGAATATAATTTCCAATTAATTTTTATCGAGCTCGAACTGTTAATCTATAAGATTATTGTTATTAAACTTTTGACTCAAATTTCTTTCACAGTTTATTTCTTCTACATTTAGGTATCAAAGGAGTTAGGTCAATGTTAATCTAATCTCTCTCTTGAGTTAAAAAACATTTTTATTGTTTTTAACTTTCATATATATCAAATATAAATCAATCCTTCTCTATAACCAGTTTCAAAATAAACAATATCCATATTAATGAATGAAGCTTAATAAATAATAAAATTTAATCAAAATTTGAATCAAATTTAATACATTTCCTTGAGTTAAATTATTGAACTTTTAGCTAAATTTACATATTGTGAGCAGTAATGATCTACAAAATAATTAAGAGCAATTCAAATTGAGTATGATTTGACATTCAGAATTTAACAATGTATATCATTTTTTTCAGGCCAATGCCGTGTATTCGCATCATGAATAAAACTCCTCAGCGAATCGTTATCGTTGATCGAACGGCGCGAGCGTAATGACAAGCGGAAAGGGCCAGTACCAGAAACGATAGGCGTAGGAACCGCCCGAGAAGGTACGAGCCGGAACAATTAAACTCACTTCATAATTTCTCAGTGGCGGGTGCTCGAGCTTAATGAGAAATGCGCGTTCACCCTGAAACGGATCGATCTGCGAAACTCGTTCGCCGGTGAGGCGAAAACGCCCGTTCGCGTGCGAAACGAAGGCGAAAGAGATAGATCGTCAAGCATGGATAGCTAGTCTTTCTCCCTAGTCTTTCTCTCGAGCGGAGGAGACAAGCCTGTATACAGGCGATCGCCGACTGTCAAAAGTTCCCGGTGTGGCTTCGCAACTGGGAACAGCATCGAGCGTTTCCCGATCGGAAAACTTTCGTTCCGTGCCGAGCGAAACAATTTCGCCGTCCGACATCGTCGAGCTAAATAGCCAGCTTGTTTTCGTCTTTTAATGAGAAAGCGCGTTTGGAGTTGGAAACGCGACGTCACGCTCGCGATCCTCTCCCATTAATTCCTGCAAACAAGTTGTCGAGATCGAAAAGAGTGATCGAATTTGATATAAAACGAAAGTGAAGGATAATTAACGTATTACGAAAAAGAATATTGAAAGTTTGAATAAAACAAGGGAAATGAAAATCTTCTCTCGATACAGAACCAATAATGTTCTTAACTGAAATGATTTCTTAAAAATAAAAAAAAAAGAGAATAGACTTTAATCAATTGCTAAATACAATTTGCAAATGCTAAATTATGCACCTTGATTACGCTATGCATTTCGCGATCATAATACAAGTAAGAAGAACTCATTGAACAAAGTTTGAAATTAGCATCAATAGCAACACCGATCGAACCATTGCTCAGCTTACGGTTGCTAGACGCTAATGACGAATAATTCTCTCAATTCTCAATTCTTCTTTCGAGACGCGGACGAGATAAAAGCTTCGTTAACCAGTGTTCCAGGCTCAATCGTACTTTCCAAACTTTCCAAGGGATAGGACTTCGCCGACATACCGGCGAGAATTCCGCGTCATCGATCGTCACGGAAGCAGCAAAGTTTCGAGCATCAAGTTTTAAGTAGCCGTACTGGCTAGTAGACTGGCTGCATCTTTAAGAAAAGAGGAAATCGCGAGGAGTTGCGGAGAAGGAGTTGCGGAGTAGCCATTGTTCTTGGAGGTAATTTACATGGCCATTTTTTTTGGCTCGGTTACTGCGACGATCTTCAGGCAAACGAGAGTAGGAAAGAAGGCATGTGAGAAAGAACAGAATAAAATTGGAAGAAAGAAAACCTGAGAAGAAATAGAGTAAAGTGAAGACAGATAGAGAGAGAGAGAGAGAGAGAGAGAGAGATGCATCGAGATACGAGAAGAGAGATTGCCGAAGGGAGCAAAGTTAGAACAACAAGTCCACCTAACCAACCAACCAACCAACCAACCAACCAACCAACAAACCAGCCGTGCAGCCAACCAGACAGCTTCCCTGCCACCTAGTTGATTCGCTAACTGTGCAGCTTGCATGGGGCTAAGTTTACCTTGCACAACTTTCACGTGTCGCGAGAAGCTTGTTTGCAAAATTCGAATTCGACGTTCCATCATAGAGCTATAGTCCTCAACATGGATGCTAAACACGATACAACATGGTACTTGTCACTTAAGTTGTAATAGTATCTAAGCAACACAATATCAATAATTTATGAAATATAATTTTAAGATATGTAAATTTGTATTAATAAAAAACTCTTTTTGTATATAAATATCTTAAATATTTTTTATCCAATCTAGTTGTACAATTTAAAATAATTTATATATATATATAGATAGTTTTATTATGAATCAATTCATATTAATCATTATTAAAAAATTCTTTGGCAAATAATTCATCTTTGTAATGTTTTTTAAAAGATAATAATAAATTAAGTAATTAGATTTACTTCATTACAATTTCCTCTAATTCATCGAGAATTTTATCATTTATTATTTCTATTATCATACTATTATTATACTGATATATACGTGTAGAAATTTCTTACTCAAATATAAAGAAGACGTAAATTAATCGTGATTAGCATCGACCGTCTAAAAGCGAATCTGAGCTGACGCATTGGGAACTCAATGGGAACGATAAGAAAGGACTACCACGAAGGGCCGTTTCCATTGGCGCGCAACATCCGTGATAGCATCGGCTTGCAAGTTCCGGCCAAGACTAAGGTAGCGCCCACCCACACCGGATCGACGCATGCATCGGTGTTGTTGAAGCTCGCGGTGCATAGGAGCAGCACAGCCACGCAAGCAACACGGTAATAAAGTTTATTGCGAGAATGCATTAGATCGAATACGTTATACATCCAGCGCACCAGCTGCAGAGGGTGCGAGGTAGGTAGGTTGAGTATTCAGTGCTCAATAAACCCAACCTGGTGTACTCGGGAGTTAACGCAACTCGGCTCTAAACACACGCTAAGCCGCGTGTCTTGAAGCAATCCCACTTCCTTCACCTATTTTCGTCTCCACCTTCTTCGTAACGGTAGCCTCTTTAAGAAACTTTGTACGCTAATATGGCTTTAATAAGATCACTATGCTTACTTTTTCTAATAAATAATTATGAGTAAATTACAATAACAAAACTTGAATCCAACTTGGGACAAAAAATTGAATCGAAGATTCAAAATTTCAGTCAAAGGACATATTGATCCTCTATATGTATAACTAAAAATATAAATTATTTTTAAATTCATAAAATATTGAAAAAAATTTATAAGAAAAAATCAAAAGAGATAAAATAAAAAAATAATAAATTTTCCTGTTAGCAATAATGGATAATACTTTTAATTAATAAAGAAACATATAGACAAATAAATTATATAAATCATGCTTCTGAATAAAATATTAGAAAATTGTGTAGTGAGTGCAACCGTTATGTCTAATCTCAGAAAATTTCCAATGATACAAAAATATATCACAATGAAAATAAACATTGCAATTTATCTGAATCCTTAAACGCAACGCCGACCAGTTTGGAGAATTTGTAGGAATGTCCGCGAATCCCGCTGATAAATCGTCGCGAGTCGCGAGTCGAAGTCACTACCGTATAAGAGCGGCGTCTATTTCCAAATATAGCGATAACCTCGGAATGGCACAACCTCCTGATGGTGGATCGGGCGCGACGATGGTGGATATATCGAGCGGGATTCCCGCGACACGAGAATTCGAAAGACGGCATTCGCGAAGCGGCAGAATTCGCGAAGGGCGCGACGGAAAAAGGAATGGGAATGGCGGATATGTGTGAGAGGCACAGAGCGCGCTCGGTGGCGTCGGAGTAGATGTAGTTAGGTACTATGTCGGGGCATAATAGAATAGATAGCGGATAGGCGGAAGGCCGGGGCCCGCCGCTGCTTCGGGAATACTTTACCGAGCGTATAAACGCTATTTATGGCTGTATAAACCAGCGATAGGGGATATATAATACAGTCACACACCTACGTTCCAACCCTCTCCGCCTTCTAACTCGGGCTCTCTCTCTCTCTCCTCCCCCCCTCTCTTTCTCTTCCCCGCGTTCTTCGCTGCGCGGCGTATCTATGTGTATCTACGAAGAACGATCGACAACATCCCCTTCTCTTTGCTTCGCCGCTCCACATCCCCCCGTCGGCCTGCATTGATTTGCATGAGATTTCGACCTGAGTTCCTTCTTATAAATCTACCTCCCCCATCTCCCTCGCCAACCGCGCCGAAAGGAAAGGTATTGACTCTCTTCGGGCTTTCGCTCCTTCTCTCCCATGTCGCGCCACGAAGACGATGCATACAGAAAATTCGCGTGCCGAGAGGAAATTCGCGAGTTCTCCGGGATTCGAATCGAGAAACGATCGAGCGATTCTTCGAACCGCGAAAGAAAGCAATTAGTTAAGAATATAAACGACTCAGATATTTCATTCCTCGCGGAGAGATAAAAAAGAATAGAGTGTGAACTCGCGGCATCGGGAAAAGCTGAATGTAGAACCAATAAAACTTGAAATTTGTGAGATACGTCGATTCTATAAGAGCTTGAATTTGTGAAACGTAAAGTCTAAATGTAGAGTTTGTGAGACATAGAACCCGTGAGATATAGGCTGTATGGAATCTAAAATTTATAAAAGATGGAATCCATGAACTTGAGGATTTGTAAGATATAAAATGTATGAAATAAACATTAAGTGAAATGCAAAATATATGGAAAATTATTTTAATGAAATGGAACATAAAATTTATAAAAATAAACCAAACACGATTTTGTAAAATACACGAAAATAGTCTAGAATTTATATATCTAGAATGAAATAATATAATATAATATTAAACATACGAATGAATATGAATTTATATAACTTCAATTCCCTACTTATTTGTTTACTGCAAATAAAGATTGTTGATAGCTTTATTAATTGCAAATTTAATTACTTTAACAATTGATTGTAACAATTAAGTTAATGGCAAACTATCAGTAATACTTCGATTGGCGATAACGGTATTTTACTAGCCGCTGTAAGTAAAGTTTCTTAATTTGGCACTTGACGCGTTTGTAAACTTCCAGCTTCGATTTATTCCTTGGACGAAATTATTCAAAACCACGATTCAGTGCCGATTCAGCGTCATTATAATACCTAATTAGCCGCTCGCGAGACTTGGGGCGCTGATCGACGATTCAGGAACCAGGTTCTCCAGCTTGGCAAACTTGCCCGGCACTGCCGGCTCGCTTTGGTGAATTAATTATTTCGCGTCACGCCTCGCTACGATGTTTATAAAGCGTTAGACGCCATCTTGCTAAAGCAACCTTCCGCTCTTAAATATGCGATTACGCGATCCACGGAGAATCCTTGATTGTTCTCTTCGTGGCTCTATCGTTGCGTTGTATTTATTTTGAAAAATTCAAATAAATATTAATTGTTTATAATTAAAGAAATACTGAAGATACTTAAACTTACATATGGTACAGGATCTTAGATTTTGCTTTCTTTGCTTACCTACAACAGAAATTACAATATTGACATGTAATAAAAGAAAAAATTATTGTAACACTTATAATTATCTATTTACATTACATAAAAAAAATATAATTTATATTACATTAAATTAATATTAACATAATAATAAACATGATATCAAGTGCGTATAAAATTATTAATGATAACATTCTTATAGAACATGAAATGTGCAAAGATGTAATACTTAATAAATGAAATTGGTATATACAATATCATAATACATAAATTTTAATATGCCATATATTTGCAGATATTACACATGAATTGAAAGCTTTTTTTAAACATTCAAGATTATCTTAAAGTATAATATAAAATATGATAATCATGTTATGTTTTACGTCATAGTACATATCTTGTCTTTTATAACTTATAAAATTCTGCATCATTTTATGGTAAACAAATGAATCTATTTTCTTAGGAAGCTTTTCGCGAAAACTGCAGTATGACAAAATCACAGCTATTGTTCGTTCACACCGTGACAGCGAGATAAAGGGATGGCGAAGTATAATTCTCGGAATACCTTTTAATTACGTCGCCGCCATCGCTAGATCTCACAGAAATATGCAGCGGTGGACGTTTTAATCTCGCGGTCACTTAAAAACTCCTCGCATAGATCCCGTCGCTATCTCGACGGGCGGATCGGAGAACAGCGTTTGGGAAGCAGAATAAAACCGCTCTACAAAATTTAATAAGTTCCTTCGACGAGGGTCATAAGTTCCTTGCGAGGGCGGTGGAAACGAGTCCTTCGAGACTCGAGGGATCGCTAAAACTAAAGGGCGACCCTTTATGTTTGCGCTAGACTGCAATTCACCGCCAGATTGCAGCTTGCCACAGCAACTGATAAATCTCAAGAGTCAGTATTTCGTAAACGTCACACTGCTATTACTTTAATCAGCCAAATCAAGAGTGAAATTCAAGTTTTGTTTTATCAAATGATAAATAGAATTATGATATAATATAATACCTTAATGGAATAAAAGCAAATGAATTAATATAAATTCTATTATAATAATTAAACAAGACATATAAGTTACGTAAATCAATATTAAATCAAGTATAAAATTGATTTTGAGATGAATTAAAAGCTTGTAATGTAAAACACTTAATCGCAAATTAGAATAAGAACGTGTTATCTTCTCTTATAAAAAGTTAGATGATAATTAAAATAGTTTTCGTAAGTTTTCCTATTTTTAATAATGTAAAGATCAAAAGCGATAACTAAGAAACAAAGTATACTTTTTCACCAACTTCTTACCTTTTTTTCAACATAAGATGAATAGTTTTGCTGATTTATTTGTCCCCCTAGAAATATTCCCCGAAAAACTTCTGCAGAAACGCACACTTCCAAATTCTTCAAAACTCTTAAAACTTGGTAAACATTTCAATTATTTTACGCAAAAGAACTTATATAAGAAAGAAATAAGAATTGAATGAACACATACGACATATGTACGCAATAAGATGCACTATAAAATAACTATCTCTTCAGTAATGGTTGCACATCGCAACCTCTTTAATCGCTTCTCCAATTCTGAATTCGTCCTTAAGCCATAGCAATCGTTCCCATTACGAGGATCTGCTTTTAAAACAATTGCCGGAGCCATGAATGTCAGTGAAAAGAGCGAGAAGTAACTTTGAATTTCGGTATCGTCGCGCGAAAGAATCGCATGGTGTAAATTCTGAAGCGGGACAAAACGCGGTTTGCCATTTCGCGAGAGCGGAACCTAATCCTGCAGAGATACGTGACCAGAATTGCTCTTTGACCTTCCCATAGTGGTCCAAATGGGACTAGCAGCTTAGCATTTTCCTGCCTTCCAATCGTTTTGTCTTCTCTATTTGCACTATTTGCAGAAACATTTAAGATACTTTTCCATCGTGTTGAATCAAACGACCAATAAGAACATTATTATCACGTTATCTTTGTATTCAAAAATGGTACAAAAGTTCCATACAAATAAAAATACTTACTCTATATGGATTTCTTTTTAGTATAATATAATTTACTGAAAATGGAAACTTAATTTTCTTATCGTAATATTAATATAATAATATACTCTTATGTTTCTCTATTATTAATATTATTTACAAAAAGTTTTGCATGTATTTTAAATTGTGATCTGTTTATTTGCTCTTATTTGATCTTTCTTCCTTTTATTATTGCTTAGCATACTAGAGCTAGAAATTTTTAATCTATTTTTGTATGTACTTTGTATTGTATTTTTGTATGTAACAAAAAAGATTCCAAACTTTGCAGACTTATATCTCCGTTAATAAATCTCTTTCATAAAAATTCACACAAACTTAAATTTGATTTTTATATTGTAAAATTTCTTAATTTAATTTAACGCTAATAATTTTCATTTCTTCCTTCAATTAGATATTCTTTCTCGGCATGTTCTCATACTCTTTCGAAGAAGAACGGATGCCCTAGTTGCCCAGTTTGAAAGTAATATCATACTTACTAGGAAAGAGATACGAAGGGTCAAAAATGTCTCTTCATATCTTAGCTTCCGTGTAATCCATTTCCGCCTTTCAAAACTTAAAACGAAGTTCAAAGCACAAAGACTCTGTGACGTTCTCGTCAACCAAAATAATTTGAGAACGGAACTCGGCGCGCTTAAATTTGGATCACTTCCAACGATATTATCGAAACTGACAGCAATGTTGAGTTAAATTTATTCTCCATGAGGGATTAGTAACATGGTCATCCTGAAAGGGAAGTCGCTAATGAGAGTATCGTAAATATCTTCATTATAGCGAAAATAATTAATCTAAACTTCCTTAGATTTATTATTTACATTATTATTTACAGCTTGTTGTAAACACCATTATCACTTTTTTCAGTTATAGTACATATCTTTCGTACTGTAAATATTGCATACGATTCTTACAATTTATTCGCATTTAACAATAAGTGAACAATTAACAGAAGAAGTGAATAATAATGGAATAATTAATAATAAATAATAAATTACACTCACAACGAGCCGTATATTCACGGATATTCATGAAGCTCCGTCGCTTTACCATCCTCCGTTCGCTGATAAATGTATTTTAAATGGGCGTTCGGGTTCCATTAACGTTAAACGCGAGCTATGCTGCACGCCAAAGTCAAGCGGACTAGAGATACTTTCGAGAAATCTTACGATAGCGGCGCAAATCCGGCATAATTCGCTGCTCGGGCGTTAATGGCGTTAGACCTGTCGGGACGGTAAGAGCTGCTCTCTGCCTCCTTTGCTTAACTTCGCTCAACAGCTATTCCCATTCATGCCACTTCCATTAACTTACTATCGAAGAAATGCAACGTTAGCCTTAAAAATACAAGGCTCACAAGTTTATTTCCGGTGATATTTAATTTCATAATTCTTCAGTTACATAATTTTAATTTAGAAATAAATTATCATTGTTGCATTATCTCGATATACATGATATATTTATTTAATATATTTTTTCGTACGGAAAATATTTTTGGTGATAGCTTAGCAAAATTTTTTATTAAAATCTAATTTTTCTCTAGAAATATCAAAGATATGCTTATCACTTCCATCGATCGGATAAATATAAAAATAGTAATAATATAGCAAAATTGGCAAAATTATGAAAGTTTTTTTCTTTCTTTGTTTAAATATTCTAATATTTAAATGAAAAGTTGCAAAAAAGTTCTTGCTTATATGCTGCTCGTTATATTTTTTCTCGTTATATTTTATTATTATACAATATTATCTTATTATTTTTACCCTTCGTATTTTTCAAATCTATTATCTCTTTTATTTCGAACTTTTCTTCAGATTTTCTTTTATTATTCTATAGTATTATGAAATCTATTAAGATGATGATTATTTATTAAAAATACTGGAAATACGGAATTTTTATAAAATTATTTCAATTAAAGATAATATTCTTACACTTGACTCTAAATTACTTAAGATTTACAGTGTTGACATTTCGCAAGTAACATAATGCTGTCATGATAGAATCCAGCCATGATATAACACACATTAGTGTCACATTTCGCAAGACAAAAAGAGAGACAGAGAGAGAGAGAGAGAGAGAGAGAGAGAGAGAGAGTGCAAAAAGTAAAAACAGATAATCTATATGGAGAATCTAGTAAAGCGTTTGGAGTATTAATTTTCGGTATGTCCTTACATTACGTTTCCCCAGTTCCCATCTGGATATATACTTCGGCAAGAGGTCGTCATTCTTGGCTGTGGACCAATCGTCACATCGTTGCTACCCGAATCGCGATAAGGTTTCTGACGATGTACGTAGTCTGGAGTTATTCTGGACCGACATTTCTTACTTCCGGGTGATGTCAGTAGACGGATTACACCTGTCAGCCCGCAATCGTCTTTCATCCATTGAACTTCAAATACAAGGATGTAAAAAGACATTTATAATTCCTATTTTCGAAACTATTGTTGCACTACATTTGCAAAGATAAAAACCAGAAAATTAGAAAAATTTTTGATGAAATAAACAAAAAAATGTTTTCCTTTAATAACCTCATATTTCATAAAAGATTTTTTTTCTTTTAATAGTGTTTTTAAATAATTAGGATCACTCTGACAAAATTTCAATGACAATTGAAATTTGAAAATTGAGTGCTGCGCTTTTCAATTTCAATATTATGGCGTCTAACAATTGAGATTCAAATTATTACATTGTGAAAAAAAATTAATTGAAATAAATTAAAATAGAATAATTTAATATTAATCAGCAAGTTGAATTTCAATAAATAACTTAGGGACATTAGATTAGATTAGAAAATTCTGGATGGCGTATTTGGCAAAATTCCATGTCACGACTATATCAGTAAAAATAATTATTTTCCGACGCATTTTCGCGCCTGTTCTTCTTATTCGCTCATTCCATTCCCTTCTTCAACGGTCTTCTAGTTAGGCGAGCACTCTAACTTAGCACTCTGATAAGTGCGCGACTTAATTGCAGTGAACCTGCTGCAACGCTTGAACTCGCTTTCACTTAATACGCGAATTCCAGCTTGATTTATTGATGGCCTCCGCCATGAGTATTCTAGGAGCACTAGAGAAGGAGATGGAACTTGGTTTATCACGCTGCACTCTCATATCTTGCTTAAAATACACTTTTCAAAATAGTTAAGTACAAAGAGTGCTCAAAAGTAGTACACAAAGAACATTACGCAAACTTTAATTTAATTAATTGTCGACGAGTGTAATCAACGGAATTAGATTTAACCACAAAAATCGTTTAATTAAAATGCTACATGTTGTGAGTGTAAAGAATTTCTTAATCTTTTATTTCTATCAGATTCATCTTTTCTTAAACCAGATAAAATACCTTTTAACGTGACAAAATAATTAAATTTTTATAACGTGACATTTTATAAGCGAGACTTCTGAGATTCGATTAAATAATAAAACTGCATTTAAATAGCAAAACTATTAATGTCACATACATATTAATAAAATTAAAATCGATTCAAAAACATTACAAATATGTAATAAATACATATTTAATTCTCTAAATAAAAATTATTCACTATTTTACAATTCTTGTGATTTTGCAAATAAACCTAACTTTTTACTTTTAGCAGTAAAAATCTTAAATTAGAAGAATGGCAAAAGTCTTTCTCTCCTTCTCTCAAGGAGTCACTTCCTTAGTCTTGAAAAATACTATTATCCAGAGCCAGTTCAGAGAATAACAATGAATTTCAATTAATGGCAGGAGAGCTCGAGCTAATCCCCGAACAATCGCTCCTCGGGCGCCGATCGCTTCGCGAACGATATCGCAAGCTCACCGAGTTCGGGCTAATTAAATTCCCGTAATATCATATCTGCCTTCCGCACACATGGCTCCCGCGGAAACTTCGATCTGCGAAAATATCGGAGAAACGGCTCTCCAGACCGACAGCGGGTCGAGCACTCGCGGAAGTGTCCGCCGAAAATACTCAATCGGATGAAACAAAACGTATTGCCAATTTCGGACGAGCTTGTAGACAGTGTCGACCGCGGCAGATCTACGGCGTGTAATTCGCCGGAAATTCGGCGGTACCATCTGCGCGAGCCGAATGGAAATCGCGACGGTGTACGATCGAAGCCTGAGCTATTTCACACCACGGCGGCCAACATCGTTAAAGAATGTCGCTGAACAGCGATAAATATAGAGATCGGACTGATAGTGATATGGCTCCGATTCTCATCGCACGTTCACATGTGGCTAGCTTGTGCATTCACTAATTGAATGATGCACTTGAAAAGAAACAGTGAAAAAATTTAAAAAGTATTAACAAAATAAAATATGTTAATTGTAAAGAAAAGTTAGTAATATGAGCCCCACTTATATTTTTGTTATAATTAATATATCTTTTGCAAAATTTTAATTTATTACTTACATATATTTCAAAGTTTTGAAACAATTGCCATTATGATTGGCGCAACTTTTTTTTTATAGACAATTAATGTTTATTGTTATAAGATATATTAAAATCTTTTCGTACGGTTTTCAATGTCAAATTTAATGTTTGTGAGTAACAAGTTTCTATCCTAAATTAATTTTTAGAAATGTTCTTATATTTTAAACAAGAAAATTTAACTTGAAAAACTATATTTTCGCTAAACATAATTAGATGTAAATTTTATCGATGTTTTTATTGGATCTTCTAACAAGATAATGTGAGATTCCAAGATTTTTAACAAAAGATATTGTTTTTTGTTAAAAATTTTTTGTAAATATCATTTTAAAATAATTTTAAAAAGTTTAAAAGTATCTACATAAGGTGGAAAAAAGTGTTCGTGAATCACATTCACAAGACAGAATCAATACAAAAGTAGGAGAATAAATTCACATAGAGAAATTTCTGAATCTGATAATATTTCAACACATTCAGAATTTTTATGAATTCAAGATATTTAGATTTCATGGGAAATCTAAATAGATTCGAAGAAATCAGATTCTAAAAACATAGACTTATATCCCATCGCATTCACATCATAATGTATCTTTTGATTCAAACAATTTTTTCCATCTTATAAACTGTCATTCCAAGTGTGTTTACATTACACTTAGATTAATAAATTATCATTTGCAATAGATGCATTGATATCTAATATAATAAGAACAATTGAAAACAAAATAAAGGTTTACATTATCCTGTTTTTCTATATATAATATATAATATAATAAAAATTTCTATATATAATATATATAACACTATGTTTTACCTACCTTTTCATATCAAATACTATCCTCTAATTACGAGAACTCGTGAGGTTATATATCTTCATATCATAGACATGTACATGTTTAAAAAAAAAGAATGTGACCTTATACATAATTTTTATGATAAAATTCGAAAACTAAAATTTAAGAGAGTATTTGAAACAAACAAAAATTTTCAGACAAAAATTTTCAGCTCTCAACTCTCTCAAGATTCATGATTGTGTCCAGTATCTAGACAGCGATTTCTCTCACCGTCGGTCATACATCCATCTACGAGGGCATCGTTGATTTCAGTGACTTCTCAAGACGGTCGCCGATGCCCTGTACATCATTCTCTTGAGTTATAAATACGACAGTTCGAATGAAGTAACGAGCTTGCCGCGAATCAACAGCAGAGATAGACAAAGTGTACATGAAGAATAGAAAGACATAGAAGTAAAGATAGGGACAGCAAAGAAGAATGAAAGGATCACACCTGCCGGCGTCACTCGTCTCATTGAGATCCTTATAACAGCTGCATCGGTCAATGAGCGGATTCGCGGTTCGTGCTGTGGTTCAACCAATTGTATGAGCTGCTTAAAATTAGCGACGGACTCTGATCGCATCTAAGAGGCTTCTTGTCGTGAGTTCGTGTCGACGAGCGGTAGAAAGAGAAAATCGGGAATGATTCCTCGGCAAAATTGATCGGTCGGAATTGCAGTGGCGGCCAACTGCAGTCCGCGAACTCGCTTAACGACGAGCCCGGGATCGTAACTCCTTGCCGGAACGGGGATTATCGTGCTGCAATGTGGTACCGCGCCGCATCACGCGAGTCGACCCCGGAATAACGCCGGTAATACATATTAAGCACCCAAATAAATCAATAACGAGGCGAGTTTATCGAGATGCTTCCCTCGCACTCGACTATCGACGAAAACTTGCGCCAACGAGACGAGAATTTCAAGCGGGCTTATCTCTCTCATGCTGAAATATCACTGACTATAATCGTCATGAGGGCTTTAGAATCTAAAGTCAAATACTAGTTGAAAAGAGTACAGTTCATGAAAATGGTAATGTCCTAAACTTCAAATTTATTTGAATAATTGAGTAAAACAGCAGCGTTTCATATATATTGAGTTGTCCGGAAAGTTCGTGCCGATGTTGAAGAAGGAAATTGAAACGCAGAAAATTTAAATTTTAGTATACATTTATTAAATTATATAGATTAGTCGGCACGAACTTTCCGGACAACCGAATATATATATAAAATACAGATACTAAAGAAACATAATAAAAGAAATACAGTGAAAGAGTTAAGATCAGCAAACTAAATATTATATATAATACATATAAATATTATATACATATTAGTATTACAATTGTCTTGTTTCAAATAAATAATTTTACACACTTTATATATTATATATGAAGCATTCGTAAAATTTTATCAAAAATCCTAATCTTAAATAGACTGAGAGAGAATTTCGATTTATTATTCCTACAATATTCCTCGATAACAACGATAACGTACGCTATTGCATATATTGCAAATTAAGTCATATATCCGCGATAAATTTTGACATGATAGACATTTCAAATAGCCTAGGATGCATAAGTCCGCGACGAAGCGGGACGCGAAACGAGACGTGAGCGGAGCGTGACGGATGGCGCAACGGCGCTGTATAAATGCAGCGTTGCTAATGTTAAATCGCCGACGCGGTAATTACATGCAAATAGCGTCGGCCACTGTTTAAACAGCGCTCGTGCATGGGGCGCATCGTCGAAGCGCGCTTCATCCATATTTTTCGAAATGCTCACCCTCACGTGTTTCGTCCGCGTGTGCAAAGCTGGCCCGTTATTAAGCGTCGCTGAATGCACTCCGGCTATATCTCTACAAGCTTTGCGTAAGCGAGGAAACGGGATCCATTAAAAAAATTTGCGAAAGCACCTCCTAAAAAGAAACGCAATAGAAAAAGCTCAAATTACGTTAGCGTTCAAAAGCTTTAACCTTGCTATTAACATGTAAACGTGTGTGTAATTCCTTACTACATTTTGAGTTAAAGAAATACATGTATAGATTAATTTAATTAAATTTCTTAATCAATTTTCAGCGGATTTTAACAGGAATGTTATGTAAATTATATAATTACAATTTAATGATAAAAATACATTCATTAATTATTAATAAAAAATTAATCTATATTTAAAAAATAATATCTAGTTAAGAAAAAACATAAAAAAAATTAGAGACAATACGTAATACATATAAGTAAATATTATATCGTTCATTACATCTCTTGAAAAAACTAAATATTCTAATTCACTTAGCGAAAAGTATTTATATTTTGCATACATATAAATATGATCTTACGTAGTTTATTGAATAGGTGCATTAAACCATTCACGTAGCAAATTTACGATTTCCGATGAATGCGATGATGGCTTTTCCGTCGTTTCGTCGATGAGAGCCAGGGACTACGATAAAACAACCATGAGTAATTAACACACTGAACGCCAGATCTAAATTTCGACATCGTCTGACCGTTGCCAGAAGTATTTTGAGATACCCTAATTGTCTTCATTTTAATTAATAGAGTCGCTCATAAAAGGGGATTTAAATTATATGAAAAAGAAACTAAGAATGTTTATCTTCTAAATTTTTTCAAGTGCAAAAATATTTCAAGATAATATTTTTATATATAATAATATTTTTATCTAATTACATTAATTGTAAACATATGTTTATAGCAACATTTTTAAGTGCGAATTCCATAAATCTTACAATAGTTATTATTTGTATATGTAAAAATGTAAAGTTTAGTAAATATACTAATCAATGTAAGTGCATGCATGCAAAAAATTTTAATAAAAGTATCACTCAATATAAAAATATCTACTAATATCTCCTAATAAACGTAGATATTCATTTATTAGCCAATGCATATATTAGTTACGTTAATAAAAGCGTAATATTCAAAGTCATCTGTCACAATACAAATAAATATACATTTTATAATAAGTGGATACATTGATTATTAAATATGTAACTTTGACTAAACCTCACGAAATTTATTTTACTAACTGAGGATTATTATCAACTACATGATACATATATGTGTATCATTTTTATATAGACACAATTTATTAATGATTAGGACAATCAACTTAAAGCCATATCTTGAATGTAAATCTTAAGTCCTATCCATTCCTGTCACTCGCGTGATCCTTCTTCTCGCGGTTAATAAGCATTTCCTCATAATTTCTCAATCCACGCCTACACTTCCACTGTAATTATTTCTGTCGGCTTCTTACATGTCTTTTGTGGCATGCCGACTTCCATTTATAGCATCGATCTCGATTATTGCTACAAGGTCATAGATCTATAAATTGACCATCAATTGTTTTACTTAACCTTCTGTAATTTTATAAAACTTCGTAATGCGATATTATTTTATTTTTTTTAACTTTAGCTTCTCTAATATTCCTTCAGTGAGATTTGTCTCCCAGGAGTGTAGCCTAGCCTACAGTTATCTAAGTTTATAATTTAAGGAAGAACAATGTTTCGTTAAGAACTTAAGAAACCAAAGTTAGTCAATCAAAATTTCTGCAATAACAGCACGACTTTTGTACTGTGAAATATTACGACCTAAAAACTCTGATAATATAAGAGTTACATCAAGCTTGTAACAATCTTTTCCAAATAACCTTGATTAACGTTATCCTTATTTTTAAAAAGGTATTGCTCCAGATAATGTTATAGCCTTCCTTCTTACAATTAGTTAAATGTTTCTAAGCCATTATTATCCTTTCTTCTGCTTGGTTAAATAAGATTTAGTGATTATTATTCAGTGCCCTTTCTTCTTATTAATCACAGAGAAAATTATGGATCGGCGAAAGCACTGCGTATCAGAACCACGCAGGAAGGAATCGTCGGAATGGAGTTGTCGCGTTGCTGCGGGAAATAGCATGGAATTTATACGGCCATTACCGTCGCGCCGCAGGTTAACACGGACGGTCATATCGGTAGCGAAGCGCCATGATGCGCTGCGCTGCGCCAAACTTCGCTAAATAAATGGACAATATCATCCTCGTCGTAAAAATAATTGCTCGCCGCTCGTGGTGGCGCGCGGCCGATTATTGCCGACCGCGGCAATTAGCTGCTGCGGCTTGATGCGCTTTATTGCCGTTTGCTGCGAATTTTTATCGCGAGCTCCGTTGCTGATTCCCCTTTGTACAGATTGCAGTCTGATTGCGGCAGACAGAATTTTTGGACCGAGAAAAATAGGTCTTACGACCAAAATGAATCAATGATGAACTTAAAATCGAACAAAAGAGAATTGGAACGTATAATAAATATATATTAATAAATAACAAACGTATTTGTTAGTTAAGATATTTATATTATAATTATAAACTTAAAGATGTTGTTAATAAGAAATATTTAACAAAAACTAAAAGATTCACAGGCGATATTGAATATCATTTTTATATTTTCTCCATATATACACGTATATATTTCTGCATAAAATTTTTGTTAAAAATCAATGTACTTGGCTAATTTCCGAGACATTAAGAGAAATAATGTTTTATCTGTAAAAATAAAACTTGATACTATTGATACTAATGTAACATATCTTGATTATCTGCTCGGTGTGCTTCAAACAAAATTACGTCTACAACCAATTGTGAAAGGCCAGCCAAAGTCTCGGAATGTGTCACACGAGATTATACGACGCGGAGGAAATAATGACGCAGATATTGCGGAGAGGATATAGTAGGAGGAGGTGGAGGTCGGTCGGGAGGACGGAGTACGGAGAAATATAATGGGTTAAGTTTCGCCGTCGTGCTCCAGCGAATTTCCGGGTCGAGCTCGCGAACGCGTGGCACTTTCAAGGGACTACCTGGAGCTCTTCTTAGGTAACCAAGTTAAGCTGTTAATTTCCACGTACATGGTTCACGGTCGGCTTGAATTTCTTGCCTAGCCCCAGGGTAACCCGGAAAAAGTCCTTCGCGCTCCTTTGTCCAGACTTCGAATCGCTTGCGCGGATTAAACTAGGGACATAATATTACGATGTTACATAAGCTTTGCCACATATTATATTAACTCTTTATGGACCATCGGGACTTTAAAGTTCCCTACTGAATTTTATTCCTCTTAATTTACGTTTCCTTCTTTTCTCAATTCCCACAGCTAATAACTATTGATTATGTAAAATTAAAATGATAATTCCTTTTGCGACGAGCAATTATCTTTTTTTTTTTCAACAAAGCGAATGTTGTGTTATAAATGTAATAAATATTTTTATTTTATAAAAATATTACGTTAGCACTACACTTAAAAGGTTCAGATTAGAGACTGAAAAACAGATGTGCGTTTGATCATATTAAATTATCCAATTAATATAAAAAATTAAAATAATAAATTGTAAATTAATTCATTTACCAAGATTTACATTTTTTACTAAAAAAGTGTGATTAATTATCATCATGTAATTTTGTATATTTTTTGATATTTTTCTCAGCCGTCCGCACATTTCAGAAAAAAAGCGACATTTATGGAATCTTTAAAATATAAAGCTTGGAACGTATGATATTGCGCTGTTATAATTTAATAATACATGAACAACACATTCGTGCATAAATTTAACTTTAAATTATCATACTACGAAATTCATAGCACATATCGTATGTATACCAAATCATAAAAATGTAACTGTGATATTACTATTACATGGCTTTGTATAAATGTAACTTGGTTCCTCCATATATTTTGCTTACTCTGCATTTATTTTATTACAACAATATATGAAGTGTCATCACAGCAGTACATTTCTCGCAGATCGCAGATATCAAGAATGAAGAAGAGGCGTTACATCGAAAAAAAAAAACGATTGTTATGACAATCAGCGACATCTGATTGGGAGCAGGATTCAGGTTCAAAACAGGTTTCTGCTCTCGTTCTCCTCCGTAGGAAGGCGCACGTGCTTATGCTTTGCATGCTCTTTTTTTCTTCACGCCCGTGTTCGGTTCCTTCTCATCGGCTTCATCGCGCGGCACAAGCCGTTCGTGTCAGCGCAGCGGGCGGCTGTTATGGCGTAGTTATGGCCAATATTTGTCACGTCTTATCGCTGACGCGCATCTTAAGCGCAGAGAATTAAACGCGTAATCGCACAGTTATTATCTCGTTAAAGTCAAACGCGAGTTAGAGCCGAGGTAAGATCCTTCTTTCATCGCTTCCTCTTTCATCGCAGCTTTCTGGTTAATAAATGATCTACGTTTCGGACTTGTCTCATAGTTATAATTTCTCTCAAACTTCATAGATATCTACAGAAAAGTCATTCTATTAGAATTTTTTAGAATATTAAAGAGAAATCAAATCCAAATCGACAAAATCAGTCTCTTATTAACAGAAAAAAAAAACACTCATTTATACAACAATCTAAATTTTCACTCTTCCCATTATGCTAGAACAAAATACGACGTCGCGAACAAGCATTACAACGCCATTTCTCGCTCCCCATTTCCCATTTCCCTGAAAGCTCGACGAGTGGATCCGCTCTAACGTCCCAAATACTTTACTCTCTACTGCAGAGTAGACAACGTGATCCGGTAGCGGCGGTAACGGTAATTGGAGGGCAGAAAAACGGAGAGAATTAATTTGTCGTGCGCGGTGGTTGACGGAGAGTGCGGGAAGCGAGGAACATGAGATGGGGAAGTCCCGGGGTGGAGCCCGGGGAAACCCTGAAAGGTGCCCGAGAGTTGCCGTCGGGCTCTCCCATTGATTATGAGGCAAGGCGAGCGTCGTTAATGGCCGACGGCGACATTTATCGCGTCAATGGACGCCGCGCGTCCATTCCCACGTGACGACCTCCGTCATCCGCTATAAATACGCGTACTGATCTCCCTCCTCTTTACGGCGTCGCGAAATGTTTTCAGAAATCGCCTCTTCCGACCATCCACCATTCGCGCATTGATTAGACTCCAGTATCTTTGCGTTTCTCAAAGCCTAGCAAACTGACGCTTAGAGTAATTCCAATATATACGCCGCTAACAAAAACTTAATTTATTAAGTATTATTTACTATTTTTAAGATAAACAAACTGTATCAATAAAAATTTTGTACTGTCTGCTATTAAGAAAAAAATGTTAGAAATCTGAAATACTTATTTTTCGTATTAAAAAAAGAATTTTTTGAAATTCTTGCATTTTTGCCGTATATCCCTTAGGGGTGGAATATACGACTACTCGTAGGGGAAGGGGATATGTATATGGCTCATGAAAAATTTATAAATAATGCTTAATAAGACGTAAAACGGCATAATAACTTATAAAATATGTTCACAAAGTTTTATTAAGGAATAAGAATGATAAATATGAAGTAATAGATAATAATTACAAGCTTTCTACATACATTACAAGTGTTATTACATGAGATACATATTTCATGTAATATTTTCATGTAATGCGTTTATTGCATTTAGTGCACTGAATCCAATCTGCGTAGTTTGTATGCTTTGGGCATAAATCCTGCCTGCTAAAAATGCCATATATTCCAAACAGATGGGGTATACAAGACAACTGAAAAAAAACAAAGAATACAAAAGCAAAGTATATTATATTTTGCAATACAACAGGGTTTATTATTCCTCTACACTTATGTATCATGAAATAACCACTAAATCTTTTACGCGCCCTACAGTAATCATTTTATATATGTTATAATTTATGCTGGCGCTACTTATTACAGTGACAAATCGATTCAACAATAATTTCATTAATATTAATAATAAGAAACTGAAATCATAATACAATACTAATATAACATAAAGGCATATAATAATAATTGCGGGAACATTACCTCCCCACCTATTTTTTCTGACTTCTGCAGCATAAATTCCAGAGCGAGAGTTACCCTATGTGATTAGTGCGGTTCACTTTGCAATTTCTTTGACTTTTCTGCGTATTGTTAACGCGTACTCTTTTTACAATGTCAGATCGGAAGTTTGAAGTAGCAATTACATGTTTTGTACACTAATCGTAATAAGAGTATGCATCAAAAATGTTAATTGTGTTTTTCTCTATAATATTAATACTATTAATAAAATAAAGTTATAGACAAAAGTTATAGATATATTGTACTTTCTCTTAGCTATAAATTCTTCAGTTCCGACAAACGTTTAAATTTAATCAATCGCTCCATGATTTCCTATGATCTTCAATATTATAAAATAATAATATTAAATTAAAGCCGAGCAAATGAGAGCTACTACATGATTATTATTTGTATATATTGCTATATCAATTATTATTTATTATTAATATTATATATTAATATTATATTACATATCGACGTTTTGGCTGCTTTTTTCAGTTATCTTCAAGATAAATGAAAAATAAACAACTATAATAATTACAATTAATTTCTATTTTTTACAAATAAAAGCGGATTTCAATAAACCTAAAGAAGAATAATTCTCCATTATGTGAACGCTTTTCTTAAACAATTTTATGGCTGATAAGATCAATTTTACTAAGGAAAATGCATCTCAATTCTATTACAAAAAATCATTTTCACCGCAAATTATATAATTGTAAAAATTATTGTTAGATGTGTCTTCGTCAATGTCTAAAAATCATTTTTGGTCTGTCAATATTATTTAATTAACTCAGAATGCTATCGATACATAAATTTTACATATACAAGAAAATAAATCACTCTTAATTAATGTAACAAAAATTTTGTTATACATTTCAAACTTTTTACTTAGTAAATATACTTAGTAAATATTAAAATTTTCAATCTAGAGCTTTATTGACACAAATAACCTAATTATTAATTTATAAAAAGAAAAAGAAATAAATACACTTTATCAAATTCGAGTTTGAAGTTACAAAAACCATATGATGTATATTGTATGTTTTTTTCTCATAACTAACAACACCTAAATAAAATTATTTATTATTTATTATGTAGTAGCACAAAATTACTTAAAAATTAAAATTATTTATCACGCTCTTTGTTTTAATACTGATCAATTAGTTCAAATTCATATATAACGAATAACTTTTAAAAACTTGTTTTTGCTTCTTTTTTTAGCATGACAAACTAAACTCCTAATGACCACTGAAGGCATAGGCGTTAAATCGCTCATTTATAGATAAAATTTGTGCATCGATGGCATCCTAAAGTTAAGTGATAAATTAAATTAGATTAATATTAGTTACAATCAACTTGTACATTAATAATGTTTTATCATCTAATATATTTGTATTATATAAATATTTTAATATATAGGTACACTTCTAGAAACACTTCGATTTGACACGATCAAATTTATAAAAAAAAGTTTCAGCGTCTTTCGGCAATCAACTAACGACTGAATAGTTAAAACGGTCGAAATTAATTAAGGAAGCGAGCCGTGTGGTTTGCTAATCTAATTAAAAATGCACAGTAGAAATACAACTGTGACTACTGTGTGCAACATGCTCTTCCCACCTAATATTTCTGCAGATTTCTGTGCCGCTCCGGTTCTCGTCATGTCGCGAGAGATTCGTTCGCAGCTGCCGTCGGAAATTTTTCTAGCTGGGTCTTATACCGAAGCGGGCCATGCGTTACGACGCCGCAGTAATTAAAAGTGCTCCCTCATTCCCTGTTCTCCATCCACACTGCTCCGTGGACAGTACGCGCCGACGGTTTTTAATTGAAAAAATTTCACGGCAAACTTTCTCATCAACTACAACTCGCGGTCTTCTCAATGCTTTCGCGACGGTCTCGATTAAAAGATCATACTCCGTCCCTTTGAGCAGCTGCATTCTCGTCTAATCGCAGATATTACATAATCTTGTTAATCAACAAGAATACCTAAAGAAATATCACGAGCACAATAAATCACCAATAAAAAAACGTTGAACCACTTGCATTGCGTTATTTTGTCTTGCGCATATTTGACTCTGAGTTAATTCTTCAGTTTCATTTGCCATTTCTTATTATATACGCTGTAATTATTTTATATTTGTATTTCATTATTATTATAATTCATTTTTTATTTTTCGAATATTTTACTTTAAAATTGCATTTATATTATACCTATTATTTTAAAACAATAATTTTGATTTGAATTGGATTTGTGAATATATTCAAGAAAGATAAATTAATTTGAATAATTATATTCAAATATAAAATATATGATTTTACTAAAACCATACATCTCATATTCAAATACTTTTTATATCCTTTTCATACAATTGCTTAATAATGTTTTAAAAACTACATTAGAATAAATTATATTTTAAAATCAACACAAATCTATAAAAAAAAAATATATACATATTTTTTTAAATAAATTTTGTAGCCTAAAGGATATACTTATTGTTAGTAGAGTTGAAAATGAGGTAAACCGGATGAAAGGATCAAGCTGAGCGATTTCACTTAAAAAGACTGTAATTGACATAACGAGACACACATTAAACTTAACCATACAGCGCAGAAAGTATCGATTGCATGGTATCGTTTGTATTCCGGTTTCTCTCGTACATACCCGGTGACTCGTATTTCAAGATAGAAACAAATCATGTTCTGCGCAAAGAGCGCGATAAAATCGGCCGTAACGACAAGACTCATTTCCCTCCTGTATCAATCCTGTAGACGAACAACGAGAATGTGACAACGCAGAGAACTCACAAAACATCGGCTCGGCAATCGACATTGACGTAGTTTTAATGTCCATCACTTGCAGTGTTCGCCACAGAGAGAGCGATAATACAACAAGATCATTGTCTAAGCATAATAGGAGTTTCAGCTACAAAAACATCAAATCTACAATAACATCAAATTTGTAGAATTTCATATCTCTACAATGTCACGCTTCAAGCAGATGTACAGGTATTCAAAATCTACAATATAATCTTTGAAGTTTAAACCTCGAATTTTGTATACCCTGAATCCCTAAAAATTTCAATACTTTCAAATTTCTGAATTTATGATTAATCATATTTCTAAAATTTTTAAGAACTTACTTCAATCAAATATAATCAATATAAAAAGATATATAATATACAATTAAAATTAATGCATCAATATTATGCAACATTTATAAGTTAATTAATTTCTTTTTTATAGGAAAACCATTTCTCTTCTATAAGACTTTTATAGATTAATTATATCGCCGTACATTATAAAATGTCATTAAGATTTGTTTTTAATATCTACAAATGTGTGCATATTATAAAATCACCCTTCGAAAATGTCATATACGTCCAAATTGCAATCGCTTAATTTTAATTGGGGTAAAGTAATAAAATATAACTATCAGATCAAACTATAATAAAGTCAAAATCAGTCGCGAATTCTATTCATTAGTCAAATGAATGAAATTTTTTACAGACAACTCGATCTTTGAAGCCACTGTCGAAATAGCGCATCGTGTTTTACGAAGATAAGACTTTAAAGTCTTAATCCTCGTCGAGATGAAAACGGAGACGAGCGACGTTCCAATAATCTAGAGCGTTACTCCCGATGATTACGGTGCGACGCGCGAATTAGCGACCGAAGGAGACACAACGGCAAATTGAGAAAAAAAACTAGTGAAATTACAAGATCAAATCCAACATGATATAATCGTAACATTTTATCGTTATTCAGACTACCAATGAATGTACCAAACAGATTTTGTTTACTCATTAAAATTACAAAAAAATATTGCGAAAGTCGAGTTAATTATTGCTTATGAAGTTTTAAAACCGTGAAATGTCTATTGTACATTCTATAACGTATTATAGTGCGGCATTAAGCGCATATCGGATTATCACTGGAAAAAATGAGAGGTTATTACTACTCTAACATAGTATAATATTATAATATTATTCGCGTGATGTTTATTACGTGTCGCGATTCTCCCAGTATCATCATTTCACTATTATTATTATATTGGATATAAATTGACTTTTTTAAAATTAGATAAAAAAACAATATATACAAATATTAATATTATATTAAATCGAAGAGAATTAAAATTTCATTAATGAATAATTTTTCAAGAATACTACGAATAATTTACGCGTGACCCAAATTCATTTGTTAAATAAATTATAGCCGAAACGTCGAACAAACGCCATTCGTCATGATGCGATTACGTCATAATGCAGATCATAATAATCATTGCAATCGTAAAAAATATATTGAATTAATGCGCCGAGAGAGAATTATCCTTCCGAGTGTTACCCCTTCTATTCCCCGCGGAAATGATTTAGTCCCCTTCGGGAAAATCGTCAGTTACTAATCGTTACTAAATAATATCATCGTATGCCAATTTATCTATGTAATTGCATGTGATAAAGAATTGAAATAAAAAATAAATTATAGAAGGGAACGAAAAAATATATATAGAAGCTATAATGCGAATAAATAACTTCAGTATCTTCGTTTTATACAACTTCTAGCATTTTTTACATTAGAATTCAATATTAACTTTATTGTAGCATAAAATGCAACTACTAAGTTCGCGCACAGCGAATGTGAAATTGTGCATTTTTATCAGTATTTGTTGTTAAATTCACCGTATTTACTCTTTTGAACCTATGTCATTTAAATAACGGAACTAAAAGCTGATATGATACATGGACCAATTCGAGAGTATTCGCAAATACAGCGATGATATGGATCTTTTATAGCAAAAAATGTTAAACGTGGAAGGGAAATCGTACAGTTTATATTTCAATTTCATTTCCTGAATCATCCCTACTTCCTCTTTTAAAGCGTTCAGGATAAAGTAACGGCAGGAAAAAATCTCTACTCTTTTTCCTACTTTCATGCATAAACTTCGAAAACTATAATTTGTGAATTTTGTTCATGTCAGCCGACAAATGTCGGCCTTGGCCTGACGGGAATTGAAATATTTGTGCCGCGCAGAGTGCCCGGTTAAATGTGCGCGGTGAATACCGTTTGATTTATGAGTATACCGGTCAGCTTGTTAGTTTCGTATTTTCCTGTATACATATACATATATTACACGTATACGTTCTTTAGAATGATAATTTGATCGACAATAAACACATTTTACTATAAATATAATAATTTACGTGAATAAATGAATTTTTAATTATTGTTTAATTATTGTTAAATTACTAAATACTTGATTTTTAATATTCAATATTTAATATTATCATTTTTTGAAACATAAATAGACTAAACTTAAAAAAAACATATAAGTATTTAAATTGCATACAAATTATATTAGAAATAGATAACAAGAAATTATAGCTATTATATATAAAAGACACGAATTTAATCTGATTCTGATTTAAATGGAGACAAATAAATTGTGCAATCAATAATTTCTCATTCTAAAAAACTTCTTTTTTTACTTAAATTAATTCATTTATTTCTTCTGGTATAATATTCTCGATTAGAAGCTATTTTTAGAGGCGAGATTGCCATGCACGTCAACGCGAGACATTTCATTGCACTTTTCGTTCGAGCTATTTCCGGGTTGAGCGCGATCTCGCGTTTCACATTCGGCGAAACGCCATGCCCAAATTCGCTGTATAAATATTTAATTCCCACGGGATTTTCGCGGACAAAATCGATACGCGCAAACCACCAGAAGAGTCCCGATACACGTTTTTCCGTTGAAAAATCTACGCGACTCTCTCGTTACGCAAATACTTGAGTTGAGTTGAAAACGAAGTGATACATGCCGTTTGAATTGTCACAGAATAATCCAAGATAATGATAAGACAAAAATTAATTACGCTATATAAACCAAGCATGCAATTGTTGTATTAAAATAGAAAAAATTCGACTTTAAATTTTTATAGTAACATACATAGTTTATGATCGTTAAAGAATAAGTTATATAAATTCAACATCGATTGTACGTATTGATAATAACTTAATATAAGGTCAAAACGTTTATGTTTTTTTTTTAGTATATATTTATTACTATGTTCATTATATGTTGATTACGTTATCAAGTAATTATTTAAGATAATTTTATAATTATATTTAAAGATTGATTGTTACACAATAATTGTAAGAACCAGTGGTAAACTTTAATGTTTCTTTCTTTAATTATTTAAAAACATGAAAGGCCAATTAATTTATTAAATCTGGATTCCTATTCTCAAAAAGTATCGCACACGAAAAACTAGAGAAATATTATATGCGTTATATATACTATAGTATTTCTCTAGTTTTTCGTATGTAATACTTTTCAAGAATAAAAACCTTAATTTTTAAATAATTTGTAAAATTTTGTAATTACTTTTCCAAGAGATAAACTATTGAAGATATTGCGGTATATAAATTTGGGGCATTACTGAGTATTACTTAAAAGGATTGTGTATAATAAGTGATATGAGGTTATACATTATTGAACATTGTAGAGCATTACTGTAGGGCATTAATGGGCATTATTAGGACGTTAGTAGAGAAGAAGGTGGTATAATGGCGCTCCACTTACATTTTGTACAATAACTTGTTATAATCAATAATCAATAAATTAAATTTAAAACTCAACAGTTACATTTGTCAAATGTTGTGTAAACGATTCTAGACTTAAAGTTATGAAACATTTATTACTTAGAACGCTATTTATAAAAATGTAGCGACAGTACATAATGTTCGAAGAAAAGAGAATGGTATATGGTCTTTCATAAAAATAGATACAAAAAATTGGTTAAAAAACAATATTTGGTTACAAAATTCATAAAAAGTAAAATATTGTATAATATATGTATTTTAATTATGCAAACATATTTACACATAAATCCTGTCGCATATAAGTTGCTCAGTATTAAAAATCTACATACGTGTAATGTAAACTATAGATTAACAACAAAACTGCAATCGATTATCAAATAATTTTAATATAAAAACCACAAAAAAGAGGCCATAAATAATCAATATGTATAAAGAGTCACATTAGCAAAATGCTATTGTTTAAATTTGCATAACTCAAAATATATGCAGTCAAATAAAATGTTAAATAACAAACAACACACTCAAATATACATATATTCGTGTGATAATACGCTCAAGTTCAAGAAAAATGAGGAAGTAGATTAAATACTACTACATTAAATGCTAAAATGTATTTTAGAAATGTTTCAAAATACTTGAAAATAAAAATGTGTTATAATAAGTGCTAGCTATTGAATATTGGTATATTAGCGTTATGGTGTGTAATGATGATCTACTGTACTATAACAAATAATTGCATAAGTAATCACTAGAATTCGCTATATAATAGCGGAGATATTAAGGAGAATCATAATATCTACATTGGCCATAATACCACTTTCTTCTCTAGGCATTGATGTATACAATTTTGGTTATCTGTTTACTACCACCGCCCCTTGTACTTTTCTCTCCCACAGAATTATAATGCTACGTTACACACATAATAAAAGTATCTAGCAATATGAACATATTATTGTCTCTTTTGCATCTATCATTATTAGATCGATTGTATTCATATAAATATTTTCCCGAAATAAAATGTTTAAAAAGTATCTAACTAATAAAAGAAAAGAGATTAATCTATACAGTTTTATTATTATTACAGCCACATTCGGAAATATCACCGAGTTCCGCTATATATTATTTTTGTTGTTCATTAAATGTTAAACAAGAATACAAGATATACAGAACCATCGAGTGTTTTCAAACATATCTTATCACATAGGTATTGTATAAAAATATCGCGTAAAAATAACAATTTTTTTCAATCGAAACGCCAAATATTAAAAAATATGATGGTAACAAATCTTGTACGTATCTTTATCAATAAAAAAGTTGTATAACAAATTAAAAAAAAATCTCTTGAAATTATACACTAGAAGTGGCATCAAAGGATTGAATCTATAAATAATTCTATTCAAATTTCTATTATTTTATTTAATAGTAATTGAAATGATTTATTAGATCGTATAATATAAATACACAATAAGTAAGAAAGAATACCTATATCAGTCGAAGCTGAATCTTAAATGCTTATGATTAAATAAAATCCAGTTTCGAACGATATAGGTGTTCTTTCTTACTTATATTTTATTTAGAATTAAAAATATCACTTAAATCTTTACGTTATGTATATTATAATTGTATAATAATATAAATAATGTAAATAATAAATTATATAAATTTTTTAAATTTAATATTTATATATAGGATGTTTGATAAATAATGATAAATCTCTCGCATAGGGGTAGAGTGGACTAAATTGAGTCGACAAGTTCTCTATCATTTTGCAATTTTCGTAACAATTAACAAGATATCAATTACTATATAAGATACTAAAAATCATCAAATATTGATTATATTTTCAATAATTTTTTACTCGAGTACTATCAAGTTTACAGAAAAACAGCAAGAAAAAAATTATTTATTTTCTTTTTATAAAGAATTCTAAGAATTTTTTTAGAATTTTCTTTTTTTTAGTATTGTATTTTCTTATATTGATAATTATTGTATTTTTATCAATATGAGAAAATGCGGTATTAAAACATTCTCAGAAAATATTCTCAGAGCTCCATGAGAAGAAAATAAACAATTTTTGTCTAGCTGTTTTTCTGT
>NW_017259305.1:182034-195436 GCF_001594045.1 Atta colombica | reverse complement strand
AATATATATATATATATATATATATATATATATATATATACGTATATTAATATTTAAAAAATTATTAAATTGTATGCGTTGTAAGAAAATTATGTAACATAGTTTTGATCATTAAATTACATCCTCAATCAATACGAGCTTCATCCAAACGATTTATACTATTCCGATTTCTGAGCGACGCGGCGACGGTTCGATTGTTACGAGCCTGTATACGAAATTCACTTTGCGAATCGGGCTTTCGAGAGTCGAATCGCAGAGAGTCTGCACAGCTCGCGGCGGTAACGACCGCCACTGTCGAAATAGAACGGAACGAGAGGGTAGAGAAGCGGAATGGTGGGAGGGGAGGAGAGCGAGGGTGAAAAAAGCCGAGAGGGTTAGCGCAGAGCGAGACGAGAGCATGAAAGCCAGCGGTTTCGCAGAGGGTTGAAGGAGAAGGGTGGGCGGCAGAGGCGGGTTCGAGTGGATGCGGATATTGCAGTCGGCCAGGTTCGATTTTGCCTTAACGGCGAGAGTGGATATCGAATGATCCACCATAGTCCGGGCACCTTTCGAGCCCCTTTTCAACCCTCCTTGCCCTGCCTGTGCTCTCTCTCGCGAGTCTAGGACTAATCTGCAAAGGAGGGGGCTAAGCTCAAGCTGTCAGAAGGGGCGAAGAAGAGACTCCGTGAAAGCAGCGGGCGGGATGGGATAGCGGGATGGGATAGCGGGCTCGAATTAAGCCCGGACGCCGGACTCTTCGTCGGTAACCTAACTCACGGGGGTAGTATGCGTGCCAGGGTCCGGGTTGCTAGCCTAACTCCACTTAAATTAAAGCAATCTATCCTGCGAAACTCTCGCGCTAAGCCGACAGGTTAAGCGAGAGCGACCGCGTTCTCCCGGGCGCGCGCTTTCCTTTACTTTCCAGGTGAACACGTTGTCGACTGAACGCCGAGGATTTGGTCGTGTGAGCTATTCCTTTGCTCCCTCTCCTTATCCTCCGCACGTTTATCCGACGTAAACAGTTCGCGTGGAAATAGCTGTTGGTACAGCAAATGATTGCGTTATTTACTATTCTGGATTCTTGGGCCAAATTTTTCAGTATCTGGTTAACTTGTGATTAAGTTTAACTAGAATCCTAGATTTATGAGAGAAGCGCGACTAGTGTTAAGTGTTCTGATTGGTCATTGCAATCACGTGATTTAACAGTCAATCATGAACTAATTTCTATATATTAAAAATAGCTGCTTGATTTGTGTTCATAATCCGTCTTGCAAAACGACGCCATTTTTAATATCTTTTTATTACTTTTTATTATTCACAATAATACTGACATAAGTCGGTTCTCTGATAAATTTAAAACTCTAGACAACCTGATATGATCCATTTTATCCATTGAGCTTCATCTATGATAATATCATGAACGAAGAAATCCATTGGGTGAAATATCAGATTAAGCTTAACCACAAGTTACCAGATAATGAAAAACCGGATCTCACACTGTTAACATATCAAAGAAGCAATGGTAACCTAATTCTTCCAGTTAAATAACATTTCGTTATTTTTAACTTACTTATGTAGCAAAATGTAAATCAATCCATTTCTGTAGTTAATTTTAAAGTATCGTCCCTATAACGTATGCACTTAGTAAATAATAAACTAAATTTGAGTCAACCTTAATACATTTGTTTTTAGTTCAACTATTTAATTCCATTATTTTAATCAAATTAACGATATATTAGGAGCAATAGACGACCTATAGAAATATTTAAAATTAACTCAAATTGTGTGAGTATAATTTGACATTATTAATTTAACAATGTAGAGCCAATTGCTAGCACTTTAACAAATTTATTATTGTTATAAAGAGATACAAGTGGTAATAATTCAAAATAATAAATACAAAGGGCATGTACTACAACGCAAGATAGTAATGCAATATTTTACACATTTAAATTTATTGATTCTGTTACGTATAATTAAACAAAAATCAGTCAAGTTAGTCTAGATTATATTAGTATAAAATATACATACAGTATTTTTTCTTTCCGTTACAATTAATATACTTATTAGCAATAATAAGTAATAAATACAAAAGGTATATATCACAATGCAAGATATTATAGTAGTAGCAATATCTTATGTATTTAAATTTATTGATTCTATTACGATATAATTAAACAAAAATCAGTCAAATCAGGCATAAACATATAATGTATATAAATTTCAAGGTTAATGTACGCAAAACGTCCGTAAATTAATCTTTGGAAAATTATTTATATTCTGACATTGTATTTAACTAACCTTTAAAGCTCATAATTCCCTAAACCTTTAAGACTTATATTGTTAAAACATTTATTTCAATTTTATATACATATTGAAGATGGCCTGATCGAGGCCGAAACATTTATGACTGATTTGACTGATTTTTGTTTAATTATATCGTAATAGAATCAATAAATTTAAATACATAAGATATTACGCTACTATAATATCTTGCATTGTGATATATATACCTTTTGTATTTATTATTTATTATTGCTAATAAGTATATTAATTGTAATGGAAAGAAAAAATACTGTATGTATATTTTATATCAAACATAATTTTTTTCCATGATTATCACTAATATTTTTGTAATATTAATCATGCAGATATATTCATAACATGACGACTGTTACTATCCAATATTCATTCCCGATTTAACCCTCCTGAATAAAACACAAATATCGTGGTATTTACGGAATTAAATGGAAGCGAGAATATATGGTCTGGTTTACGCTGCGATTGCATCGCTTATCACTGTGTTCCCCTGCTGCTGTGATAGCTTTTATAAGGCCGGAACGACAAACGCTGCTTCGTCTCCTCCCTTTCGTCCTGATTTTCCTTCGCTACTACTGGAACGTGATACGTGTTACGCGCCCGTTTCCTGGCGGCTAGTTCGACGATCAAAGCGCGAGCGGAGCACGTAGTATCGTCGTTTAATCCGCTCTTCTGGTTGCTCTGGTTACTATCCGTGCATGAACGCCATGCCTGCTTCAGCAAAGATCCACGTCGCGTAAGTCACGGAATTGCGCTCGCGGAGACTTATCCGGCTAATCCGTCGGCCGTCGGAGAAGCGTGATGCGGATTGACGACGTTGTCAACGACAATGTATTATTTTTTAACGAGAATCACTGTGTACATTATTCTCTTGCTTCACACTACAGGACGTCATAATGCTGTCTTAACCATAGAAATACACAGACTGCCCATAGGAAGATGAAGCATATCTTCACAAAATAATATAAATATTCTAACAAAAAATTAATTAAAGACAACTGTATTGAAAAATAATATTTATTATAAAAATAATATCTGTTGTGGCGATTATTATATCAACGCTTTAAATTGAAAAGCGCGACAGTTCAAAGTACATGGACTCTTATTGTGTGTGTGTGTGTGTGTGTGTGTGTGTGTGTGTGTATGTGTGTGTGTGTGTGTGTGTGTACATTACACACATAAAATTACTTGTACACGCGACTATTCAATTTCCACGAAGACAATAGGCATTTAACACATTCTATTCTCGGTTCGATTTCTGTTAACGCTTTTCCGCACATTCGTATTGCTCATTTAAAATAATTCTGTAATTTTAATCTTAATATTTGAACAATTGTTTCCTTGAACTTAAATGTTTCTATTTAAAATTTTAATTGTAAACCTAACGACAAATAATAACAATCCGCGAAGACAATATTTTATGTTAGAAAGATCTCGAAGAGCATAGAGAACATCGCGAGTATAGGGACGATTCATTAGATGGAAAGAAAAAAATCTGTAATTCGAGTGCATAGTAAAAACGATTTGTAAGTAAATCGCGAATGAAAAAATTTTGATATTATTTCTTTGATGTTAACTCATGAATATGCTCTGAAACCAACTGCGAAAAACAAAGCAAGAAATAATTCGACTTATAATGGTTTTATGCATCAAAATAACTACATTTTTCTGCAGTTTTACTGCAGAATAACTTTTAAATGTATAAATGAATCCAAATAAACTTTTGCACGAATATTATTGTTTGATCAGTATGTTTAAAATTTGATTTTTAATTCTTAATGTTACATCTTAATCAAATAAGTATTACAAAATATAATTTTACATAAGACTAACAAAAAAATTAAATAACTTTTAAACCAAATAAGAGAACTATATTTAAATTTTATACATATAGATGTTCAGACGTAATAATAGGACAATCAATTTGTATATTTGTATATTTGTATATTTGTGACAATGTTTTGAGAGGACATCTTCAAATTTCATTGGTAAAACGTTACTTTGGATTCTTATTTTTTATTACTTTAGTACTTAATCGCAAAATTTTTTATGAAAATATTAAGAATTTTTCATGATTCTTTAAGAATTTAAAAAAGGTCATAACTCTATTGTATTAAAATTCTGAAAACTAATTGCACAAAGATAAATTGATTTACAACATTTAATATAGAAAATCAAGTATAGTTTTTTTACATTTATTCTCTATTTGCACTGATTACATTGTCCGACAACTTTTTAACTTTTGCAATACAAAAGTGAATAGTTATCGTCGATTATCAATTTTAAATTAGTTCTTTTCTTATATATAATATGTAACACATAATTTCGAAAAATTAAATTCGAAAAATAAAAAATCAAATCAAAATGAGTCAAAACGCATTTTAAAGCTAAAAGTTGATGTTTTTGTGTAACATTAATAAAGTTTAAACAAAATTTGAAACCAATATTACAGTATCATTAAAATTCTCAAAATAGTCGTTTATATTTTTTTTATATCATTTCTTTAAAATTGTGACATGGTAACTTAATTTGGACAATAGATTCGTGATTAGCAGGCAAAAGTACGTCAGAAATAATTATTCATGCTCATGATAAAAAAATGGTCAAATTTTGACGTATTATATATGAAAAGATAATTGTTATATCTCGAAAATGTATAAAATCATATCAAAACAACCAAAATGCATTTTAAAGTTAAAAATTGACACTTTTGTGTGGCATTAATGAAATTTAAAAAAAAGTTTAGTGCTACGTCATTACAACTTTTTGCCTCTCTGACCATTTTTTCTTAAAATTGTGACGTGCTAGTCAAATTTTATCAGCGAATTTGCATTCAAGCAAAAATACGTAGGAAATAACTATTCATATTTGTGTTGCAAAAAAAAATATCAAATTTTGTCGGACAGTATTATTTAAATGCTCTAATAAAAATTTAATCTTTTTATTTACGTGAATATATCTCTCTCTCTCTCTCTCTCTCTCTCTCTCTCTCTCTCTCTCTCTCTCTCTCATATGTGCGCGTGCGTGACGATGTTAATTAGGAAAATTACATCATCGCAGTGCATCGCAAAATGTAACAGCGTACATAAGGATTTTGTAACGGCGCGGCGCGGCCGCGGCGATTCGCATATGCCGGTGTAAAGCATAACAGTTTTTCATAATTACATAGTATAAAAAATAATTTGCGACGTAACGAGCCACATAACCGTAGCACGCAGGACGTGGCAGCTCCCGTAGACGTGTTTTACATGCTTATACGTACTGCCACTTCGTAATTGGACGTATACTGTAATAAAGTGTCACGAGACAAAACATCGATTACATTCGGTTCTTCGTAGCGGCAAGTTTTTCTTGCGTAGTTACATTGTAAAAAGGAACATAGTGAAATTTGAACAACCAAATATGTAGTATTCATATTATTTAGCGGAAATGTAATAATAAAAATTACTTAGTAGCTTATAATCCGCTAACATTATTATTTTTTTATTAAATTATCATTCCCAAAATTTGAAACTACTGAAATATTTTTATTTTTCTGAATAATAGTATATTTGCAAAAAGAAAATCATTTAATTTTAATTCTGAAGCTTTTCTTTCTCGTGTAAATATTCCGAACGTACTTTGATATAATCAACTTTGGACTTCATCGAAAGAAACAGACAGAGATTGTAAATAAAATTTGCAAATCGAATCAGTAGTAGTATATCGTATCAGGCTAATTCGCGGCGCGCAAGCGCAACATCAAGGCGTGATTAAATCGCGAGCGAATGCCAATCTGAAATTACACCCGGCGCGCCGGCATTACCGGATCGCGTCGCCTCGGATTACGGTTGTGTTTCTGTCTTACTTGTCTTACCCGCGACAAGAATGTAATACGGGGAACAGGACACCGGGACACGAGGGGGTGGCACGCGGACATGGAGGAACGCTACGATCGCGAACGCGCGTTCCTTTCCTCGAATCTCACGACAAACGCCTCGACGCACAACGTGAGAACGATAATGCTCGAGAAAACAATTGCTTTTGATTTATCGCCCTCTATATAAGTATATCATTTCTTGCTGAAATTTTATTGACATTTAATTTTCAGATTTCTTTAAATCTACGAACTTTTCAAATTTCGCAAAAGTGTGTAAAAAAAAAAGATAAAATAGCAAAATTTACAAAAATCTATAATCTGTCTGATATCCAAAGTTTTTCAAACTCGTTACTAAAAATTTTAAAACTGTGTTCATGAAAAAACTTATAACAATAAATTACGAAGTTATATATTTAAGCTACATTTACGAAAAAATGTTCTCTTTGGAACGTCGGATAAAGATAGATGTAACAATTAACCCTTTTTTTCAATCGAAATGCTGCATTGCAATCGCGAAATTAAACGCATATGCATTTTGCATTCTATGGAGCGGCTAATTCCTAATGGAAACAAGAGTATCACCTAGAAGCTAAAAGCTGGAGGAGCTTTAGGGCAATCAATCATGCAAATTGCGATCGCGGCAAAATCTCCGGGACGCCGTTCACGATTCCATATGGTAATGCTGCTAATGTAACGATCGCATATCAACGGACATATAGGGTGTTCCTAAAATCACATGTTCATGTATATAAAATTACAATATGTGATGACAAATAAAAAAAACACTTATTTTTTTAGTAAAATTACGTCTCCAATATTAATTGTACGTATCACATGTATTGTTATATTTAATAAAGAATAAGCGCAATTTTTCTTGAGCTTATGCATTAATTATTAAGAACAGACTATTTCTTCTATAATTAATAATATAATATCAATCACTTTACAATATAAAATATTTATTCTACTTCGCGCTATAGAATCAGATATTTCTATAGACACAATTTTATAAATGTAATCGCAACTGTATTCTGTAAACACAACAATAAATATGTAAAAAGAATTATTTGAAGTACTCATATTGTCGAGGGAAAACGATGCGCAAAATGCGCTTCGCGAAAAGAGAAGTTACACACATTGTATAGATACTTTATCGACTCATCGGCCGCAGTAATAATTGATAAGGTTCATTAACGAGATGGCATCGATTTGTTGCAAATGCAATACACAGCCGTTAATTAAATATTACACGAAATAACGAAATGAACAATTTTCTGCCTCACTCTCTGCCTCGTTCTCTTCTGTGATTTCTGTGATTCACTGTTTTAACTGTGTACGTAATAATGAGAGATCGGAAGCAAATTATTTCTTGTAAAATTTCATTGTGTTATCATTTTCTACCTCTGCCTCGAATGTCAGAAACTAATTTCATTATTATCCTTTATACGTTTGTATAACTTTCCTTTATTTATTTTTTAATATTTCTTTCACATATAAGTTAAATGCAAATTTCCTTCATCTTGTAATTATTACTTTTCCCAACTAATTTCCTAATTTGGATTTCAGATGGTTCTAAAAAACATAAAACATTCTATGGATAGATCTATGTAAAAAGCTGTCATTCTAAAATATGGAAAAATTAACTACTTTAATATTCAATTTTCTTTCCTTATCGTTTTTCCTCACTTTTCTCTCCTAACATCCTTCTATCCATTTTCTTTAATAATCAGGTCGAAGGTGATAACTCGCGATTTTAATCGAGAGTGCCACCCAAGTTTAACGCGATTTTACGCGGAGCGATCAAACGGTCGAGCCGTTTATTATTTCATCGGAGACCTCAATATACCGCGCGATTATCGTGCGTTTTAATATCACGTTTTAATATTAAGCCCTTTTTGAAAGGCTACTCAAAAGGCCGCGGAGCGGAGGTGAGAGGCGTCATAAGCCGGGATTGTCGACATGGCACGTATATCCACTCGCGCCCCTCGTCGCCGTCGGCGAAATGCGTTGAATCGACGGGCACAGGGCGAGATCCAATCGAATTAATTATCGTCCGTTGTTAATTACCGCGGACCGACCGATAAAACGCGGCCGTCCGTAATCCTGCGATTCGTGAAAAAAAAAACGGAGAGACGAGCGAACGTAGCGCGGAAAAAGCTGACTAGTTTTTCAAGGGGAGAGAGAAATGCATGAGTGTATTTCGGATCCAAAAATGCAGCGAAACAATGAATTTCAATTATCGCCGTCGCGAGATGCCGTCGCGAAACTGTTTGAATCGTTAATCGCGAAAACGTGCCGATGCGATGAAATACAAAGTACGGAGGGGGAGGGATGAAGGTAACATTTTTGAACGTGAATTGTTATGTGACTATGCGAGGATAACCTCACTGTTAGATAAATATTTTCGTTCATTCATTTGACAAAAATAAACAGATTATTCTTTTTTTCGGAATATCCTAATGACAATAGAATCGTTCCACGTACAAATATGCACAAACATTATATCCCGCATTTACGCTCAGTTATGATAATGTGAATTCTTCTTGCACTTTTTTGCGCAGTACTTAATATAGAGATAAAAGCTATCGGATAAACTAAACGAAGAATATATGGAGAAGAATATGAATTCGCTTTTACGTGTCACTCTCCACAAGATCCTAACAACACATAGGATGATATTATTGTCCATACTAAAAAATGTTTTCAATTCATCTATTAAAAAAAAAAAAAGAAAAACATTCAAATTTCCGTATATATCGTGCATTTTCGATTACTCATCCATTGAAAGAGGTTTTTTCTATATTTTTTTTTTCTGTACTTTAATCTACGCTTTAATCATAGAATTGCATTTCAATCAACTTTCAAATACAGTAATCGATAGGGAATTAGAAGCTTTCCGGGTCCTTTAAACCGGTATCTTATTTACTTATTTAGAATTAAAGCACCGAGTCGATGTTATATTCGTGAAAATTCCATAATTAAAAATTTTTTTTAAATTATGGAATTTTTTTAATTAAGAGAGAAGCGTAAATAAAAAATAAATTTTAATTTTTACGGTTCTGCTTCATTCTATGGACATTCCTTTTCTATTTTAAATATAATACATAAAAATCTATAAAATGAAGCATCCTAATAAAAATATATCTGTGAGATGAAGCTTAATTAATTTCACTTATTCATAATCGTAAACTAATAGCATAACTTTTATCTTTCGCAAATTTTTCATCGTAACTTTTAAATCTGAAGAGCGCATTCTACCGCCATCTACGCGCTAACGTACAGAACTGTAATCCGCCCAAACGACACGCAAACACTTTGATATACAAACATTTTATAAAGGAATTGTTCTTCACAGTATACGCTCAGGAAACGTCTCCGTCGCGTCGCGAAACTGGAGTTTAGAAATTACGTCGATATATCCGACACGTCAAGAAACCTCGTTTCTATGATTTTTTTTGGCGCTCATCCATCTTGGCGATGATTGCGTACAGATATTTGAAATGCGAGATCGAATACTTATTAGACTCAACTACCTTCAGACGTTATAATAATTTCGATAACGATTATTAATATAAATAACAATTGAAGGAACAGTGGTGTCGACAATCTTTAATACTTTATCCGATAGGTTTAGATAATTGAAACGCGATCGTGACATTATAACTCGCATGTTTTATCTCAATAAGTATTTTCACGTTTCAAATACCGAAATTGTAGATTCTTTACTTACTATGCTTTTATCAGCTTTATCCAATCGTTATAAAGATATCAGTAATATTACCTGAAACAGAAAGTGATAAAGTATTATTATTCATAGTTATATATATAATAATAAATATTATGTTTTTATCGCTTTTATATACTTTTCATATCAACTTATTGCTGATTGTTAAATTATTAAAAACATTTAATATCAAATAATATTAATTTCAAGTTATATTTGATTTATTATTATTTATTACATGTTTTAATTAATTTGTTAAATAAATTTATCATAAATTTATTAAATCTGTTGATATCTGTATACAATGATTGTTTATAAATGAATGTATGTGAAATATAAATGAAAAGTATAAATGAAAGAATTATGTATATGTGATTGAGCAAATATAGAATAATGATATCAATTAGAAATAATGATATATTGTTAAGAGAGCCACCTCTGCAACGAGAGATATTACAATTAATTAGCAATCATTAAAAACTCATAAAGTCAAGACGTACACGTACGTTCTATCATTGTATAACAATTACTTGTTATATTATCATTTTTCATAGCATAAAGAACGATTTATGTACTCGATTATAGAAGCGAATATCGTTTGCACTTAGAGTATGAAAGATCGAAAGGAAGCGACTATTTACTCATAAATCTACTGCTCCATCAACATGGAATAATAGGCTTCTGAGAAAAGAAGCGAATTGCGTTTGCAGTTGAAATAACAGAAAATGACAGGAGATTATTATTTACTCAGGAGATGAGCTTATCATCGATCAAAATAAAATGATAGACTTCTAAGTGAAACAATTATTATTGTTCAAAATACTTTTTGAGCAATTTTATATACAAAGTATGTTAAAAATTATCCGCAAAAAAACTTTTACGTTAACTAAATTTAAAAATTTGATCGTTTCGTTTTGCATACGTCAAAGTTTTGTATTAAAAAATATCAAATGTTATAAATCCTTCCAAAAAGATTTCTCTTAATATTAAAAAATCAGCTTTAAAGATAAATATGAAATTAATACAGTTAGTTAAGCATTTCATTACGTAAAAAAGATCTCGACAAAAAGCTTATCTATAAAATATCTAAAAATTTACTTAAAAAATGAATGTAATAATATGAATACATTCAAAAATACAGTCAAAAATTATACTGCATCCAAAAATACGTTCAGCAAAAATTTAACGTACTTATTGTTATTTTACATAAATTTTAAATTATATAAAATGAACAAAACAAAACATGTTAAAAGCGATCATGGCTTTATTATGTATTTATTATGTATTTATAATATATAATAAGAAAAAAAACTTGACGTGCCCGATCGCATTACATTTTTGTAAATATATTTATCGTATTTATACATTGTGTGTGTGTGTGTGTGTGTGTGTGTGTGTGTGTGTGTGTGTGTGTGTGTGTGTGTGTGTGTGTGTGTATAAAACCGTATTAGTCGTTCATATTGAGATAACAAATTATTCAAAAGTGTATTACGCAAAGAACGCAAAGGGCGATGAATACTATGCATAATCTTGATGTAGAGTAAAAATCAATCAATACGCGTCGGGGAGTTAATTATCTATATTGTGCAGAGCATACTTCGATCGAAACTGCCGTAAATGCCAAGAGCATCGAAGCGGCGCGGTGCGTCCTCGTCGTCCTGTTCCCGTCTTCGTAATTTGCGCGCATCGAAATAATCTCGAGACAAGAACGATCGGCGTGACGGCGCCCGTCGTAAATCACCGGTCGATCCGATCGCGGCGAGCGCCGCGGCGTCATCCGTCTCTGACAAAGTGCGAACCCGCCGAGGGATCTTCCGCCGCCCCGGCAACTTCCGGCGGTCGTTATTTACGGGGCTAGATTGGCGGGACTTGGGGAGCTCGAGTTCCAGCGCGAGAGGCGTGAGGTCGGGATCGCAAATTGATCTCAGAGCTCGGGAGGCGGCGGCGGCGGCGGCGGCGGCGGCGGCAGCAACGGAGGCGTCGCCTTTTATCGCTCGCCGATGCACTTCCTCGCGCCGCGTCCCGGCGACGAAAGTAATTTTCTTAGACCGCTATCGCGCCTTCCACGTCTCCTCGCGACGGGTCGCTTAAAAAATGCATCTTCGAGAAATCGATGTGTTATCGGGAGAAATGTTACGTGCATGCAATTTGTGAAATAGCACTCCGAGTGATATATGGTACTCGCGTAGCTCTTGGATTCCGGATCGAGCACCGAGCTTGCTTATTTCACATTAAAACGGGTTCGAGACTAATATGCCAGAAGTGCATGCCATTGAAGCATTTCATGCCATTAAAAATGCGGTAAGATATCATGGCATTCTTTGTCACGAAAGAGTTAAATCGACAACATTACATTTTGAAGCGTGCGTTATCGAAAATTAAAGGTATACATTGGAATAAAAACCTTATTGTGTAAGTACAATAAGGTACATAAGTATTATCGAAAATAAGAAGAAAAATACGAAATCAAGAGTTCTGCATTATAAGAAGATACGTTATGTGGGACAAATGTACTAGATAATTGGAAGTATATTTATATGACGAAGGACATGTGTATCTGACTTACAAACATATTCTATAAGGAGCTATGCAAAATCAAAGAAATAGGGAACAGGAAACAGAGAATTTCAACTTCTCATAAACGATGTATTGTGGAATACACAGTTTCTGATAAGTCAAAAGTTGTTATTCTCTGTTTCCCGTTTTCTATTATGCTTTGTGCACAGCTCCTGTTGCATCGTGATATGTATTGCTTGAATATCATTATTTTTAAACTTATTTATATTAATATTTAGCTTAATTTCCTAATATTCCGAATAAGGAGTAAGGCAACAGTATTATATGTATTTAGTACGCTTTGCGTCGTCTGTAATCATACAACCTGTAGCTGCTGGTTTCAATTGTCATTTGTTCAAAAAATAGTTATTGGCTCGTATTCAGAACGTGCTTTTAGTTTTCAACGCGTATTTAGCTATAGTTCGCGTTACGTATAGGATTCTTGTTATGTTCTTTCAAACATAAAAGCGCGTATTTATCGATAAAAGTGTGCTTTATCCTAAATACGAACCTATAGCATATAACAAATATTGACGGTACATTTATAACGTTCAAATATCTATTACATAATATATACAAAATATACACGGGAAGTCTTGCATTTTCTAAAGAAAAGTACCGTGAATTTAGAAAGATACCGCCAATCAAATCGCTATATTCATTATTATCTTGTATATCTCATATTTCATGTTAGCATAATATCTCTGGAAAAATATCTCCTATTAGTATGTAATTTGAAATGTCATTTCCATTTAGAAATTAATACCTCGGATTTACTACGTGATACATGCTTACATAAGAGTTATGATTGTATTACATACGGACTTAATTCTTATAATTAAAAGTTAATATTGAGAAAGACGATCCTAAAACTTACAAAGTTTTATAGTTTTATTTAAGTAAATAGATTTTTAAAAATGTCATTCTAACTTTCTAAATTTGTAAAAGAATCTTCAACAATGTTG
>NW_017259305.1:179008-181934 GCF_001594045.1 Atta colombica | reverse complement strand
TTCTAGTCAAGATATATATATATATATATATATATATATATATATATATATATATATATAACGAACGTTCTGATAAAAAAAAACATTTATTAGAACAACGATACAACTAAAATGAAATGTTAAAGCGATTATTAATCGTAGAAAGAGTGGAGTACGACATCACGATTTAGGTAGTGGCTTGAGGATGAGCCGGTACCATAGGTCAGGTATGAATTCTTGATGTCATGAGCCTAAGGAACGACCGCAGACACCAGGATCCCACTGCGCTAGCAACCACCAGTGCCTTTCTCTGACAATCTCGCGGTATGTTAATGTCACTACGTACGTAGAATTAAGGTGAAATTCTACGGTTCATTCTCGACGATTATTTCAGATGAATCATTCAACGTGACCTCGTCGAACAAACGCGATCATCTATCATTATCAATAGACCACTAAAAACTGTCGAATAAGTTATCGACAATTTCTTGGCTACAGATTGACCTACTTTTTTTTTACATTATAACTGTATCAAAATACAATAACATCCGTTATTATATTTTCAAGCTACCAATTTATAATGCATTTTCTATTTAAATTTATAATGTGACATTTATATAATATTACAAACTCATGAAAGATGTTCGACCAAGTGGAATACGAGAATAAAATTATTCTGTGAAGATATTAATTATGCAAATTAATTTTCTTTCGTTTAAAGCTTTATGGACGATCGTATAGATTTGACCGTGCAAATTCCACTTCTATAGCTCATGTCATCATAATTAGTCCAGACAGTTCTCCGAAACATGCACAAATCCTTGTCACCGTCTGTACCGAATTGAATCTTTGATAAAGAAAACCGACGACGATGTTCAACGATGTCCTCCGTGGGTTGAATATTCGTGGAAACCACGAACATTTACCATTTTAGTTACATACACGTTGATTGTGTAATGTCCGATGCAAGGGCTAGGTAATTAGGGGATACACCACTAATTGAATCGAGCTATGCAGTATACAACCAAGTAGCAGTTCCTAAATTTTGGTGTGTAGCAACTTAGATTAGAATACACATACATATATGTTCTCCAAATTTTCATACTAAGCATGACTCTTATATTATTGAAACTATTTATAATAAAGAAATAATAATATTTACATTATTGCATAATTGTAATAATGGAGTAAGATACGATAATAAAATTTTTCATAATAATAAAATTAGTAAGAATTACAAATTAATAATTTAAAAATATGTATTAATAATTATTAATTAAAATTATAAGAATTAATAATACCCATTGCTTTTTGTAATGTGCACGATTACCGGATCGATTCTATGTAATAACGATTAATTGATAATCGTTTTTCCAGTGAAAATTAAGAGGCGATCCACATCGTATATCAGCAAGTGAGCGTTCTGGCGATTCGCCGAAATTCAGAGAATCGTAGTGGAGAAATCGGTGGCGACGATCACGTCGCTAGAACTCGAATTATCCCCAAGACCGGAAGATCAGTTCCCAATAATCCGTGGCACGCGCATTTACATCCGGGAACGAGGCAATAAATACAGCGTTTACACGGCGGTCCACCTGCACGGCACGGACGTGGCCTGGTCGTTCTCTGTGCAACGATAGGAAGGGGACGGGATAAATTCCTGGCCACTGGCCAGTATTTCGGGTTTCCGAAGCCGTTTCGTCCGATACAAATGGACGCCACCGACAACCCGGGGAACTGCGAAACTACGAAACTACAGTACTAAATGAACCTGCTACCCTACTATCGTCGCCGCCGCCGCTGCTGCTGTCGCTCGTGGCAGGATACGAAAGAACGCGAACACGTGCCCGAAGGGGTTGACGATTAATGAACTTGTCGTATTGTTACGTGAGATCGTGCCAAGTTCATCGTTTGTGCTGTTATTGGCAGATACTAGGAGATTGGTGGTTAACATTGTGACATCAATGGCTCTTCTATATTACAAGCAGTTGAGAACTGTTAAGTATTTCTACTGGCTTAGATCTTCAAATGACAAAATATTCTTCAGTCAAATAAATGCTGTTTTAATTTAAACTCTTAATTTATTATGATATTGAGATATTATATTTATTGTTAATTAAGAACGTTACGTTTAACATAAGAATGATTCAAATTTTTATTCACAATAAATTTCTCACGGCATACACCACAAATGGATGCAGGATATTGACAGCTAAAATATTTTATATTTTAATCACATAACAATTAAATAAATAAATATTTCGATCTTAAATTAGAATTTTTATTAATAAAAGAGTATCTCAAAGAAAAAATAAAATACACTTTTGAGATTTTATGTAAAGAACTCCGCACGTTTCTTATGAATCATAAAGCGAAATACAATTAAGGCAGCCCTTCGTATGTTAAGGTTCATCTAGATATTTTTTTCAAGTCAGTAGAATTACGTGGAACTGAGATTGTTTATATCGCCCAATATCTGAAATAAAAATTAATCAAGTTTGAACAGTTATCTTGGAAACTGTTAACTTTAGAAGGTTGTGCTCATTGACACTTTTAATCTGGAACTATTGTACATTTCCCAAAATATTGTATGAGAAGATTTGACTGAGAATCAAAATCCATGTCCTTTGTAGGTGAAATACAGGAATATTAGCTCCATTCTCAATGTGGAGTATCCAAAGTTTCCTTTACTTTGATATGCTATAACTTTTTTATTAATAAAGATATATAAATTTACTTGTTATTCTTAACGTTTGGCATTTCAATTTAAAAAATGTGTTATAGTATATCTGTTCTTACGTAATATTTTTAATACCTAATAAATATGATAAGTATGTGACAAAACGTATAGAATGTCATGGTCATCGAAATGTTAGTAATATAATATAATCTATAAATTTCTTTTAAATAAATCTATATAAAAATATGTGTAACATTTTCATTTAAC
>NW_017259305.1:172039-178908 GCF_001594045.1 Atta colombica | reverse complement strand
AATTTATTAAATCTTAATACAGATTTTTAAAAATATTACTAATTGTAAGTATCAAGTAATCATTTATTTATAGCAAATAAATATTTAGTCAATAAAAAATGATAGTTAAATCAAATTAATGATTTTTATATTAATTTAAATAAATATATTTTTAGTGTAAATATTTACTTAAAATTATTCAAATAAATATTTATTAATTTTTTCACACACACGCACGCGCGCGTATAAAACGAAATGGAGCGAATAGAAGCTTTAAATATTCAAGCCAAACGAAAAATAACATAACGAACAATTTGAGAGATTACAAAGGTCTGTCCTGATTTCCAATCGATCGCAACTGTCGCACACAGCAAATTTCTGAGTCCTCTTTACCCGTCGGTCCTAATGGGCCCAATTTCCACCTTTCTCTGGTTAAGTCAGTTCGCGTTTTGCATTTTGCCACGCACGTTCGTCTCGCGCACGTCGTCGCGCAAATTTAGCGTAAATAATTCGAGCATTTGCGTTCCATTGCCTCCCCGTCGAGGACTACAAAACGGTCATCCACATATCGTCGTTCACAAGCACGTATCTGCCCGTACATGTATATGTGTGCGTAGATGCAATTTACGAATGTGTGTGTGTGTGTGTGTGTGTGTGTGTGTGTGTGTGTGTGATTGGTACGTGACGTGCATCGATACAACCAAATGCATATAAGCCTTACCTACAGTGAAATGAGAATTCTCTTTTCCCTTTGAAGATCTGAGCATCAAAAAGGGAACCCACGTGACCTTTCTACATTTGAAGCTAAATGCGATCGACATGCATTTCATGTTCAACTGTATTGACTGTATTTAATGTTATTTATATATTCATACTTTTTGTGCAAAGTCTTTATGCGACTCCGTTTATCCTCGAATAAATAAAACTCATCAAATAAATAAAGAAGACCAAGACGATCAAAATTAGATATTTTAAGTATACATAAATTTTAAAAATACAATCTTTCAATTTTTTGTAAATTATGCGCTTATATTTACTGTCAGACTTGAAACACAATCATAAACTGAAACTGAAATAATAATATCACAAATTAAATTAATCATTAATTCAATAATGATGCTAATAAGTATTTTAAAACACTACAAAAAACTTATTGCGAAAAATAAAATTCAGAAACGTTTTCAACAGTAAATATACAACCGTCAGAATAATGAAGATATAGTGCCACGTTGTTATGTCGTCGATTACGTCACGAGCTATCTACGTCTCTGTTCAAGAGATAAACGAGAAATCGGTCACCATGTGACGTTATTCCAAAGCTACCGCGAGAATATCGATACTATTAGTTTAGCTCTTGACAAACCGGCCTGCGGATTAGAGATATCAGATATGTCAACTTTGACATTTAAAAAATTCACAACAATTTGTGTGCGACAATCCACAAGCATTGAAATAAATTATAGCTTTCGAGTTAGATCGATATCTATTATTCTGTTGTCCCATGTTTAAAAATGACTCAATCTTAGAAGTTATTCAAAATAAGATTAACAGTAGTAATAGTAATATAAACAAAGTAAAAATAAGACTTTTGTATGAGAGAAGTCTCGCGTGACAAGAAAATCACTGTTTCGAAAAACTGTCGTAGAAATAATCTTACTAAGAATAGTTTTTTTGCGCTCCGAAATATAATTTTTCCAAATTCAAGAACGTTACTACAATTTCACTTCCTAAAGAAAGAGTTAGAAAAAATTGTCATTCTTTTCTACACACGACGAATTAAGAAACTATTCTTTAAAAGACCACTGCTCTGATTTTCTGCGTTCAAAGAGAGTTAAAATCTCAACTTCGAAAATAGAGAATTCTTTCGCGGAGGATAAAATCGTTATCCCCAAGGAGTTTCTATGCGACAAGTGAATCACCATCCCGAGAACAACTCTAGCTCCAGCAGAATGGCTCCGTGGGTATTTCCGTTAAGTAAATATGCACATCGAAGCAGACAATCCGGCTATTGCCGGGAGAATACGTGAATATTTCGTCAACATGGCTGCCGACAAGTCTCTCTCGCGCGATTTCCATCTGGCACAGATGAGAGATGTGAAGAAGGACGGCAGAGGCACGAATGAAGGCGGGCACGAAGATAAGAGGGACGAGATAAGAAAGGGGATGGAGGACACGTTTTCCAGCATCCGGCACGGTGTAGCACGCGTCTCGGTGAAGTGAGACGTCTTAGCCGTTGACGGCACATGGTCGTCAACGTAGAAAACAACGAGCGAGACCTATGGGAAGGAAGAGGTTTAGGGAGTACGAGAGAAGAGACATGGAGGGTGACGAAGAATTTCAGCGAAGGAAACGGAACGTAAAGCGGCGAAGACAAGGGTAGAGGAACAGGCCTCGCGAGAAGACGTCGTCTTATTTGGACGCTGATTTGAAGCGAGCGCAAGAATTTGACATTTTCGCCAACTTTCCGAGGCTTACAAGGTCTCCTGCCTCTTCCCTCCCTCCCTCCCTCTCCCCCTCTTCTCTTCCCCCTCTCTGAGAAATGCAACTCCTTTCTCGCATATTCACAAAAAAGAAACAGCACAAGAATATCTCAAAATATAAAATTTGATATTCAAATAGCTGTTTTTTGAGTGGTATAGATAATATAAATTCATTTTTGAATATCATATTTAGCATTAAATGCAGCCATCTAATTTTGAATTATGTTTCTAATAGAAATCCATTATTTTTCCATTCAATTTCATGCAAAAATAATGAATTTCTTTTTACTACACCTAATATAATGTCATAATTATTGTAAATTAAGTGTAAGGTTTTAGTTGATAATATTTAACGTTATAATATGAGAGAGAGAGAGAGAAAGATATATATGAACCCTTCATCTACAATCTTTTTCGACACAAAATTTAATTCTTAATTTAATTCTTAAATTTATCCGAGAAATAAAGAGAGTGAAATCGCCCTCCTAAAATGTTTTATTAATTGTAGGGTTTTATGTAATATAAATGAAAAGTTAACTCCGAATTTTTCTACAGTTTTTGAAAGCTTTTTTTCTTTGAAGCAAAGAACAGTAAAAAAAGTAAAAAAAATTAAGACTCAACAAAAAAAATACGAATTGCAAACGAAGAAAAATATAATTGCAGACGTAGGGTTAATCAATTTTTTTGAAAATTTGATTCCTTTTTAAATTATATAATATTAATAAAATTAAGATTATATTGCAAAAGATCGTAGCAGATATAAAAATTTTTGTAAACGATAGACAATATCACTTTAATTGTTGTCGTAACATTCTTGTACAATAATTCGATTTTATTGTTGAATCGATGTGTTGAATTGCTTATGCTCACGTTTTGACAATTTTTATCAACATTCGCTCGTTTCATTTGACAGAAACGGCTGGTTAAATTTTTTTAGAGCATATTCTTCTATAGATGATATTGAGATTGGAAACGTTTCTAATATTTTCGAATGATTGTTTTGTGTAGTATGTCCCTTTATTGAATAATATAGTGATTTATTAAATCTCTTAAATATTATATTGCTATACATGTAGATTTGCTCTCACTGTAACTATAAATATTTCTTTACTAAAACATTATATGAACTTAAGAGGAATAATTATTAATTTACTCATTCAGAGATAGATGACTATTTTTTCAAGCAGCCCAGAATCGGATTTTAAACTGTTTATGCAGAAATGATGCAGAACATCAATGTGTCTTTCCGGAAATACGGCACATGAACGAGGGCAAGATACATCCCCTTTTATAGGCAACAAGAAGAGGGCGACAGCCGGGCATCGACAAGGGGATGGAAAGCGTGCTCTGGCAAAACAATCAATTATCCGGGAAACTTTTGAAAGCGATGGGTTCGGGCCGGCTTTTTCTATAGCCGAAAGCCGATTCTCGCGATCAGTTTCGAAGGGGGGATGGCTAAAAAGGCTGACAAGAGAGTGCGAGGTAGAAGACCAGAGGAGAGAGAAAGGGAGAGAGAAAGAAAGAGAGAGAGGGGAGTGGAGAAAGAGGCAGGAAGAGAGAATGAATAAGAGAGAGGAGAGTGCAAGAGATCGGCTACTTTAACCCAAGTCTTGGAAAGTTCTTCGTACGGACAAGCAGTCCCTTTACTTCTTCGCCCTCCCTTCCTCGTCCAGTTTGCTATCCTTCCCCATGTTCTTAGGGGTAAAGGAATTGATTCGTGTTCCGTACTTTTCACGATTACAACGACTGTCGAATATAAATCGACGGGAGGATAAGTTTCAGTCAACCAAGAGTGTATCACCTTTCCCGCAAAATTTAATTGGAGAATACGAGAATTCATCAATTTTCGTCATGTTATTGAGACTTCTTAAAAAAATATAATAGGCCGAATTCAAATTCGCTTACAAAGATTGTATTTCTCAATCCTATTAAATACTTTTAAAAAATAAAAGTCTTTTTTTCTTACATCAAAACAACTCAATAAAAATAAATAATTAAGTGCAATCTTTTTACAGTCAGAGTTTTCTTATGTCTTATTTTTATCTTATATCGTATTAATTTTTTAAATATATAATTATATATAATTATAAAGTAATAATTAAAATATATAATTTTAAAGTAATATAAGCTAAAAATATTGTAAAAATAGATAATAATAATATAATATATGATCGTAACAATTTTAAAAATGCAACGGTAAGAAAATATCTTTAAGAATAATATGAGGAATAATAATCCAGAAAATAATCCAATGTGATTCTTATAACATTGATTATAATTAAATGAAACATGATTGATGACATGCTCAATATAAACGAGAACCATTTTTATAATGGCGACTGCTAATTCCGTAAAAGAAGTAATATGACTTTGAGGAACACGACGGTTCCTTAATACTTTTATCTCTGCCACAGCTATATTTAAACCAGACAACGCAAAGTTTAAAATAAAGTCCAAAATCAGGACATATGATGTTTTAAAGACGTTTAGAAGACATCATACATTCAGATTTTAGATTTTGTGTTGACTGGGAATGCATTTAGAAAAGAATTCAAATCACAATATACGTGCGTACGTGCGTCTATAATATGAATTTATCCTAATCGGTAATCTTCGAAGAGATCTGCGGAATCATCATCTCATGGAGATACACGATGAAATGCATTTAATATGCGCGCCACGAAGTCGGAATGCCTTCGCCGTCTAATTTATGCGATTGCGGGCCTGGTCTCGCGTTTCGTACCATTGTTCTCGTACAATAAGTCTCGGTTAAGCTTCATTCCTTTCGATTTACCCTCGGTGAATGTAAACTCCAAGATTCTCTACCGATTCCCTTTATTGGAAAATTTTCACGCTATTATGAAAAAATCACGAAGATAGAAATTATATATTATATATTATATTATTTCTAGAGTTCGACCGAAACTTCTGTCAAAACTGAAAACGAACATTCACTAAGTGTCAAATGTTGAAATGGTGGAGGGTGTTATAATTATTACCCGCCTAGTGCTCATATTATTTTCTGAATAGGTTAATATGAGCATTCTTAAGGATAATATGAGCATAGGTGTTTTAAGGTGTTGTAAAAAATTATATAGAAATGAAAGATTGAAATATATATATATAATGAAACATTTTATTAGAACATTTTATTAGAAATGTCAATCAAATATTTGTTTAATATAACAAATATTTAATTATTATAAATACCTGTTAAGTTTAACTGTTTAATAATGTTTTAAACTGTTACCATTTGGTAATATAATACTTACTAAATATTTGTAAAAGTAATATTAGTTTTGATTATATTAACCAAACATTTGATTGGCATTATTTCATACATTTAATAGTTATTGTATTATTAAACTCTAAGGGGGTTAACCATTGCCAAAAAAAATGTACACTAATGTACAGTGACTAATTATGACACATTTTATTGCTAGCATTGTCTGTTTTATTATTGTACTGTCGCAATATATTTCTAAAGAAGTGTACTAATTTCCATAGTGATTGACTCTTCCAAATTTCTTTTCTTTCAGTGTACGATAAGGAATAATGAAGATATGCTCATAATATACCACATACAATCACGCATGTTTATCCGAAAAACTCCCGTTTTTAATAAATTAATAATGGTCTCTTTATGAAGTTAGAATGGCTCAATATTGTTTACATTATGAATATTAACATGCAAAACAAAATATCTTATCTCAATGTAGATTGGGGACCTTAAGCCTTGTGTCCACGATCCTATAAATCTGTCCGAGATGTCGGACAGAGAAAAAACGAATCACATTTGAATAATTTGATCACATGATCAATGCGATTGATCAATTCTTTCTTCATCCGAGATCTCGGATCGATTTCTAATAATTTCGTGGACACAAGGCTTTGTAAAGTTAGAGAAAAAATCGTAAGAAATAAAAAACATAGAGAGAGTTATGTAGAATTATTTAGTATTTATATTCTTATGTTAATTATATTAATTTAAAGTTATTCTAATTATAAGCTCAAAATAATGCACAAAAAGCACGATTGTTTAATTAAAAAAAAAAATAACATACCTATTTATTAATATGATGAATATCCGAAGTACATAAATTTAGATCAAACTTCGCAGCAATGTTGTGAAGATATGTATCTTTTTACAACAGTTGGTACTATTAGGTTCCAATCGTTACAGAAAGGGTGCTCATATTATCTGTAGTGCTCATATAATCCCCGATCCTACTCTATGTACTTTTATTTGAGAAATTTACATATAAATATAAACATTTTATCGAGATATGTATATATAATTAATCTTATTCATCTTATATTATTTCATTAAAATCAGACATTGAATTAAACAGAATAATGATATAAATCAATAAATTGTAATAAAAAGTTTTGAAAAATAAAAAGTAAATA
>NW_017259305.1:156815-171939 GCF_001594045.1 Atta colombica | reverse complement strand
TTAACAAATTATATTTAATTAGGAAACATAATAATAATAGCTCAAAAAGTTAGATACATGTTTCATAAAAACAAATGCAAAAATCGAATCTTATCTGCATATAATAAAGAAATAATTATTTATATTAATATCATTTATTGCAACTCTTTAAACGATCGAAATATATGATTTGGACCATCATAAGAGGAAATTCGAAAACTTAGTCTGAATAGAGATATTCTTGCTGATGAGAATTATACATCGTCGAGGTCAACGAGAAGAGAGCGGATTCTGAGCGGCCAAAGTAATCTCAGTCCGTTCAAAACTAGAGAGAGTCAGAGAAGATGGTCAGAAGTGCCAAGGCGATCTTCACAAAGTACGGACTCGCATCAATTAACGCCAAAATTCTGAAGGGGTCTTCAAAGGAAAGACAGTTGGTCCATTATTCGCATAACACTTGCACTGCTATTGAGGCAGATTTATCTAGTCGTATAATACATTCTAATAAGAAAATCTTAGCAGGCAATAATCCAAATATCTAACTGATTTTATTTGGAGAAATCGAATCTAATAATCAAAGGTTTATAATTTCTGTTTCGTGATAATATAATTTAAAAGAATATCAAATATAAAATTATAATAAATTGTTATAAATAAATCATTTAACTTTATAAATATATTAATAAATTAAGTCTTAAAATTGACAAAACTAAAACTTAACAGGCTATAATAACAGCGCAGAAATCAAATTAACATGATGACAGAATACAATAATGTGCATAGTATACATAAATTTATAAATTTAGAAATGTTCATAGTATACATAAATTTAGAAATTTATTTACTTATAAATATTATTTTATGTATTCACACCATTCGTTAATTTGATTTGCAACTGCGCTGTACTCTCATTAATCTGTTAATAAAATATAATAGTTTTATAAATCATTTAAGTTTTATTTTTTCATGTAAGTGATTACAAACGTTTGAAGAGTAAATAAGAAAGAAAAAAATATTGCACAACACAGCGAAGCATAGAACTTATTTTAAGTAAAAATAGTCGATTTGTTTAGAACGATTAACTATGATTGTGAAAATAAAAATGGATGCTAAGAGAGATATTTTATTTTATTTTATGCGGTTCACCGTCAACAACAATTTGAAGCATCAACTATAATAGAATATGTACACTATTAACGAAAAATCGGCCTAACAAAAATAAGCTTAATTTCGCTGAGTGAAATCGCTGCCAAATGTAATGCATCTGCTGTCAACGAACGAACGGTTTCTCCCCTATCGATGAATCCGCGAACGCGAGATTTTGCCGAAAGGGAAGAAAAAAAATGCGGACGAGATGTAAAGATTAGAAGGAACGAAAAAAAAGATAGCGTGATGAAGGGAAATACAAGAAAATGGCGGGTACGCGAGAGCCAGAATCCGTGTTTCAAATATTTTATTTCTACTTGCGTTGGCAAAAAAAAAAGTGAGAGAAGAAGGGGCGAGAGAGAGGAGTGAACTCATAGAAGTCGAGAACGCTACCCATGCTCCCAAACTACTATCCTTTTCTTCCTCTTTCGCTCCAGCATCGCCAATAAAACTCAGGACATATAAAAGAGAAGGCCTGACCGCTGCCGTCGATCTCCGATCGAGAGAAATCTTGCCAAAAAGGGGCGAATCGCATCGCGGAGTCCATTTATGTCCTGTTTCATTCTGAACACGGACACCTCAATAGAGAAGATATCGAGATAGCATTGCTGCAGACAACCTCCTATCGAATTTAATACGCTTCGTGTTTATTCCAACTTTTGTGGCAATTTAAAGAATTTACTTTTTATAAATAAAAAATATTAAAAATTTCCTATATTTTATAACTTTTGATACAATTTTTAGGACAATTATTATTTAAAAAATGATTTAATATAATATTCGAGATAGAAAATATTAATGCTGATTGATTTACGAAAAATAATAGTGATGTAAAAATCTTATCTATTTAATTTATATGACCCCCGTAAATTAGATTTTTTTCATAACTTTGAGTTATGTTTAATGAAAGAACAAAGAAAAAAATAAGGAAAGAAATAGAAAGGAAAAGAAAATTACATACGAAATGTGTCACAGTTAGATTTCAAAAGTTAATCGATTACAATTACGTTAAACACTTGACTGCACATAATTGCTATTAATCTTATATGCAATGCTTAATGCTAGTCATGACGTGTTAGTTGAATAAGCAAGCGCAAAATGAAACTATAAATGAAACTATGTTCTATTTATAGTTGCTTATCGACTTTAAAGTTAAATTGATGGTCATAATAATACAACCTAATACTACACACAAACTATCAATTGATAATGCAATTTTATGTTACACTGTAGAATTTTACGTTACACTAAAGAATATTGACAACATATAAATATATTATATAAATATATTATATAATAAAAGCAATTAAGCCATGGAAATAATTTAGCTTAAATCCTTACGAATTATAAATAATTCTTATACAAAATTAAAATTTTAGCACAAAAGTCTAATAAAAAAAATCCAGATTTATCAATAAAAAAGACTAAATCGTATTCCTATGTGCAAAATTGAAAATGATTTATAAAAAATGTACAAATGTTCTTAAAAAATATAACATAATTCAATTTTTATACTTCCAAACTCGCATGAATTCATCAATATAAATAAAGTAATCTAAATAAAATAATCTAACTGCGACATACATACTTCATGACGTCTGTATTGAGCATCGCTCAGATTTTCAATTTGCAGGTTGTCTTGTGTCTACACTATGTCCCTTGCGTTTTACCTCGAATCGGCACCCACCTGCCTGCTCGACCGACATTCGCGAGAGGCGTAGATATCTACCAGGAAACGGGGTCTTGCAACATTTATGCGTTTACGTCGATCGCCGATATAAATACTGCAAGACCTCACTATAGAGCCGGAAAACCGCTATTTATGGCCATATACCGTCGCGGACGTCGCGAAACAGGGGTGTCATTTCCTACGAACTTTTCTTGCGACCTCCATACACACTTATACATTGCAATTCCATAGTTATGCAACGGAATATGTGACAATCGGTAAAGAAACTGATTTTCTCATTCTCTCCCTCTCTCTCTCTCTCTCTCACACACACACACACACACACACACACATGCACGCACGCACGCACGCACGCACGCACGCACGCACGCACGCACACGCATACGCACACGCACACGCACACTTCTCGTTGGTCCTTAATTGCTGTATCAAATTATTATAATTTTTATGAAATCAACCATGCAATAATATGAGTTCCAAACGATAATAATAATAATATGTAACTCATTTATTAAAAGAAATTTCAAAATTAATTGGTGAAATGTTTAATATTGCATATTAATGTAATTTATACGATATGGACATTGACGCAAAGAAGAATTTTATTATTTACGTATAATATGTAATATATTTCTTATAAAACGTATGCGGTATTAAATCACGCAAATTCAGATATACAGAGGTTTTATATAACTAATGAATACCAATTGTTAGTCCATTTATCATACGTATAAAATTTAATATCAGAATTAATTAGCAAAATATTTAATATAGAATATTAAACAATTAAAGACAATTTCTTCATAAGAAAAGGTTTTATAATCAATCCAATGTCATTATACAATGTCAGATTAATCAAAAAGTTCGTTCATGTTTTTCATTAGCGTAAAAATTATGTAGAAAAAGGTAGACAATTCTGTATGGTTCTGATTTACTTCTCTTATACGATAAAATTACCCTCGTTGTGCATACAAATTTTATATATAATAAATTCATATTATTATCTTTAATTGTTCGTCATTAGAGAACACAATTTAATCTATTTCAAAAATGTAATTTACTTTCTTCTATACTTTACACCTAATCACTAGTCATGATTATATCTTGATAAATTATTATCAATGTAACTGACAATTTTTAACGAATTTACTCATAATAACATATGTACAATGTATCAGTTCAGTTATCCAATAGAAAAATAGATCAAATAAAGTTTATTGTGCGGTAACAAATTATTATTAACTTGCTAAATGTATGTTTCAAAATAGAATAAAAAATGACTATATTTTCGCATAAAAACAAATCTCATTAATCAACTTATCGAGAAGACAAATATAGTTTTTATATAATGATAATATTTTTTTTTCTTGACGTTTAAGATATAATGATGTCACAAAGAGAATAGTTTCAGTTTAAAAATAAATGGATAAACGAGTAATGGTAAGCGATCGCATAGAGAAAATAATTAGGCCACGATGAAGTCGCTTAATTATTTAGCAGTGAAATCGAAGCACATTTAGCATGCAAATGATTATCGAACCGTGCGCGGATCCGGGTTTACACCACCGTTGAATCCCAACGTTTCCCGACCGATATATCGACATCCATCGTTTCCCACCTTCGCTCTGACTATTTTCTCACACTTTCGCCTTCTAAATGGTGAATGTATAACTTAACTACGTCCACATACGTTCCCATTACACAAAATACTCCATAAAAGGATCAAGTTTACGAAATCCCTTATCAAATGTAATTATTGTAAGATTAAGAGAAAAATGATTCGAAATAGAAAATACTATGTACTTATTAATTATAATATTAATTAAATTTTTGCTGATATTGAAATTTCGCGATACGCGACAAGTCGCGACGTAATCGTAAGTATTAATGTTTCACTTTACGGCAATAATAATTAATACTGCATAGTTGTCTTGTTTGCCTCGCATGTCGAGATTGCATTGCTCAGTTTCTTCGAATGGCGTACGTTCTTTTTTGCTTGTGCTACCCCGCCTCCCTTTCCCATTCACCGCATTACTAATACCATCGCCCCCAGCCTCTTGCATCCACCAGCCGCATATTCGTATCCGAGAAAATCCGATAATTCCTGCCACTGCGACGTGACGCGGGGCGCGGTGGAATGGAAGAAGAACGAGAAGGAAGTAGCGGAAGAAAAGGAGAAACGGAACGAGACAGAGCGGCTAAAGCCAGGTCGTTTCCGCAACGAGGTTGGTGCTTTGCTCGCGGCACTGTGCATATAAAACCCACACGCCACTCCGCTGCAACACGCCAGTTCGCAGTAACCTCGCGAATAACGTGTATCTTCCTCAGCGATAAACAATTTTCCCATGCGAGCTGATAGAGTACATCGAGAGTACGCGTTAACGAGTCCGTGTAATGTATCTTCATTGTTAACGCTTAGGAGAAAGGAAACATCGTGGGAAATGCTTTCCTCTATGAAGCACGATGAAACACGCGTCTTTTACATCATCTACGTATGTCATAAAGAGCGATGGATTGATATAGGGATAAAGGAAACGGTATTTTAATGTCGCGAATTTAATAATTACTAAAATAATTCTGCTGTTTATGTATTCTCGCAAGTATAAATATAATAAATATAATGCAATCATAAAAGATTTTATTGTACATATTTTAAATTATAGAGAACACTTAAAATGAAGATTATATCAAATGATAACATAAATTAAAAATACAACGGTCATAATTAATGCATTAAACGTAAGTAATTCTTCTCTTAATTTTTCATTTATCTATATTTTTCTTATGCTCATCAATATGATCTTCAACGAATACGATTATATTAATAACGATTATATTAATATTCGCTAAAAGACGCTGTTCTAATTTGAGGTTCTCATATTATATAATCTTGCACAATCTCGGAAAATGACCTAAATATCCCGCGTCGTCTCCATTTTTCCATAATCCATGTAGCGGATGAAGTCACTTAATAACCGCTGGCGACGATCCTAAGTCCGCGCATAATTATGGATCCACCGACACTCGACGTTGTTGGTGTAACGATCATGGCAGAAACCCACGCACACCTCGCCGCATTCACCTACGCTCGCGAGCTCCGATACACATACGTACATACGATGGCGTACACCCTCGCAGACCGCAAGGCACTTCACCCGGTATCATGAAACATACACCGCGGAGGGGATGAAAACAGCCATAGTACCATCGGTACACACACGGCGAGACACTATCTCCAGTAGCAGACGTCGCTGAAGATGCAGCGGGGATTGCTCGAGAGTTACGTCGGTTCATTTACCGGTATTGTTACCCACCACGAATCCCCTGTGGACTCCATGAACTCTTGCAGTCTCACTTCCTACCTCGCGCTTCAACTCCTTGCACGACACATCCTTCGTAACCTTCATCTCTTCGCATGTCTAAACATTTGATACGTGCGGCCTACCTTCAACCGGTACATACATGATATTTGGATATTTGAGAGCTATAAGCATCAAATTGAAACTATTACTCCGAATCTAGACAGAGAGAGAGTATGAAGATATTTCGACAAACAGAACGGTACAAGATTATGTATTATCACACTGCACCGTAACATATTAGAGTTATAATTTTATATAATTTTTTTCAAATCATACGATTGCTAATAAAAATATTCTCGTACTACTTTCTACTAACTAGAAGATTGTGGCTGTTCAGATACGATTGTTCTTCAAATATGTTGTTAAACATAAACAAAAATCTCTAAGAGAGACACGTATTTCTTTTTAGTGGCCCAATTTAAAATTTAAAAGATGAAATGATTTTCCGAAGCTGATGAAAGGATGGAAATATTTTGAAAAATATTAGATTTTGTCAATTTTAGAAAATCTAAACATACAGTAATAAAAAATATAAAAAAAACCATAAAAGTTTTGTCTAAATATGTCATCGATTCGTTGATAATTGATTTGAATCAAATATAAACGTTAACTTTGAAAAATTAATTGTTTTAACCCTTAAATTAAATTAGGCTCAGATTTTTATATTTAACAACATATATTTCAAGAAAAATCAAATTGATTCTAAACAATTGTGACAGGCCTTTTGCAAGTAACAATAAATATCAATTTTTTAAACATACATATATCCATATTTTCTCGGAATTATTTGACATCTCTCAAAGAGAGATATATCTAGTTTACAAACCTTTCTAAACTGTTTACAATTTGTGTTACAGATGTGTACATATATCCATATTGACTTTGTGCATCTTTCAATCTGTATTCAATTTATTATATCCGGATATTTGAGAGTTGCAAGATTTATATAAATGAAATTATTTAAATGAAAATTCTGTAAATATATCTCAAAAAGTAGGATATTATAAGATTATTCAAAACAAGTTCTCGCTACAGATATTACATCTCTTCATTCACAAGCAATTCAAAATTAATAAATGTATTACTCTAATTAAGTGCAATCAGATTAAGAAAGCTAAATTAAATGAGAATTGTTCTAACTCATTTATAGTTCGCGTTATATAACTATGGACTTGCACACTCGCTAGCCTACCAGAACTATAAGGTTTCCTTCTAATACATATACCGTACAAATGCACGTTATCCATGCAAAATATCTGACACGGTACACGAGGATGTACAGGTGGTTCGTGTTTTATTAGCTTACAGTCGTCAATTACAATTTGCAATACGAAGTTTATTACACCGGTGACGTTACGAGAGCGATGGAGTGACCGACTCTTCATATCACACGCTCAAAATGAAAATAATTACTGCCGCGATATACGTATAATTAGACTCTTCTGAAATAATACATAGATGCAAAAGCCAACTTTTATTTTATATATACTCTCGCCTCAGGAAATTGACGAGAAGTTGCATAGAGAGTATCGCGCGTATTAGGATCGAAGCGACACGTTATTAGCATACGGGAAATTAAGCGCGTCATTAATATGGCTATTTTACGCGATTGCCCGTAGTACCGTAAACTACCCTTCAACACGTCCGCACAGCCTTTACATATCCGTCAACCAAAATCAATACTACATTAACGAATACCGATATGTCCGTCGCAGCGAGGGGTCATCCTGTGACGTGTATTACAGACATTACGCGCCGTTATGTAGCCCGACAATATCGATGCATTATCCGTGCAGCGGCAAATACGTCCTGGCAATTAACGTAAAACAATCCCTGATTAAATTGTAACGACGACGAAATTATATCGCACGAAGCAAAATTCTGGTACCGATATTGTTAACACGTCCAAATGTTTTCCTTTTTTTTCGTTAAAACATTAATTTTAATTTCATTGAATTACTTATGTGTACATATACATATATATTTCTCTTTGTTAGACATATAGTTAGCAGTTAATTTGTTTATCGCGCTTAATTAAGGTGTGACGGAATAAAAATTTGATGAGATGAGACAATAAAAAAAAAAGATGTACAATATAAAAAAGATGCGATTAAGATTAAAGAGCTGCACAATTTTTGTAAATATAAAAAACAAATTGTAAAATAAAAATTATAATTAGGTATAAAAAAGCAGAACTACTTTAAAATGTAAAAAAACATTTTTACATTTACGTTTCAAATTTACATTTTGAATAAATAATTCGAATTAAAAAATATATGACTTTAAAGATACAAATTAATTTTCAATAAAGTCATATAACGTTACAATAGTCATATAGTGTTACAAATTTTTAATTGTATTATTTGTCTTTTTTGCATTCATATATATAAAATTTACTGAAATACATTTTTTGTACTTAATACATTAGAAACATTGCAATCGGCGGTTTCTTTTTAAATACAAAAGGCTCTGAGAAAGAAAAAGGGAGATTACAAAACTTCAGTTTGTTGTTGATACGTGCTTAGAATGAAATCTGTTTTCAGGATCAAGGAAGCTTTGCTGTAAGTTTGAATGTCGCCTTTCTCATTATAGACTTCCGCTGTTGCTCCAGTTATCATCAAAACTGTTTCAATGAAAAAAAGTATTTCATCTTTTTATTTACTTTATCTTCAGTCTCCATTTATGAGGAAGAGGCTAAGTAAAATTATTTATAAGAGTTGTAACTGTAAAATGACATATGACAAAAGCTTTTATACTTAAAAATTGAACATCATATAGCATAATTTATGTATGTATTTTTGCACATCACAGGAAGAGATTCATTTCCCTTCAATAAAAATTTAGTTGAATCATTCCTATAATTATCAAATTTTTATAATATGTTATATGCCTATAAATAATATTAAATTAAAAATTATTTAAAATGCATATTTATAAAATAATAAATTTTGATCTAAAAAAAAACCGTAATTCTCATTATTTATTGTTGCCTCTCTAATTCTCATAAAAGTTTGTGCCGATTTTGAAAAAAAATTAAAACGCAGATTTAAATTTTTAATTTCATTTATTAAATTTAAATCTTTTGCGGCACGAACTTTCCGGACAACCCAATAGTATTTCTAAGTTCATCAAAGAAGATTGCCGTTAAGTTTGGAAATGATTTTGAATACTTTGTACACAAAATACACAGATCATTCGTCTTAAGAGAGCAACAAATCCCTAGCAAGTTCGTATTCCAAAACATCTCAGATTCCTAAAGCATCGATAATGAAAAGAACTGTCATGTCGAGCTATGCCATGCATAAAATAATAGCAATCACTGGCATCAATTAAATCTCCCGACAACTGCGACTGACGAACGGTGTTTCTATGAATGCGAGCGCTCTGATATTATCCTTCACGGCTTTCGTCTTTATGAAGAAACATCGTTATAAAATGTTTAATTTCACATAAAAGTACGTATTTTGTTTTGTTATCACTCTTAATAATCATCATTAAATGAGCAGAATGTTACAAACTATAATTATATAAGAAAATCTATGTGAACTTATACAAGTGGCAGCAAAAACATTATTTTTGATATCTTAGAAGATTCCTTGGAATTCTTTGCGGACAAATGAAATATTATTGTCTGAATAGAGTGACATAGATGATAAAATACGATGAAATTGTGAGATTTAGACAACTTTAAACTTTGATCTTTATAAAAGCGGAATATGTTCCATATAAATTAAATAAATTTCATATAATTATAAAAATATTTTAATTATGCTCTATGAGAAAATCAAAGCAAAATCCGTTAAATTTCACACAAAAAGAACAATTTTATTGTACTAAAATATCCAAAAATTTAGCTATAAGTAGATCTGAAAATAATTTGGTTAGGTTAAACTATCAAAATAATTATGTAGCATGCTCAAGAATATAAAAATTTTTTATCCATTGTTTGTGTATAGCCTACAGTATTATTTCAATTTTACATTATTAGTTCGAATAAACAAAATTATTTTTAAATCTGTGTCTTAATTAAATTTATAAATACTTAAAAAAAATCGTTCCTTCCGTACAGAAATATATATTAAACACTATTCAGATAGCCAAGTCTGTAGAAAGCAAATTTTTTTAATGTTTGCTATGGCAACAAAATAACAGAATTAGACGTACATATTGTAATACTGTTGACAGACTGCTAGAAAAAACATAACAAAATCTGCAAGCGTCAGATAATGTCGGCAGAATCTACTCAGTTTCTGCCAACAATTTGCCTTCACATTATATCGACAGGCGATATTAACAGAACACAAACCTTCACTGCCTAACGCAGTTGTATGATGATAGAGTGCCGTCATTTTTTGCTCAAACTTGCTGACAGACTTGCTAAAAAACTGCAGACATTTTGCTACCTGGATAGTTATTTTTTAATTTAAAAAGAAAATTATCTTGTTCCCAAATTTTCTTCATATCGCATTTATTCAATTTCTTATAAATGATCAATTTTAGAATAATTTCATTCAAATTTAACATCTTTTTAATATAAAAACAACCCTGCATTGAATCTTAAAATTAACAAGGATATCGTCAATCGTAAACAATCCTGTGCGGTAAATTCGTTAGAGACTCAGCAAACTCGAAAAGTTCCAAGTCCGGAGGTCACGCAGATGTATCCTCTGTAACGTTCCGTAATCCGGCGCCAAGGAGGAAGGGAAACCAAGAGCAACGAAGGATGATCACGGAACAAGTCGGAGTTAGAGCCCACGGCGGATAACACCGACTAACTAATATTACATTAGTTGAGTATGAGTCCTTATGAAATTAACCCTACTCTATCTAGGTTTCACACAGATCATCAACATGACTTGTTATTGTATTCACACATATACAAGATAATTCTAGAATTATCACAAAGCTTAGCGTTAATCTGTATTAATACATTCTTAATACATTTAGAACTGATCTTTTCTGAACAAAAATGTAAACGTAAAAAAATTTTAATTTCAATATTAAACTTTTGCGGATTCATCTAAAGATTTATTTAAAAGATTCATTTAAAATACACTTTCCATGAAATTTCGTTGACAAAAACATTTTTATTATACAATATTTTTATTTATGTTCAATAAATCGTTAAAATTGAAGTTTTAATTTAAGAATTAAAAATTCATCTCGAGATTTCTGTTCGAGAGAAGTGACTAATTTATGAAAAAAAGAGATGATAGTTGCGGAATACTCTTCATAATGATAATAGCAAGCATAAATAAATTCTAACGAAATGCAAAGATATACATAAAAAGGAAGCGACGAAAAGCTTAGACGAAGTGTTAGAAGAGGTTTCTGCAAGTAAAACCGGAATCAGAGATCGAAGTTGTTGAATCTCCAAGAGAGGTAGCGCGAGAGAGAGAGAGAGAGAGAGAGAGAGAGAGAGAGAGAGAGAGACAGGAGGGTGCAAAACCAAGAAGTCGAGAGAGGGAGAGAAATACATGGAGAGAACAACCCCTCCGACCCTCCAACTGCAACTCGACGCGAAGGAACTTGACGGGTCTTGCCGCTGATTAGAAGCACTCCAGCGAGTTTCTCGGTACCAGCATCGGAGATTAGGCGAGATGGAGTAGAGGAGAATTGAAGGAGGAAGAACCAAGAAGAGAGAAGGAGGGAATGAATGAGTGAGTTAGTGAGTGAGTTAGTGAGTGAGTGAGTGAGTGAGTGAGAGAAAGAAAGATATCGCCGCTAAAGACGGCTTCACCATCGGGTGAATGTTCACTCGATAACATAACAATTGTTGATCTATTTATACGAAATTAATATGATGGAATACAAGGCTTCTTTCATTATCATAAAATGTGCCAATACGTTTTATAACTGACAATTAAACTTTTCCGAAGAGAAATTTAAGTCATTGCGATAATTAATACCATTGTCAATAATTAATACTACATAAGTCAATTATAAAAATTATTAAATTAATAAATTATTTCTCGATAATATCTTGAGATTCTTTATTTTTAAAAACAATGGAATGTAACCTAATAAAATCTATAACTAACAATAAAATTAAAAAAAGTTTTTTATTCTTAAATATTCTTCAAAATAAAATACTACTAAGACAATTGTCCATTTAATATGAATAAATACAAATAGAATTGTAAATAGAATAGTAATAAATACAAATAGAATTGTAATAACCAAATAAAATTTATCTATATACATAATGTTCTTTAATTAAGTATCGAGTAAAATATTTAATCCATTTATATTTCATATTATGAGTAGAATTTTGTTATCAATTTATATTTTCATAGCAATAAAAATTTATTAGAATAACATCTTAATCTTTCTATCAAAATAATATAACCGGACTATGAGCCTAAGAAAAAGAATTCTTATTTGATAAGTTTAAATTCGATTACAAATCTTTTGTGCATACAAAACTCTCAAAATGATAATCGCGACATTCCTGAACAAACGATCAACTTCGCGAATAATCTGACGTCTTCACCGTTATCAGAAATGTACACTATCTCAAATGACATTCTTTCATGTCATAGAGCGTAGTTCGTGCAGCAGCTCGAGCGTCAAGAATCCATTAAGAAATGCCGGTTATGGGAGAAAGGAGAGAAACTGACGTTGGTCTAATTTGTCGCTGCGAAGAACCTGGCAAGCACTGCTTGGTACTGCGTGCAGTTATCGCGAGAAATTCCCCGATGCGGCAAATTCCCGCCCCGGCAGGTCATAAGATTTTATCCTGGATATTCCAGTCAACCAATATTCCCTCTTCCTCGTGTTGCTTCGAACCCATTCTCTAGAGATTTGGAAATTTATCGGCATAGATATCTAAATGTAAGTTACTATAACTATAGCCAAATCGTGCATCTTATAAACTGATAGATACATAATCTTTAGTTAGTAACTTTCATTGCGAGCTATATTATTTACTTGCTACATTGAAAATACTTGCTACATTGAAAAGTGAAGAGTTAATTTATACTAAAAATTTATTTATACAATATTTTCCTATATACGAAGAATTTATTATTTTATTAAAAAATAATATCAATAAATATTTTTTATTATTTTAATTATTGACATTATATATATCAGCTATATCACGTTAATCTTATACTGTTAACATAATTATTAGTGTCTTATTTTTTATTTTTTTATTATTTTTTTATAGTTAAATAACATTTAACTATAAATAACATTTTGAAATAGAAACAAAATTAAAACAAATTTCAATTATATAGACACACACAAAAATAATAAATTAAATAAACTCTAAATTTATTTATGATAACAGAAACAATTGTCATAATAAGATACTTGAGCCAAATAAGGCCCACCTAATTAACTTTTTTTTTAATTCTATTTATGGAAATATTGAAATAAAGTAAACAATACGTAAGATTACAATAAGTAAGAATCGAATCTTCAGTCTCAAAAATAAAATATATTGTTTATATAGAATATGTGTAAATGAACGAAACAAAATATTTTATTAAACTCTGACATTAGGCCTTATTATATGCATATGAATATAATAAGATCCAAATTAAAAGTACATTAAAAATAACAAAGAAAGTAGACATTTTTTTTCTAAAGTTCAGTTTTAAAATGATTATTAATCATAGAAAGAAAATTTCTAGGGACTTACTCTACTCTTAAATATTACAATCATCCTTAATTTTGTTTATAATTAACTCTTTAATTTTTAGAAATCTCTAGCAATTTAAATGCAATTTTAGCTTCTTAAAAAATAGCAGCATTGAAAATTGTTATTCTCTGGCGTAAACTCCACACATAATAAACAAATAATAATAATTATAATAATAATTACATAAATGAGCCTTATTTAATAAGTACACTGTTTTAAAAAATACTTATACTTATTTCAAAAAATTGATTTATTAGTTATTTTATTTTCCAGTTAGGAAGTTGAATAATATTATAATGAATTATAATAAATTATGAAACATTGTATATTAGTAAATTTTGCAGCGAATTGTTATAAAAATGGCTCATACTAATCTTATACACACAAGTTGTGTTGTATTAAACAAATATGTTGCTACCGTTTCCAATTCTTTAATCTTTTTTTATTTATTTCTTGTGACACATCTTTTAAGCATATACTGCAAGCGTAAAGCGAATTTTAAAATGATAAATTTAAAAATGGGCCTCATTTTGTGCTGGGCCTTATTCGCCTACTTTATATCTTCCTATATATGCATGTAATAAATTTAAATTTATTGAAAAAAATGTAATATCGATTAACTTAACAAAGTATCTTTAGATAATACAAGATAATAAAAATTTTGTCGAAATATTTATTACAAATGGAAATCCGCAAAAGCGGTCCTTGGCTTTATTTCGTTCTCTTTAGCAAAAGCTCGTTCAGATAGTGAATCACAGTCGGAAGGATTTTATATCATATGACGTGGTAAAAGGAACGAATGAGACGAAGATGAAATGAGGTGAAGGAAGTGTGTCCGAGATCGGATTGAGAGCGTATCGAGGTCTCAATTTCGTTTCAATTTCAAATAAAAGTAAGACTAAACGCCGACACGCTTCATGTTCAAGAGTGGATATCTCGGCGTGGAAAATTACGGCAGGGCGAAAGAGCACGTAGAAGATTCAGAAAAGAAAGAGGAACAAAAGACAAAGAGGAGACAAAGATAAAAGTGCGAGAAGGAAACGAGAAAAGAGATGTTCGATAAGAATTCGACGTAACTTGCAATAGAAAAGGACCACGAGCAAGACATAATTCTCACTTACATCATTTCTATCCTGTCCATCATTTTATCTCCTTTTTTTATTGTCAAGTGGCATGCAATCTATCGCATGATATGTCGAATACGATATATATATATATATATATATATATATATATATATATATATCAGCCGTATTTATAAGCGTACTAAATTATATTGATAAAACATTCTTATATATA
>NW_017259305.1:155175-156616 GCF_001594045.1 Atta colombica | reverse complement strand
TATATAATATATAAAATACATGTAGATATCATACATAACTATCAAAGATAGAAAACTGCAAAGTCTATCGGTGCATCGAGGATGAGATCGACATTCTCAGATGATCCATTCAATATCCCACAGGATGTCACCGTTATTATCTTTCGATCATATTTCCCATTATTACGCTTTTTATAATTCCACATTTTTTCTTCCTCCAATTCTGAATCCACTAAATTTTTTCATCAAAGAAATTCCATGAAGATTTATTTATCTTATAGCATGGATAATGTTGTTACACGATTTCTTCAAAGCATAACATAAAAATCCCGTTTCACTTTTCAAAAGCTGAAGAGCAAATTTTTACATTCGGGACATTTATCATTTTCAAACTCGTATGAAAATATCAATATCGAAATTACTCGGATAATCATTTGCTCGTTAATCATCGCCATGACACTGTTTCATGACCGATTCACGTTAACTGGAGCCGCTATCGTCCTGTATTTTTCATGGAAATCAACAGGTTCGCAGTAAAAGAGCCATGTCATCTTTCGCCCCTGTTCTCTCCCGATCTAGTTCCACAGAAACGCAAGATGAAAAGGAATGGCAGGAACGAACGAGGATAGCAAATGGAGAAAAAAGAAAAATGCAGCCGAGATCATCCACGTACGGTAGTAAACGGAGACTATGGCTAACTATAACTTGTAGCTTCGGTCGTGGTAGCCATTAAGATTTGCATAAAGAGTACCGCAGGAACAAAGGAAACTATAGCATCAAAGAGGAAGGAAGAGACTGAGAGAAACAACAAATCTTGGAAAGTAAAAGAAAGTAAACGAATGTGTGAGCTAACATACAAATATAAGAATAAGAAAGAAAATGAAATTGTGCTCTCTCTCAGGAAACAGAGTTGTAAAAAGACAAGTTCACTTTCTAGACAATAAAGTAGTACACCATAAAAAAGTAAAAATGATAAAATAAAACAAAATATAAAAGTATCGAGATTACATGACATAAAAATGATAAAAGAAAACTGAGATTGAGTGAGTAAGAGAATGTAAGAAAAAAGAGAGATATGTCACAGTGCCGGAAGAAAGATGGATTTGTTCACAAGCGCATATTCTCTCATTACGAAGAAATCACAATGCCAGAGATGCGTTGCATAAAAACGTGATCCGCATGCAAATCATCACCTTCCCGTGCGGTTTGCTCTCCTTTCCATTTCTTACTTCTTTAAAATCCTTTTTCCGTTTCTTTTTTTCCGCTATCATCAAATCAACAATTACTTCCCTAAGCTCCGAGTGAGTCGTCATTACGACGCCCGCAAATAATCGATTCTATTAGTTATTTATATTAATTGCATTACTTGTTAGTCGTACTGCACGTATATAAAAAAAACATGATTTATGAAAATATAATTCCCTAAATTACCTTTTCTAGATTTTATATATATATATATATA
>NW_017259305.1:149877-154922 GCF_001594045.1 Atta colombica | reverse complement strand
ATATAAAATATAAAATAATGTAATAATATAAAACATAAATTCTAAGATAAATAAATAAAATAATTTGTATTTATGTGTTAATTTGTATTTATTTAACGTACCATAAATATTAATTTTACTGAAAAAATATGCTTCTACGTTTATTTACTAAATTGCATTAGTATTACATTTTATTTCTTCTTGTTCTTCTTTTTATATTAATTCTCTGGTCTGTGTTACATCTCTCTCATGTGGTTATGGTGCGCACGCTGATTTAATTGTCACAAGCATATGGAACCTACAGTTTTACCATATCAGTTCCGAACAACGGATTTTTCGAGAGGTGTTCTGTGGACACAGATACTCTCAGGAGGTTGCCAATCTTTTTCGAGAGAAGACACGAGCGAAAATATTTTAGTTCCTACCGGGATCGAACTTAGGACCTTTGGCATGATAGACAGTGCGTTGCCATGCCACGCTCGCGCTTTATTATTACATTTTTATGCAATGTTTGTATTTTTATATAATGTTTGTGTTACATATTTTTAACATATTCATCTTCTGTTAATTAACACAAAAATTTGAGTGGATCGTTTGGGGTATGTAAAAATGTATTAAATTCAACATAAATTTTCCAAATGTATTTCCAAAAAATTGCTCTATTTAAAATTAAACAAAGATTAATATTCTGTATTTTTTATTACTTATTTGCATCCCTAAAGTTTCATCGTCAAAACTTTGTCTTATTAATTTTTAATAAAGCTCATATGTTAATAATTTTTCTGTAAAATTAATAACAATATTTTTAACTTTATTTTATAAAAAATTTAAAATACGTATATTATTTAACATATTTATTATTGATATGGCATATAAAATTAATCGAAAGTATTTTATTCGCATAAAAATTGGAAGCAATATCGTCGCATTACAATTGCGAATAACTCGGATCCGATTCCATTAGATAAGTGAAGACGCAGTGTATAATCCTGATAGAGTAGTTGCGATAAATAAGAACAGCGGACTTTCCAAACTTTTAAGAGCAACTCTTAAAAGCAACTCCTATTTATCCAGGTTTATCTATCGCCCTTCGAGTCGCTACGATCCGAAAGGAAGCCCTCCGACTTTCAAAGCAGTGCGGAGCCAAGTGGCTGGCGGCTGCGCGAACCCCGAAGAAGAAATCATCAAGCAGATTGCTCCGTAAGAAACGTGGAACAGTCGGCCCTCGGGAAAACGCTGGATTACCAAGGTCGATTTCCCACTCCGCCAAAGGAATAAGTTCGTCGTACATCTCCTGCGATCCTTCCCTGGGCCATCCCCATTGCCGTCTTCCTTTCTTTCCTACCCGTTTTCTTCGACGTTTCGCCTTGGATTGTGAGGATCTTGAGCAGGACGATTATCGTGAAAATCTCGAAAGAGAGCTAAGGTACCGGTCCTCATCGACAGATTCCATCTTAAGCTCTACTTTTTCTTAATATCCTCACCGCAAGCTTTACGTCACTATTTTACCAGAGTCCACTCTCGCTTTTCTTTTTTTTTTCATATTCTTTTTTTCAATTTCGCTTTTTTGCAACTTAATTTTATTTAAAAACCAGTAAAACTTGTTTAAAAAATCCATATAATATGAAATATAATAACAAGATAAAAATTAAAAGTTGAAATTAATAACAATGAGAAAGTCATGAAGAAATTTGATTAAAAAAAAGGGTGAATTTATATGAAAGGAAATAAGTAATGTAAAGTAGGGAATAAAATATAATTTTCCACATAAATACGAATACAAAAAAATGAGACGAAGAAAAAATTATGTTTCAATTATATTAAAAATATCTTAAGGACCTTCCTATCTTGTCATATATTTCTTCTCGTTTGTTGCAAGTGGATATCGGGAAGTCATAGCGCTTCGCTTCGACAATGTTGGCGATTCTCGAAAGAATGGCGGTTTCAGGAGAAATTTCGACACGCCATTGTGCGGAAGCTGAAGAGCAATCGAAAGAGGAATAGGTCGACCCAGAGAATAGCATCGAGCGGGCTTATTAGTTCCCGGGACACAAGCAAGGCTCGCTATAAATTACGATACACGTTGATAGAGCAATATCGCGGCTGACATTAATACTTACAACGGGGATGAGAGATCTGAGATTGTGCCAGAGGTCGAATCATTAACGATGATTTATTGGCCGCGAGAGCTTCTTCCGGCGACGCGAGCGCGTCTCTGGAAAAAGGATTGGGTTTTGCGCCATAACTTCTCGCAAGACCGCAATTGAAAACTTACCGTCGCGATAAATAACGTTGTTGATCGTCGCGAGGATGCACCGCCGCGCTGGTCTGACTCGCTCCTCATAAATAATCGCGAGGACGATAATTTCCTACTGGATGTGTCAATATTAATATCAAGTCGAAACAAAATCTTTTTGTAATCTACCAAACTATATTTGGTAAAACTGCATCGAATTTATATCTTTTAAAATCATAAAAAATTGCTTTTAAATAACTTTAAAAAAAGATTGAGAAAATTATAAAGATCTCTGAAATGTAATCATAAAATAATTGTTAACTTTTCATATTTATCAAATTTATTTTCTCTCCTTGGTGTAGAAATAAATTGAAATTAACTGTGAACTCGTGAAAATGGAAAATGACTGAAATACTGAATATATCTCAAATATAAATAATATTTTTAATACTAATATTGATAAAAATTAATGAAAATTAATTAATAAAAAATAATAAAAAATAATTAACAAAAATTTATAAAAAATAACAAAAAATAAATATATTTAATACTTTTACAGATTTATGTATTTAATATTATTACAGAAAAATTGAACACTGTATTAGGTTGAAATACTTACTATGAATCTTAAAAATAATTTTTGAAAATGCAAAAAAAAATGAAAAGTAAGATAAAAATATATTTTTACAAATTTATTAATAAAAGTTATTAAAAAAATGTAAACAAATTAAAAATAGTTAAAAAATAATATACTGAAATGTGTGTCTGAAAAAAAGAATTAATTAATTTGCATTGTAACGAAAAGCATTGAATTTCTGAAAATTTCTTCCTAGATGATGTCGTTTGTCGTTATATGTAAAATTTAGTTAATAATATAATTAGGTCCATATAATCGAAGCTTAGACATGTCATCATTTGTATTTATATATGTATTTCGTGTATTTAATACGATACGATGATTGTATTTTTGTACCAACGAAGTTAATAAATATAGGGAATAGAGTCGGGCTATTCCGTCAGTTTCAACCTTAAAGTAATACGAAAATTTACGATAGTAAGCAATATCTCTTTACAGTGACGTGCTTATAATTACATTATATAGTCAGTGATTATTCCTTGAGAGCACAAACACAATCTTTAAATAATCAACATATGTGCTGTTCAGAAATAAATATTGCGAAAAATAAACCCCGAGAAAAAAGCCCCGCGCGCTCTAGCCTAATAATACTTTGTAAAATATTTCAATCTCGTAAAATTATGTATAAAATTGTTCCAAGGATTATAGATTTGAATTCAATAGATGTATATAGGATATAACGAGTCGCCATTTGATTGTCTACAATGTCCTATATAAATAGATTTTAGATTATAACAGATAATCCCAACAATATGAATAACTTTTCATTAAATTTATTACTCATTTAAATTTATTACTCATTGATTTTTATTTTGAATTTACTAAATTATTTATAATCTTAAGTTTTATATTAAATTGTTAATGAAATCTTAATGAAATAACACTGAAAGTGGGTCAGTTGATATAGATTTCAATATGCAATTCAGTATTTCGTTATTATTCATTACAATTTCAGTAACAAATTTCCGTTCAGGAAAATGTTGTTCAATTTTTGTACTTTTATAAATGTTGCAAATATCAATTATTATCTATTTCAATTTGTAGATAGCTTAGTTAATACAATTTAGTTAATAAATTTTGAATCAATCTCAAAATTTTCCATTAATTATTAATTATTAGTTACTAACCAATTTATACAGTTATTTTCTTCTTTATAGTAATTTTCTAAAATCAGTTTTGTATCAAGTCTAATTGTCTTCCTCTTTCTTCACGAATAAACAGTACGAATAAGTAGAAGTGAAAAAAATTTGCTTATATTTCAATAAGAAGAACGAGCTTGGTTTCTTACGAAGCGGTTTTGTACACGCAAGTGGTACGATAGTGGAGAAGAACGAAAGTAAAAGGAGAAGCTAGCAGTGAATAAACGAGAGAGAAACGTATCAGAGAACTAGAGGAAACGCAAAGCGACGGGACTCACTTCGAGAGCAGCGAAGCTTATATTATGCAAAGCATGTGCGTTCTCTATCTCCCCCCCTCTCCCCCTCTCACTCTTTCTCTCTCTCTCACTTACTTCGGGATTTATGGCAGCCGTTTTGCTTCAACTACTACTGTACGATCGCACACACGAGTTGCTTTTTGCGCAGATTCACTTGCTTCACGAACAATAGGATAAACCAAAATGTTCGCGATGAAGTGCATTTTCTAAAATAATCGGAACCTTAATAGCATGTAAAAACGTACTAATCTAATTGTAAAAAATCTTGCAGCTCAAATTATTTATAACGTACATTATATAACATGGTTCAATAATACAAATTAAAAATAAATGTTTAGAAAGGCTATGAATTAAATAACAACAAAGTAAATGTGTAAATATAAGAAACAAATATAATATCATGATCTAAAGCAAATAACAAATAACAGACATCATTTCGAACTCGATTGGGTTCATCTTCAACACAACGTAATTAAATAGAACAGATAAACTAAATTAATACTTAAATTAATACTTAAATTGAACGGATCAACTAATAAAATAATACAATCTGTAAAATCGCATCCTGTCACCGTGAATATTACATCCGCAACAATATATTTATAATGTCTTTAACATTTTAAATCATTGCATTCTTGAATTAGGATTCTACAATTATTAAAAACATTTATATTACAAGCGAGAAAGCCACTAGTGCAGGCGCTAAAACAGTATCGAGAAAACAAATACAATAAAATAATAAAGCTCATAACAAATAT
>NW_017259305.1:149252-149777 GCF_001594045.1 Atta colombica | reverse complement strand
GAATATAAAAATTAGTAAGGAACTACATATTAAATCTCTTTTTTGCAAATTATTATAAGTTAACATAAGGATTGTAAAAATCATATATATATATATATATATATATATATATATATATATATAGATATAGATACATGTATCAAGATACATTTCGTGCATATTTAACTTCTGAGATACATAAATTGGAACATTGTATCTATATTTATAAATATCTATAAATATAAAAATACAGTATCTGAATACTAAACTGATCTTCAGATATATTTTCAGATATATTTCCTCATCATTCCATTATATGTGTGATAATGTCACTTCTCAATCAAGCTCGAAAAATATAAGTTTGATTTGTAAAAATTAATAACGAATAATATGTAGAACGTCTTATTGTAAATCATTTTATGATAATTGCAAGTTTTTGCAATTTCCGTTTTTGTATCATATTTTTGTATCATGTTATAATAGGAGTAATAATGTAAAGATTAAATAATATTAGTGATGTGCCGAAACTCCGATTTTTTTTTTTTT
>NW_017259305.1:145060-149205 GCF_001594045.1 Atta colombica | reverse complement strand
TATAAAATATAATTTAAAAATTATCTGATATATATTATAGAAGATATTTTTAAAATATCGATATCTGTGTATATATAATAGATATTTTTGCACATGTGTGTGTGTGTGCGTGTGTGTGTGTGTGTGTGTGTGTGTGTGTCCAGATATATTTTAAAAGTATCTTATTCATCACAGTTTATGTTTGAATCACTTAATTAAAAATTCCAAAAGTCATAAGCTATTGATTTAACATCGTTGCATTGTTGTAACATGAGAGAATTCAATTTTTTCTGTACATTATTTTACCGCGTTCCTTCTCTTACACGAGCAAAATACAGTTTTAAAGTTTTATTATAACTCATCGTAATATCGTATTATTATTTGTTTCATAATAGTATTGCTCTTATTATGTGTCATTGCAACAAACGGCAGCCACATCCCGTTATTTAATTCCAGATTTCTGCATTCGCACAAGCAACATTGTTCGCGCATAAAAAAGGACTCAAACGATGGCAGGAAATTAATCAATCAAACTCCGTGGATTTTTGCTCTCGCGATCGATGGTTCGTTGCAAACGCGCACCCGTCGCGGATTTATAATAAATTCGCACGTTTATACGGTCGAGCGATTGGCGACGGTCCAAACAGGCAGTTTGATTGTTTCGAATGGCGGTCGGTGTGCGTAATCTATTTCGTTCAGTTAAAATATCTCATTAATCGTCGTCGCGCGAACCGTTAAACATTTTGTCGACGTGACTCGCGAATATTATTCGGCCGATAAACGCCTCGTACCGAATTGCGAGCGGCAGGGATATTTTAACATGCTGCGCAGCGGCATATAACAGAACGACTGGCTGTCGTGCACACTACGACAAGTACAGATGCATTTTCAGAGTCACTTGCACCAACAGCCTCGCTCAATTAGCTCTAGTTAGCAATTTACTGTCCCTTTGCAGTTTACAATCCTATAGTCTAAATTGTAACGAAGCGTAGACGAATGTGTTTAGAAACCTCTCCCCTTGATAAACTAATTTAAAGAACGCTTCGCTTTGTATTCTAGACGACAGTGATTTTGATTGTTTTTTTTTTCACTTTCCATGCTCTAATCTCAATAATTGTTATTTAAATAACATAAAAGCACTTTTAATTTCTGTACTAACAAAGATAGATGATAAAACTTAAACAATTAAATTGATTGTTTAGAATCCGAAACATAGACTCTTCAAAATCCAGAATGGAATCACATCTGTCACAAGCTGCAATTTCAAATAAAGTCCGACAAAGAAAATTTAAATAAAAAAATTTTAATTATATAACACTTAAGACAATGTTATCCCTTAACATAGAACATATAGTATTCTTTTTGTAGCTGCAGCATTACAGTCTAGATTGTAACGAAAACCGTTTTAGATGACTGTTTTAGAAGTCTTCTTCCTTAAACCAACTTAAAGAATGCTTCGCTTTGTATTTTAGACGACGCTGATTTTAATTAGTTTACTTTTCACTTTTCCATTATTTGTGTTAATTTATTATTTCAATAATAGTTGCTTAAATAACATTAAGCATTTTTAGTTCTGCATTAGCTAGATAGATAATAAATCTTTGACTAAAGTAAAATCAAAATAATTAAATTAATTATTTAGAATCCTCAAAACATAAAATTGTTAAATGCTATAATGAAATCATGTTTATCATGCTCTCTAAATCTCATAGAGTGAAATCTCACTCGAAGAAACTAAAATTTAAATTTATGTTGAAAAAAGAATGAAAATATGGCCATTCTTGTTCAAGACATATTTTCACTCTTTTTAGAGTGAGATTTAACTCTTTTAAAATGAGATTCAGTCCGAAGGAATTTCAAAAGAATAAATCTCACTCTAAAAAGAGTGAAAATATGTCCCTTGAACAAGAGTGGCTGTATTTTCACTCTTTTTTCAAAACAGGTTTAAATTTTCAGTCTCTTCGAGTGAGATTACACTCCCCGAGATTTAAAGAGTAAACTACAATTTTGAAAAATCTGAGAAAGTATTTAAATAAATCTCAAATTTCAACTGATACTTAGCATAGTATTTGCGTTAACTATTCTTAATAACACACTTGACATGCATAGATAAAAAAAATGCAAATTTAAGTAATTAATCATGCCGTTAATTCACGTCATTAAAATCCACAGGGATCCATAAAATTATAACAGAGAGCCTTTATATTTTACAGGTCATAATGAAAAAAATCGATAAAATAGACATATAAATATTAATCTTTCAGCTGATTTTACAAACAAATGTCGCAAATAATGAACTTTTCAATTTTCATTCAGTACAGTGTTATTTTATAAAAATATGTACACGCGCCGAAGGATAAGTGAGGATATTATTTTTTCAGCTTACCACTCCATGCAAAGAGTGCAGGCGCTATAACTCTCGGCGAATTCGTTAATCGCGCGGTTAAATTCTCCTGCTATGCCACACAGGCGGTTTGGACGCGATAACGCGTTAATTATCGCCTAGTGATATTTCGCGGCGTCGAGCTGTATTCGTTTCAAAAAGGGCTGTCCCATGAAAAGCGCCATTCAGTCTAATTACGGACCAACAATATTCGCCCTTCTTTTCCGCCTGCTACTGTCTTTTATTCTTGTCACCCTTTATCTCGTGCTTTCTCATTCATCTGAATTTTGAATTTGCTACCATTTTTTGTGCCTCTATTTTCACAGTATACATGTAGAAATGTGTATGTCTCAAAATGTAATTTTCTAACAAAATAAGTTACTGTATTTTAGCGTATTAGCAAAATAAAGTTACATCCTTTTAACTTTTATTAACTTATTATTGTAAAATTATCATCCCTTAAAGAATATTTAATTTTTCATTATGCAGAATATATTAGAAACTGTTATATTTTCTTTTAATTATAAGTTTATAGAATTCATAACTAATTTTTACTCTAATACAATTTTGTATAAATTAAATTTTTAATCCGAATAAAAAGCATTTAATATTAATACCTTAATACCTTAATACCCACATAACATCATTAACAGACAAATTAAACATTTTGTTTAAGTAAAAGTTCGTGCGAAATTAAATGAAAATAAAACTCAACTATCTGTACATATAACTACAGAAACAAATTAAAAAATTCAAATTAAAAAAATAAAAAAGAAACAATTTCAAATTAAAAAATTCGAAAAGAGAAAGACTTTAATATTGTAATATAACATATTGTAATATAACAAAAATATATAAGAGTTTTCGTTGACGTAATAATAACATATTTCTGTTTTGATCACGTCTACATATGCGATCTGCATTTTATTGCGACAAAGCTTTTTTCGGAACTCACAATGTCAAATCATCTACAAATTCACAGAAATACTGCAAAAGAAGCCGTTCGCAATCTCAACTACATTGTCGACTACAATACCGAGGCAGATCGTTAAAAAAATTTCACAGAGAGAAAGAGAGAAGAAAAGAATACGCGAGTGTACATTCATTGCCGCGTTTCGCGAGATATAACGATGCACGCATGCGTTTGTTAAACCGTTTCTTCGACTATCCTCGATGACTATCGAGCGAAGGAAATTTATATCCATGAACAAAACTTCGAAAAAAGCTCGAATTTTTGAATCCGAATGACAATCGTATAACAAAGTATACAACGTGTTTCCTGTAACTTGACCATTTAAAATATTTCAATTGTTTTTGATGATACGAGGAAATGTCATAGGGGATCTTGTTCAATTGTCAATTCGAAAGGGCATATATTATGATGAGCAAAAATATTTTTTCAAGGTTATATTTTTTGAGACTTCAAGATCACTTCCACTTTTTTAAATGGAATTGTATGATTTTTTTATACAATATAATTCCTCTAATTAATATGAATATAAAAGTATTAAGTAGTAAAATAAAAAAATTAATTAGTTTACGAGATATTTTATACTTTATTTTAACATTAAATAATACATAAATTATTAATTTTTTAATAATCGTATCTTAATACTTTTATAAACAGAATAATAAAATAAACCAACTGGTGGAAACACGTAATTATTTTTTAAAAATATGTATGCAAAATGGATAGTTTTTAAAATAAGCAATTATGTGTGTTTTCTTTCCACCAGTTGATTCATCTCATTACTCTGTTCATAAAAGTATTAAGGTATGATTA
>NW_017259305.1:140638-144872 GCF_001594045.1 Atta colombica | reverse complement strand
GCAAAGTTAAAATGTTTAATTGCTTAATTTTGCTTCTAATTTTTCATGTTAATTTTTCAAAGAAGAGCAAATATTAAATTTTAGAATTATTTTATTAATATAATAAATTATTAACATCATATATATCGTTACAAATAATAAATTATTATTAATTACAAATGATAATCAATAATACTGACACCCTAACAACAATTTAATGTGAAATTGTGATACACGGCTAAAGAAAATTTCAAATCGATGATTTGCCGCAATATCTAAAACGTAGTGAAACGAAGCTCATTATTGTACCGTTTAACGAATCCGATTCTTAGGATTAAAAGAGGGACTATTGCGAAACATTGAATCGAAGCGACAATACTTCGAAGTAATTTATGAGCTGATGTATTCCTCGCCACAAAAATGGCAACGCTCCAGATGCCGATGTTTCCTATCCTGGTCATCTGGTTGCCAAAACGAAAGGGAGAAAAAAATGGAAACGGGCCGTCATTTAAAGCGTAAAGCATGAATACGCACGTGTTCGATGAAGGGAGCAAAGAGGAAGGCGTACAGAAACGAAGAGAAAGAGGAAGAAACAGTCCGACTGGAATTTCCCGTGTAATTTTCCGCGGTGTCTTCTTCTTCCACCGGGGCTCACAAACATTTTCTTTCTCGCGATAGCGGCAGTGGCAGCGGCAGCGCGCGGTACTCTCTTCTGTCTCTCTCTCCTCCTCATCGTTCTCCATCCCGCATATTCTCCGCTAGCGAAGCCATTTATATCGGTAGTGGACAGTGAGGCGGTGAGGCGGAATAAATCGCGGCTCCTTTACAAGTGCTGCCAACGGGAATAGAGACATCGCCTTCGTCTATCAATTATTTGCCATGCAATTTACGAGGCACTGGCGGGAAAAGAGGTAGGGCCAAAAGAAACAGAGGAGGGGAGGAGAGAGAGAGGAAAACGCAACGCCGAGGCCGGCAGTGCACCCGTTGCAAATAAACTCGCCACCCTCGGTTAGTGGGGGATGACATCTTTACTACGGACCTTTGCGACTTCCTGTTACCAAGCTCTCCACCCTGGACTTGGTTTCCTCACCCCTTTTGATTCTATTCGCGGTTCTTGCTCGCTTCGATGTGCCCAAATCCAAATATCTCGACGTTCCCATATTTTAAAGATGAGCGCGCCGATTTATGGCTCGGACGAAGCCGAGCGCTTCCGACTACCGCGGATACAAATTGTTCTGTTTTTCGATGGTTTCTCCAGTCCGGAAAACCGGGTTGCTCCTGTATTCCTTCCTGAAGAACAAACAAATATCATGGCCTGGTGCAGCGAAAGCAATGTGTTGCATTGGAATTTTATTCAAAGAAAAATAGATGCAAAAATCTAATTAGAGATTGATTTGTTATTATATATATATATATATATACACACACACATACACACATACACACACACACACACACACACACACATCTGTGTAAATATGCGATATATTCAGTTAAATTGATAAACCCAAATCGAGCAAGATGATTCTTCGAAGAGTGATATCGGAAAGTATCATTTACTTAAGAAATAAAGAATATTGCTATCTGCTATATTAATGTTAAAATTATTGGAATTGTGATAAATTAAAATTAAAGACGATAGAAAATTCGTGTACTGAAATTTGTTTAAATATATAAAAAATAAAATAATTTATGGATATTTTACAACCAGTTGTGATCTATATATAATCCCATCTTTTATTTATAAATGTTAGTAAATTAAAATATCTATATATTTATAAATATTTTTAACTTTTTATGGAAACATATTCTTCTTTTAATTAATAAACTGTTCGTTCAATCTTCATAGAATTTGACCTATGGGATTAATTTGATAATGCTTTATTCCAAATCCAAGATCAAAAATAAAAATTCAAAACGGTGGATCCAATATACAGCAAAATTTTTTTTTAATTTAAATAATCTAGTAGCTATAGGTGTGTTCGAGCAGACCCTATAACACTATTTGTGTCATTCTATTCTTTACGTCTAATAAACGATGAAGATAGAATAACACAAATAGCGCTAACATAAGCGTCTCCGAATGAATCTTATGTATCAACTTTCAAACTGTTCTCCTAATTTGGGAGCATGTTTAGAGTTAAACATGAACATTATATGTGTTTTGAACAATGAGAATTGAGCACATAGTGGATGTAGAAGATTTTATACAAAGTGGAAATTTCGTCATTTCAGATGAGTTTACTTGTTGGAGGAACCTCCTAGCAATAAGTTCCTTCTTCATTGTATAGGAAATAATGGCCTTCTGTTTGAGTCAGTGTGTGGTGGAAATAAAGATCACACGATGTAGGAGATAAGTGCCGGTTTATTCTGAGTCGCACGGATACAATCCTTCAGCGGTCTCTCTAGACTGACTGACGTCGCAGTGCTGCCAACTCGCTCTCTCTTATTCACTAGAACGCACGCTACAATCGGTTACTATCTTTTGAATTGTAATATTGTCAAATTACATTCACAAATTCGACGATCTCAAGAATCCTCTAAAATCGAATTTTACAATAATCAGATTATTTTTTAAAATTTGTTCAGCTGTATTGTGTCTACTTGTTTGAATTTTAGAATTTTTTAGAGATCAGAATCAAATTCAACGATTCCGAAAACGGTAGAAAACAAAGTTTCCTATAAATTATTTTGTTAAAAAGTTTCCATCTTCGAAGAGTTAATTTTTACGGTTTTTAATATGTATATATGTCATTTAAACACATACACACACACACACACACACACACACACACACCCCCACGCGCACGCACGCACGCACGCACACACACACACACACACACACACACACACACACACACACACAGTTTAATTTAATTTATCTTCAACAAATCAGCAAATTAATTTATAAGGAAACAAAATGAGAAATAAGATAAAAAGATGAAATTGGAAATAAAATAAAGAGAAAGTTTAATAAAGAAGGAAGATAGATAAATAAAAATAGATAAATAAAGACAGAAAGAGAGAGAGAGAGAGAGAGAGAGAGAGAGAGAGAGAGAGAGAGAGAGAGAGAACGATCAGAAGAACAACATCCTTTGCCTAAACATACAATCGTTACAAGCAGGACATATATGCATGATTTATTTGTGTTATATCAACAAATATGTACGTGTTCATTAAGTACTAATGTCTGTTGAAGGAAATAGAAAAAAAAGAGATTGGAAAGGAGAATTAAGATTAAGAAACAAAAAGACAAAAATGAAGGAAAACAAAAAACAATTAAGTTTTAGAATGATAGAAGCCAGTAAGAAAAAAGAAATCAAGAGAAAAGACAACGCGCGAAAACGGCAAATAAAAAAAGAAAAAGATTTAATAAAATTGGAGCGAATATTTATATATGCATAATGTTTCAGATATATTTTTTCAATGTTTCTCATTTCTACATAATAACATATAAAAAGTTTTAATAATTAAAACTGTAATGTTATGAAATCACAAAAAATAAGAGAAAATGTAATAAGATTTATTTTACAGTAAGAAAGAGATAATTTTAAATCAAATATACACACACACACACACACACACGCGCGCGCGCGCGCGCGCGTCATACGAAATAATACAACTAAGAGCAAAGAAAATAAGGGAGAGAGATAAAACGCAGAAACTGGAGAACCGAGAAGATACGAAAGATTTGCAAACGCATGAGCATTCGCTATGCGTGGCGAATACATCGAGAGAGTTCACCTGTAGCCACGTCATAATTGCACGCACACGCATGTATCTACTTTACATGCCGGTGAATGTTTCCCTTCGCCCACTTCCACATGCGCTTCCTCTGCGCTATCTTACAATTAGCGACCCCGTTCCCGGTGCATTACCCATAATAACTTATGTAACGTCGCATTTCGTACGTAAAATTGCATTCCGCAAGTGCGCCACGTTTAGCAAGTCGCTAACCAGCGGTAGCGAATTGTTGCAACGGCGCGGGAGTTCGTCCGCGAATAATTGTCCTGTTGAAACCTCGTTCTACTGTAAATGGAATATTACATCGAGAACATTCCTTACGCAAGAGCAGAATGGGATAATACTATAAATTTTATTAATATTATATTAATAATGTATATAATTATATATCCATATATATGAATAGATTATAAATTAATAAGCGGCAGTTTGAGAATTATTAGTACATGAACGTCAAGTATATATGCAGAAATAAAAAATTTTATTATGAATGTCATTCATCGCAATAGAA